>NC_137215.1:11366497-11706497 GCF_949987685.1 Ammodytes marinus | reverse complement strand
ACACACACACACACACACACACACGCACGCACACACACACACACACACACACACACACACACACACACACACACACACATGCACACACACACACACATACAGTACAGAGAACCCTGCACTGCAGCTTGAGGGCATGGCTCACCGCAGGCCATTTCCCAAAGCAGAGGTGATGTGTCCTGGTCCACTAATGTCAACATCGCAGCCAGGGTCGGAGAGCTGTCAAACACACTAACACACAACCTTTTCAGGCTAACACTAACACAGTAAGAAAGAGTGTGTGATTATGTGCATCCCCAAAATGCCAAGTGCCCCCTTTTCCCTTCCTCAATATTTGAACTTTCCTCCTTTCTGTTGCCCCTTTGCCCATAAGGTAAACATGCACGAGCAACATGCAAGTATCCCATGTTTAGTCTGTGTTTGCCGATATTTATGTGTACGGTTTGTGTGATCTTGTGTGATTCATTGGGCTTCCCAATTTAAAAAAATATCTGTAGTGGGCTACAGATAGAATATAAGATTTGGTATAGGCCTACATTCTGATATTATGCTAAACATGCCAAAAATAGGCATTGAGGTGCATCTGTCTAACTAGAATAAGGCAGGGCCACACACACAAACAGTAAATGAGTCTGAACACACATCAGGAGGTAGCATGCGGTGAAGGCATGTAGGTGTTAGAGCGTGAAGTGTTTTTTCCCCTGCTAATACGGATATAATGATGTGACTATAACCATGTCCACGTCTATGTGTGTGAGAGAGTGTGTCTTGGCCCCATCACAGGAGCAGTTGTTTTGTCGATCTGCCCGACAATTCTGCATGACTCACACCTCACGGAAGAGATAGTTAAAGATAGACAGAGGCAACAAGAGATAGATAGAGGTTGATAAATAAGATGAGACACAACGGCTAGTGTGTTGTTATGACTGAGAGGGAAGTAAAACCGACAGTGAGTTGGCCTACATTCATGTAGCTGTATATGTGAGGGGAAACAGAGGGACAGCCCTGTGTCTACCTAATTATTTATCCACAGAGAAAGTGTGTAAGCTTGTTAGGTGTGTTTGTGTGTGTGCATACACTGTGGATGCTGTGCATGATGTTTAATCTAGATCAGTGATTCCCAACCAGGGGTATAGGCTACTTGTACCCCAGAGGGGACCAGGGGTTACAACAATGGTGTAGCTAATAAAAAAAAATATATATATAAATAAATAACTGAATACTATTTTTCGCAATTGAGAGAGAACAGCAAACTAGTAGAAAAGTCTTCAGATATATTTCTGGAATAAATAGATAGATTACTATTATTCTTATTTTAAAATATTAGGGGATTTAAGATTTGTATTGATTATTTCCACTGATTATCAGCATTTCGAGTTCATTTAAAATGTAAAGCATAAATCAATGTTTGAAATAAAAGTCCAGCTTCTGCCACTCCAAATGCATTGACCAGACCACCCTAAACATTAGCACTTCTACTGTATGTTCTAAATGATTAATAGTGCTAAATTACAATAAGTTTGAATTCAGTTTGAAGAGACACATCTGGAACATGACAGGTGGTGTCAATGATGGTAAGATATACAATTATCAGGCACACCGATTCTGTCGAAACTCAATTAATTTAATGTTGGCTATATCATTAAATCACGTGCATTGCAGATACTTGTATTGCTTTTCTAAACGTCATCGGCCTGATATGCATAACCTTCCTCTGGACTTCAGGTCGCGGTGGAAACACAGACAACACTGGGCCACTGGAATCTGTAAGTTCCTGGAAGAGGAGTTCCTGGAACTTTTGGTGGAAACGCGGGAACCTTGTGTGTGTGTGTGTGTGTGTGTGTGTGTGTGTGTGTGTGTGTGTGTGTGTGTGTGTGTGTGTGTGCGTGCGTGTGTGTGTGTGTGTGTGTGTGCATCAGGGTCAGGGTAAAACAGTGTCACACTCCTTTTTGCAAGGTGACATACGTGATAACATTTCCACTCTAAAAGTGATATTATTCCAAATCAAAAATCCCCAAAAGACATACACACACATCCATGAACACTTTCACACAAACACACGTACGCACAAACATATCACAGTACAGTCGTCGCTGGCATTTCAGTGTCTTAGAGTGTCATCCCTGGCTGCCACTTGCTTGAAGCTGTGATCTTCACATATATGACACCTCCTCAGCTCAACAAGGTCCATACAAACACACACACACACACACACACACACACACACTGAAGGGATGTCTCTCTGCTCTGCTTCTCCTGTCTTCACATTCTCACTTCCTGATTTAAACAGACAGCGACCAATCCTCTGGGAGACAGACACACACTTCTCTCCTTCGCTCTCTCGCTCCTTCCGCCTTTCCTCCACTTTTCTGTTTTTCCTTTTGATCTGCTGCTCCCTCTCGTGGGGATGGAAGGAGGGCGGGGCCGAGGGGGTCAGGCGGGTGATACACAGATACACAGCCAGTCTCAGGTTTGCTCCTGCGGGAATGGTGTGATGGAGAAGAGGAGCGAGAAGGGGAGGAAGTAGAATGAAAGACATGGAAGTCCCACTCAGGTTTTTTTCTTTTTTTTCACTAGTCATGAAAAGACAGAGAGAGGTCATTGTTGTTGTATATATTTTATATTCCGTATCAATAATCAAATGGAAACATTATATTATATTATATCTTTAGAAATGTTGGGATATCCCCATAACATTTTAAATTAAGATTTTTGGGGTTTGAGCAATGTTTGGCTGCACTGCATGAGTTTAAGATGACCTGAATGAAATCGCTCCACATACAGTATATATTGTCATGTCTGACTCGTTTAGCATGTTGAAAACACTATTCCCAATGGCTTTTTCACTTGTTTCACAATCTCCTTTTGTGAAAATTCAACAAGATGTAGCCCTGTCTGAAAGAACAACACCTTGATATACTGTAAAAACAAAATTCTTTGTATACACATAATACCAACCTTGGGGATTCACTGATAATAGACGGGGGAAAACTGCTGCTCTGTTCACCGCAACTCTTGATGGTTTCTTTATTTTTTAATTGGTGGAGGTCAGCTGTATACGACTGTTTTCCTGGCCGCCTTTTATCACAATGTATCACATGTGTTGTTGTTTTTTAAGTAAATAATAACATAATTAAAAACTGAATTGTATTACAAAATATCAGATATTTTCTTCTTTAAATGTATGAATTCATTAAACGTAATTAAACTAGAAAAGCCTAATTGAGATTAACTGTAAAAATAAAATAAATAAAAAAGATTTTAAAAAAACAATCTCTTGAAGAGTTTCCTTAAAAGACATTTATTAAACAGATCACATATAATATGTCACAAATCATAATTGTGACTATAAAATCATGAATAAACTGTTTCAAATATTTGATCTAAAAAAACAACACTGATAGCACCTCAGAACAACTCAATAACTATCAGAAAGCATTAATAATAAGTAAAACATATTAATATACAGCCCTTTCTAAAGTTTGACATGTTGAATGTGATTTGAGAAAACAGGGAGAGGTAGGGAATCAGAAAGAAAGATTAGTGAGAGAAAGAGAAGAATTAGATAGCCATGTGACTGACTTAAAGCACCAGCAAAAACTCTGTTGCAACTGAAATCCCCAGTGTGGAATATTCTATGAAATTACTGCTGTAAGCTATACCCCCATACATTGGGCCCTCTATTTTCTACCTGGGTCAAAAGAGACAGAGAAAAGTAACTTCTAAAGTGGTGTGAGGTTTTCTTTTTTCTCTATCCCTGCCTGTTTTTTTGTGTGTGTATGTGTTCTATTTTCACTGTCACAGCTGTCAACAACCGCTTTAGGTCACTGAGAGGCTACCGCTCCATCTACCTGTATTTTAGCAAATCACACGCTGCACTGCACCCTGCCCACACACACACACACACACGCACACACACTCACACTCAAAGGGAGAGTTCGCTAGTCGAGGCAGATCAAGGAGCTACACAGAAAGCAGGGATTTGTTTATATGGATCGAGTGACCTGGCAACGGTTGTCAATTAAAGGAAGGAGAAGGCACAGTGAAGCCTTTTTGTGAGAATGGTAGAATAATGGGTAAATAATAGATCCTGGAGATGAATTATTGACAGAGTACATTGATGCTTTCATGCTGGGGAAGCTGAGCTCACATTCCTGGGTTCATTCATGAAAAATTGGTATATGGAAGAAGAGATGGAAGGAGGATGAAAGGGTAAGGAGGAGAGAGAGAGGATGTTGTTGCTATGTCAGGTTTCAGTTTGCTACAGTACACTTTCCACCCCCACACCGGTTCTCCGACCCCATTCATTGCTACATGGTATTCTTAACCACTTGACCTTATTCTTTTTATTACATTTTATATTGAAAAATTATAATGGAAACTACTATTTATAATTCAATAACTGATATATTTTTCCCATACCAAAAGAAAAAAATCTTTTATGTTTCAGCAAAACATTTAATTCAGGAACCTAAGATCCCCCTTGCCTATTTCAAAAGGTATTTTCTCTGATTTGTCTCGCTTATAACTCACGGGGTCTCTGAAGTATCTTAATTTGGTTCCTATTTGAGGATATATCGTGCATCATCTGTGTCATCAGTTTTGTTATTTTATTCATCCATTTTGTATTATGAATCTATTTTGCCGTTGCTCCTTTTACTATCCTTCCACTCATACCTGTTTTTTTTCTTTGGTAAATAAAGTTGTATACACATCTTGTTTCCTACACTGCACACTACAGCTGAGATTTAAGCCATTTTATGAGTCATGATTTCTTCACCAAGTAAACATTCTTGCAAGAAAAAGATGAAGAGCAGCAGGTATAATCGCAGGTTTAAATGTCTGTGCAACAGTCAGTGATTCAAACTGAGACCCTTGCTTCTGGCTGATCACATATAAATGGATGTTACAGACAGAACATACCACCACGGCCCCAACATGTGAGCGCACACAGTCTCCCTTTCGGGTGCCCCACAAATATTGCATTGAACTATTGAACTGACAGGTGACAGAACAGTCTACATCAACATAGGTCTACTCTCTTTTCCTGCACACACACACACACACACACACACACACACACACACACACACACACACACACACACACACACACACACACACACACACACACACACACACACACACACACACACACACACACACACACACACACACACACACACACACACACACACACACACACACACACACACACACACACACACACACACACACACTCAAGCACCCTACTGCGCTACAGTAGGCAGCTTCAGACAGGCCAGGACCGGACATGCCCATAAGGCAGAGTCTGTTCCTTGTCACCAATCAGCTGGTGGCAGACAGCGGGGTGTGTGTGTGTGTGTGTGTGTGTGTGTGTGTGTGTGTGTGTGTGTGTGTGTGTGTGTGTTTGTGCATGTTTGCATGTTTGTGTGTGAGGATGTGCAATATGTGGTATAGAAGGGAAATACATAATTTTTAATTGACGGGACAATTAATAATATAATAATGAAACAATATCCGTGCAAGGATGAGATTTTTTCACTGGGGCATCCTGGGATCCAAGTGATTATGGTCTTATCATTATACGCCATCCAATTCCAGTTGATTGCTACATGTCGTACTCATCTATCCTGTCTTTATACATGCCTTCTTAACCGGGTTTACATTTTGCATCACTGCATATCATACTACAGTAAGTAAGCTAGTGGATGTACTGTAGTGTTGGGGTACTAAGATGTCACAGGACATGCCAGGGAAGGGTAAAGGAGACACGAGGAGGCAGCAGCCGACCCAGGACTGCTGGCACGGCAGCCAGGGGCGGGGCCAAGACAGCATGGCACACATCCACCTCGGACCCCCCTCCTCCTGCCCCTCTCCCCACGGGCTGAGACAGGCGGCACGGGAACCCCTCGGCCCAGTGAGGGGCAGACAGCCATCTGACAACTCCCCACCTGCATGACCTTTACCATGCTTGACCCCCTGCAGGAGACAATCACCTCACAGCAAACAGCCCCCACGGGAGATGTAGACACACAGCACGGTCACCAGGGCACACGAATAGACAGACATGCACCACGCACACACAGATTGATAGAAAGTTGGACGGGGGGTACAGTTAGTCAGACTGTGACATGCATATAGGCTACATGTTTGTGTGTGATAATAAGTCATTCAACTCTGGCTGGCTGATTTCCAGCAACAAAGGGGCTCCAAGCCTAAAAAACAACAACTTTTCATCGTTACAACAGTTTGTTCTGTCATTTAGTTACCAAGATAGGCTATATTTTAAAAGCAGCTATTTCAATTGGGACTTTACAAGCCATTAATGTTGTGGGAGAGTCCACTCTTTTTTACAGTAGTCTACACATTTTATAAATGACTATGAACAGAAAATAGTAAGTAGTTGTTGTGATGTTATAGTAGCCAAAGTAACCACTTGTGTTAAGAAAGTATTATTATTATTAGGCTTTTGTTATTTTTGTCATTAGTAGGCTTATATTAGGCTAATAATTATTGTTTATTATTTATTTGATACAATTTTAACAAGTAGGCTAGTAGTTGTAGTAACAGTAACCCACACGAACCCCTATTGTGAAGAAATAAACACAGCATCTCTCTGTCAACGGCGCTGTCTTTTTTTCAGAGCCAGTTTCAAGGGCTCTGAAAAAAACTACAGCTTTGCCGTTACGTCATCAAAAAGCGACACAGCAGGGAGGACATACGTGAAACGTTGTGCTGGTGTAAATGTTGGAAAGTAAGTCAAGTTTGGTTGTTTAATATATGACGGATAAATAAAGCTATACTTTTCACATTGAACGTCGCAAGCGGTGAGTTTTAAAGTAATTTTAAATCTGTTTACGACTGTGAAGCAGGTAGCCTACACTGTTTGATGCTCACGTTAGCGCCTCAAACTGTCTGACAGTAACGTAACTAAATGATAACATACATCCTCCGCTCCTACTAACATCATTTTTATTTTTGTGTTAATGCTTAGGATACCTCTCTTGGACTGGGGACCTAACACATTTCTCGTAATTTTGCTACAATATCCAGTCAAACCACTGGCCTAATGAATCCATTAATTAGACGGAGACTTCCTCCGTCTGTGAGGAGTCTTCTTACGGATATCGGTCCGAAGGAAGAGTGGACCGACATGGAGCCCGACCATGAGCCCGACACGGTGACCAGAGACGGCATCGTGCTCCCATCCAGAGGAGCTTCTGCTTCAGCGCAAGAGGAGTTCATCTCACCGGCCAACGCTCATGAAGAGGATGAGGAGGCTACAGTGGGTGATCATAATAAGATCAGAGTCTGCATGTTGTGTAAATCCAAGCCCTCTTGTTACACTTGCCCTCGCTGTAACCTGCACTACTGTTGCTTGGCGTGCTACCAGAGCCCGGACCATGCCGAGTGCTCCGAGGCGTTTTACAAGGAGTCTGTTCTGCAGGAGCTGAAGGACATGGGCAAAACAGAAAGTGAAGGCAGGAAGAAAATGCAGGAGGTTCTCTTGGGACTCAGACAAAAGGCAGAAAGGACAGATGGGGGGATGGAGAGTTTGTTAAAAGAAGCAGGCGTTTTGACAGCTGACATGGGGGAAGAAGGTGAAGGAGAAGACGCAGTAGCAGAGAAAGTGCAGGTTGTGGAGCTCCTGTCCAGGTTAGCAGAGCTTCAGCAGTCTGGAGAAGACGGGGGTGATGATGAAACAGAGATCGAAGCTATTCTGAGAAGACTGGAGGAGATCGGAGGAGGAGGGGAGATGCAGCCTGAAGACACAGACGAGGGCACAGGGGGAGGGGAGCTGGACCTGGACCTGGCTGATCGGCTCTCTGGCCTGGATGTGGACAAACTCTCAGAAGAGGAACTGTGGGAACTTCTCAGCGCTGAGGAGAGAGAGATGTTTGTGGCCGCGGTGGAGGGCGGGGCCATCGGAGAGCTGGTCCCTACGTGGAAGCCGTGGTGGAAAGAGCATGAGGACGCAGGGAGAGCGCTGGTGGAGGTGCTAGAGGAGGAAGTGAGCAAACAAAAGGAGGGAGAGAATTCAACTGCCATAGATGAGCGGGACAATAAAGTCAAGAAGAAGACACCAGAGGAAGTGGTTCATAGTAAACGGGGCAAATCAAAACAAATGAAAGGAGCAACCGGAAAGGAAACAATCCCTCCGGTTTCCGCAAAAATCCCAAAGTTGAGTTCCTTATGCGGCGCGACGAGTCCATCTCCCCTGGTGTGCTACGGTCTGGTCAACGCGCTGTTCGGCTACACCTTCACCCTGTGTCTGTACAACAACGACACCCAGTCGCTCATGTTGGAATTCTGCGACATGGTTCTCGCTCTGTCCGAGGCGCTGAACTCAAACAGGGTGTTCAACTCCCTCCAGGAGGCCTTGGACTGTGGAGAGGCTGTAGTGTTGGGCGGAGGTTACCTAGACAAGGAGGATCCCCTCTCCACAGCCAGGGCCTTGGAAGCCGTGGCTCACATCATGACCGGCAGAGACAGAAAGGACGCTACGGGCTACTGCATGGCGGGCCTGAGTCAGCTCCGCTCGGTGCTCTCAAAGGCCAGAACGGGCCTGTCTAAAGAGGGAGAGGAAGGGGCCAGGAGACACAAATACTTCCTGGCGAGCAAGAAGTGTGAGTTCTATCAAGCTTGGGTGTCGGAGAATGCGCAGCGGCTTCGTACACTAGCTATCGAGTTGTGGAACGAACACACTAAGAGAGAGAGCGTGAGGAGCAGCATGGAGAAGGCAAAGACTGTAGTCGAGGAGAACTTGAAGATGGAGAAAAGCAAAGCCAACAGCAGATTAATTGAAGAAATTAAATAATTAAGTCTTTCATAAGCCTGTGTAGATGTTTTTAAAAGTTGATGTTGTAATAAAAATTCATGAAAACCTAAACAAACCTCTCTCTCTGAAATTCAACCACTTTAAGGTCATAAGTCATCTGTTCTTAATATATGGTTCCTATTAACAGTCATCCCTTTTAATGAATGATTTCTTGCACTGCATATTGGAATCATGGTTCAAATGTCAAACAAGCACAGCACAAAAGTGTAAGATTATGACAAGCACTATTATTAAATTATAATTGAAATATAAATGTATTAACTAACCAATTGAAGTGGGGTATTGATTTCTGTACTATTCATTTTTTTTCAAACCTTGTGATGTGGTCATAAGAGTTTAAAATGTAAAAGTAAGTGGGTTTAAGTTGAGTAGGATTAATAAGACAAATACAGCAGTTCATTTGGCAATGAGGGTATGTATAACAATTTACATGCAATTAAATGTGTGTTTTAAAAAATAAATAAATAGTTGTTTTGGGGTCCTTTTAGCTTAATATCATGGAAGAAGAAAACATTATTGCTCAGTGACAACCATAGATGGTATATGACAACTGTGAAAAGTCCTGTTAGGGACCATGAGAAAGCCTCAAACAAAGCTTTACTTGTCAAATACAGGTTTCAAGGTCGAGAAATAACTTTAATGCCCAAAATAAATACGTGCATACCTACAGAATCTATTAGATAGTGTTATGTCTCCAGACAAACATAAATACAAATGGTTACTTTTATTTATAGAACAGGCAAAAAAAATAAAAAATTACATCACTCGGTGCTCTCGCGATACATCCTTTGACCGGTCACGTGGTGCGGATGCCCTTCCACTGTGCGACAGAAACATGGCTGCGCTCTTGAGATCAGCGCGTTTGCTGAAGTTTTCGCCTTCGGGCTTGCTTCAGATCACAGGAACCAAGAGGAATGGACCGCCGCTCGGCCGGCTCTACAGCGGAGCTCCCGGTGGCAGAAGAAGTACACTTTGTTCCGGACAGATCCTCCCTGCTTCGGGGAACGCATCCAGGTATCACGCAGCATGTTAGCCGGTGTAGCTGTGATCCACGCGCGAGCGTGAGGCACAGATGTCATTGAAACTCAATGACAACCAGAGACCAATATAAACACAAGTACTCACCCACATATTACCCGCAGTGTTACATGTGGCATTGTGTTAGAATAAGGTGCCTGCAGCGTAAAGAGTCAGCTGTCTGGTTAGGTAAACATGGCTCTCCTTTTCATAAGGTGATGATCTGATGTTGTGTAACGACTCATGATGAGGCCAAATACAGTGTCATAAGTTCATATTAATGATGTTATTGTTATCAATCAGTGCTGTCATCCTCTGTGCTCATAAACGTGTTAATAATTTAACTACACGCTTTTTGCAAAAGGCCCAAACATTGGAGACCAGTAATCTACTTGTCATGCTGTAGCTATTATGATGCAATAAGATACATTTAGCGTTCAGTATTTTATCATGAAGTACTACAGAAACACTGTGACGACTGATGTCAGAGATGATGGCTAACAGCCAGCCGCTGGGCCTTTTTCTTTTTCTCAAGGTCAAAGCTCTTTACCATACTACAGTCTTTGAGCAACCAGAGGTGATCCATGTTGCACATCATGTACTATTAACAGTTGAGGAGAGCAACTATAGGTGCATTCCAATGCCCATACCCATCCATGCTATATAGTATGCCAGAAAAAGATTTAGGTTGTACTAAGACATGCATGTCAAATGCAGTGCCGGACCCCAGGAAGACTAGCTCTCACTCCGGTGTGTTGCTAATGGGGATCCTAATAAATCAAAATCAAAAAATCAAGTGCGCCAAAAATACCTGGATGTCCTACTACATCAGGCCAGCAGCGTTTTTGGCAGTTCTGATCTACTGCCGAGAGAGAACAACCATGGACTGTTATGGATGCAAAGCAGGGGGTCAAGTTCATGGTTCTGTTATGACGGAATAGCATGTCCCAATTATAAAGCATACTGCATGCAAACTGTTTAGTTCTGCATAGTAATTGAAAAAAAGTATTCAATTTGAAACAAAGGGCATGTTTATCTGTCTGTGCTACACTCACTGTATTCGTTTATAACACCCATCTCCTTCGATCTACCTCTGTTCCCTCGTACATCACTATCTATTCCTCCAAAGCCGTGTGTGGCCCTATGCAGTGGGGTGTGTGCGTCACTATGCCGTGGCCTCGGAGCAGAAGGATGATGCCAGTGTGGGGGTGCGTTCCAAACAGGCGCAGCAATTTGACTGGGCTCTGGCCAAGCTTGACAGCTCCGTGAGGAGGACCGGTCGCATCACCAAGACCCTGCTGCTTCGCATCTTCCATGATATCTGCAGAACAGGTAGGAAGCCAGCCAGGTCCTGTTGTGATAACCATGCAATCAAACTAAACACGCTAGAAACCTTAGATTGAGAGACCATTTCTAAGGGCTGTGTTTGCAGCTGTGTTGGTGTTAAGGAAAAGCTTGCTGCTGTCCATCAGCAGCAAATATTTGGGCTAAGGCCTGCTGCAACTGTGCTTTTTATCTAAAAAAAAAACATTTCTGTCTGACTCTCTACCTCTGTTGTCTTTGGTTCGCTCTTTCTCCACATCCATCGATCCTGACCTTCTGTTCCTTGTCTGTTTTGCAGGTTATCCCAGTAGTAACCAGGCCTTGTTACTGCTGCGGAGCTGTGGGTCACTGGTGCCAGAGTTGCCCCCGCAGGAGCGCACAGAGCTGGCACACCGTGTGTGGGAGAAGCTGCAGGAGTTGGGTAAGCGTGTAACAGTGTTATTATCCAAAATAATGTCTGTCTCTTTTCTTCTCTTTTTTTTTAATAGCTAACTATTAATAGGTGTCTTTCATTCATATAATCAGCCTGGGAGGGAATTGTTATTCTAGAAGGGACTATAGAGAGTGCATCGTCATCATGTATTTGATCCTGTGTTGCGTTCAAGCAGCTTTGTACACTATTTAAATCATGCTGGCGATGTCGAGGAATCCTTGTATGTTCTATGTAATGTTATAGTTTTATTCATTGTCTTTCCCCAGGTGCACAGTATGATGTTAGTCACTACAACGCCTTGCTGAAGGTTTACCTGCAGAATGAGTTCAAGTTCTCCCCCACTGACTTCCTGGCTAAGATGGAGGCGGCCAACGTCCAGCCCAACAGAGTAAGCACTGCAAGACACGTGGTTTAGATTTCTGTATGTTTGTCCCAACAACCACGGCAGTACCAGTTGAAAAAGAAACTGACATCCCTGTGAAGATTTAGTATTCACTTCTGCACTTATGATGATGATGATTTTAAGCTCTGTTTTCTTTCCCCTTTTATTTTGTTGCCCAGGTGACCTACCAGAGACTCATAGCATCCTACTGCCAAAATGGAGATCTCGACGGAGCCAGGTGAGCAAGCTATCTGTTTTGCTCTCGAACCAACCAATATCAGAGTTCATGTTCAAATGAGAAACTCTGCTAGTTAAGATGATGGTTGACTTTCAATCCAGCTTATTGGATCTGCTTATATAGTTTTAGCTATATTGCTTGATTTATATTTGCCACGTCTCTTGCTTTTGGTCATCTTTTTATGTTTTGTTTTATTTACTGACAGATTTTATGCCGTTGGATTGACCTGTTTTTCCCCCAACAATTGTATGTTTCCTCTCTAACTTTCCTCAGCACCATTTTGGGTTTCATGAAGAGCAAAGATTTACCCATCACCGAGGCTGTCTTCAACTCCCTGGTGACGGGCCATGCTCGTTCAGGGTAAGAGTGACTGCTTTCGTCCTTTAAACACACTGGTTTTAACAATGTTTGGTGGTTCTGGAAGTAATTCATCTGCCACTTTGCAGGGACATTGAGAGCGCTAAGAACATCCTAAGTGTAATGCGGGGAGCCAAAATTGAACCGGGACCCGACACTTACGTATCGCTGCTCAACGCGTATGCAGAGAAGGGAGACATGGACAGCCTGAAAATGGTGTGTGTGTGTGTGTGTGTGTGTGTGTGTGTGTGTGTGTGTGTGTGTGTGTGTGTGTGTGTGTGTGTGTGTGTGTGTGTGTGTGTGTGTGTGTGTGTGTGTGTGTGTGTGTGTGTGTGTGTGTGTGTGTGTGTGTGTGTGTGTGTGTGTGTGTGTTTGTTCATTCAGTTGGGTTTAAGATATGCTGATTCACATATTCATAAACATGTCTGAATCTGTTTTCCTTTCCCTCAATTCCTGTCAGACTCTGGAGGAAGCAGAGAGTGCAGACTGCAGTCTCATGGACAGGGACATCATGCAGGTCATCTTCACTCTGGCCAAGGCCGGACACCAGCAGCACACCCCAGAGATGGTGGAGCGCTTGAGGCATGAGAGGGGTTACATTCCAGGTAAACAAGTGCACACACTCACACACACACACACACACACACACACACACACACACACACACACACACACACACACACACACACACTGAATCTGATACACACCTGATGATTTACTACATCGCTGTAGTCTTCAGCAGCTTCAAAAAATGTAATTTAAAATGAAGACCGGGACACTCTGCATAGTCAAACATTGTTTATTTGTTATACTATGAAGACTATACACATCATCGTATGATTGAGTATTTAGCATTGCATATAAGAGCACAATATAGAAATCAATGCGCCTCCGTGTGAGAAGATAGCCAAAGGCCAGATTCCTATTATGTTTTTCGGATTGTCCGTCCGCCCGTCTGTCTGTCCATCTCTGTCATTCTTGTGAACGTGATATCTCATGAACGCTTTGAGGATTAAAAAAAAAAAGAATTGCACAAATGTCCACTTTTATAAGGTAGGGATTTTTTTCAGATCTGGCACAAACTCACACTGTGATTAGAGAATGAACTGATTACATCTTGTAGGTCAAAGGTCAACGTCATTGTGACCTCAAATCTTGCGAGAACAACATTTTAAAGTTCCTTGAGGGATTTTTGATAAATTAAGCACAAACTTCCACTTGGACTTGAGGTTGAAATGATAGGATTTTGGAGGTTAAAGGTTACTGTCACCTTACATATTGTGAGCTCGTAGTGACCTTGTACCATATTGTAGCTTACTTCTTATGAGCTTTACCTTATTTAAATCATTAAATAAGTACAGTAAGCACAGTGCCTGCTATGCCTCTATTTGTATGCATGTCATTTGTTGTGAGCTGCAGTATTTTGGCATGTGACATTGTTTGAGGCTGAGCAGAATGACTTATGTTGTCATTGTGGTTCCTCTTGCAGATGCCATGAACTTGTGCCTGAGCCTCATCACCCAGGGCCTGGAGGACACGGCCTTCCAGATCCTCAAGACTTTCCCTACGCTGCAGTCTGATAGCTTCAGCTCTGACTCCCCCAACCTGGGCAACTTCTTCCTCAGACACTGTGTCAACATGGACATGGTACGCTGACAGTACAAATTTAGCCCATAACTAACCTAGGCTTTGTTCGAAAAAGCCCTACTAACTCGTACTAATTTGACGTCAATTTGAGTATGTTGTGGTTGTGTATGCGAGTTTGTGTGGGACGAGAAATCCCCAGAGGAGTACTTACTTCCGAGAAGATGTTGTGTATGCATCGATAGGTTACTTTTCCTACTCAACCGCACCACAATGCAATGCGTCTTTTCAAACGACACACAAGTTTTTGTTTAAAATTCTTTATAGCTTCTGTATACTTCAGCGTAAACGGTCCGACGAACCTCGCAAAGAAAATCAATCGTTAAGTAGACAGTATGTAGTATATACATGTTGAGTATGTAGGAGGGAGGACGTTAGTAGGCCACTTTGAACACAGCCTTAGTCTTATTACACAGACACAGTAGCACAGACAAAGTACATATACTTGTTATCATTTGGCTGTGACTTTGAGTTGTGGTGTGGTTTAAATGTCATTTTTGATTTCATTTGTGTGTTCCCTACAGTCGGTGGACAAGATAAGCCGCTTTTGCAAAGAGCTCCAGGAGTCAAATCTGCACTCTGCACCTCTCAGCTTCACACTGTCCTGCGCTCTGGAGGCAAAGAAGACCGGTACAGAACATACTTTGATTGACTTTTTTTTTTTTTTTTTTTTCACACTGAATCGTGAATACAATATTGAGTCATAAACCCCAGATGTTGGATGGTCATTCAATTATTATGTTCTTTTATCATTCCATGTTCTTCTTTTTTGCAGCTGTTTCTGTCGACCTGATGAAGATGATGAAGGAGCAGGACTTCCCCATAAGGCCACACTACTTTTGGCCCCTCCTCACTCAGCATTTGAAAGACCGCAACACAGCAGGTACACACACACACCACACCACACAACACACAACACACAACACACACACACACACACACACACACACACACACACACACACACACACACACACACAGCTTTTTATACTATATACAGTATAGTGCTTAATGGGCTGATTTCTGCAGAAAGGCTTTATTTTGGACCTTTGTTTAACAGCAGGAATTGTTTGGATTCTACCTATCTTACATGCTTGTCTTTTTGATTGACTCCTTACAGACAATTATGACATTGAACCGTCGCCTGTTCTGTAATAAAATCCCTACTTTGTCATACATTAGAATTCCCTTAGATCTTCCAAATAAGTGACTTGTGTTTGCATAGTGTGGTTTAAGAGAAACGAAACCAGACCATAAACACATTTTTAGTATTTATGATTTGAATCAATGTATTCATATTTACCTGTCTACCCTGTGCCTAATGTATCACTTGGTGGACAGGAACTTTAAAATTGAACATGATGAGTTATCATGAGAATCTCTTCGTTGGATCCTAAAGCCACTCCAATCTCACGTGAACGTAATCATGCATACGTGAAATCTAATGGGTGCTGTGCTAAGGAAAAGGAAATGTGCTGTTAATGCACCCAATCTGAAATGGAGAGGTTTTTTTTTGGGGGGGCATGATAGCAGTTTATGTGTTATTTTTGTGGTGTAGAGGGGATTATGACTTCCTTAGTCCTCCCTACCGGAAAGAGCTTTTAAAGGAGTGTTTCCCTCAAATATTAATGCTTCACAGAGTGGTCCAACTGGGACAGGTTTCACCGGGCAGGGGCAGTCAAGGGCAAAGAGGTCTGATCCCTGCATGAGAGGGTTAGAGCAGAACACACACACACACACACACACACACACACACACACACACACACACACACACACACACATACACATACACATACATGTACAGGTCTCTCTGGAGAGCTCCAGGAATAGATTGCAAAAGTTAAGAAGAAGTCCTATGTCATCCACTTTGAACAGGAGAGCCCTGGACCGAAATTACACTCTTGACTTCCGAGCCTAAAGCATCTCTCTTGCACATGCTAACACACAATACATGGATTCACATACAGGCCTGAGGCTCAGAGGCCTAGCCTCCAAACCTCTATCAGTCCTAACTTGATTCAAAACCGTCTTCAACCCACATTTCCCATCAAATTGCTGATCCCTGTAGGGTCTTTATAAACCACACTCCATGACCAATGCAATTGGACAGAAGTTTGTCCCATGCCAGATTTTTAAATATAAACTTGACAATCGGCTGAAAAGCACACAACCCAAATAAAGTGTTCTTGAGTGCACCTGTTACCATACCCAGCAGTGATGTCATGGGGTCCTCTTTGGAGTGCACGTCTACATCAGTGCAGTAAGGTGGATCATTGTGGTATTGATCATGGGAGGAGAGCACAGTTCATGTCATGCAGGTTGCTTCCACTGAATGGTCGGCTGGACACAGGGCCAGCCCTTTTTTCTGCTGATATTTCGGCTCGTTTTGACACAGTATCCAACACGCTCGTAAAGTTTAGTGCAATGATTCTGTTCCCAATTTCTGTCTCTGCTGAAGTCAAATTGTTTTATATCTTTCACCTTTAGCGATGAACTTTGGGAGGGGGCGAATCATCTCGGTGACAGATAGCCGTCATTTGGAGACTTTGGAGACTCATTATGAACGTAGCCTGTCAAATGCGTTCAGTAGCGGCTCGTGCTTTTAAAGTGCTTTATTTATGCTGATCTCCGGTTCTCTCTCTCTTTGGGGTTTTTTACAGCGATGAATAAATGATGTGTTTTCTCCCTGTCAGCTAATTGACAGCATATGAGCTGGCAGGAAGGAGGAACTGGTTAGACCCGTGTGGCAGATTGACTCTACAGTCAAGTGCGAAAGTTTGTGAACCCCTTGAGCCTTTTGGAATTTTATTTATTTTAACCATTATTAATTCATTTTTATCAATACCAGTATTTTTTATATGAAATAACAGATGTTTGTTTATCAATTCAACATTTTTATTTTCCAGAAATCAATTGTTAAAACAGATAAAACAAATTATTTGACGAATGTTGTATGTGCAAAAGTTTGTGAACCCTGAGCTGCATTGCTTAAATCGAGCAAGGTAAACACAATCAGGTTGGCCAAATTGGTTGATGAAATAGACCAATGTAATGAGAGATCTTTAGGAAAGAAATTGGGCGGCACTAGATAAAACAGAGATAAAACCAGGTCAGTTTAGGCTCACCAAAGTGAACCCATACAGGTCAGACATGCTAAAAGGGAAACAAATCTCAGAGGATCTCAGGAATAGAGTTTTGATGTTACACATTTGTCTGGGGACAGTTATAAATTCATAAAAAAAAATTTGAGCTCAATCGGTCCACCGTGAGGCAAATCATCTACAAATGGAGAGCTTTAAGAGTGACTTAACATCTGCCTAGAAGTGGACTTCCTTCAAAAATATCCTCAAGCGCCACAAGAAAAGTGATTTTTCAGGTAAAAGCCAACCCAAACATTACACCTGGAGATTTGCAGACAATTTGAAACCACCATTATTCACTTGGGAGAAGGTTCTCTAGGTGGTAGGCAGAATTGCGTTTTTGCCCAAACATGGCGGTTTTGGTTATGACCAAACAGTTCAATTTTTGACTAATCTGTCCACAGAATAAGACTTCAGGTATCTCCAGGTGCTCTCTGGCAAAGTTGTGACAAGCAGTTTTGTTCTTTTTTGAGAGCAGAGGCTTCTTCAGCAACCATCCCATGAAAGCCATGTTGACTGAGTTTTCTTCTTATTGTGGAACCATGCACATCTGTCCCAGATGCTGCAAGAGAGGTCTGCAAATCACCAGATGTAATGTTTGGGTTGGCTTTTAACTGAAAAATCACTTATCTTGTGGCGCTTGTGGATATTTTTGAAGGAAGTCCACTTCTAGGCAGATGTTCAGTCACTCTTAAAGCTCTTCATTTGTAGATGATTTGCCTCACGGTGGACCGATGGAGCTCAAACTTTTTTTAAAATAATTTATAGCTGTCCCCAGACAAATGTGCAGCATCACAACTCTATTCCTGAGATCCTCTGAGATTGTTTCCCCTTTTAGCATGTCTGACCTGTATGGGTTCACTTTGGTGAGCCTAAACTGACCTGGTTTTATCTCTGTTGTATCTAGTGCCGCCCAATTTCTTCCCTAAAGATCTCTCACTACATTGGTCCATTTCATGACTCAATTTGGCCCATCTGATTGTGTTTACCTGCTCCATTTAAGCAATGCAGCTCAGGGTTCACAAACTTTTGCACATACAACATTCGTCAAATAATTTGTTTTATCTGTTTTAACAATTGATTTCTGGAAAAGAAAAATGTTGAATTGATAAACAAACATCTGTTATTTCATATAAAAAATACTGGTATTGATAAAAATGAATTAATGATGGTTACAATAAATAAAATTCCAAAATGTTCAAGGGGTTCACAAACTTTCGCACTTGACTGTATATGCGGTCCAGACTGATTCTCCTTCTTTGAATGGTGAGATGCCTTGCTCGTTATCGCTAGGACGAGGACTAGACATGAGTTTAAAACATGCACAGCCACACACGCATGGACACATACTCTTACTTAAATTCTGTCTCGAAGCCACACACACATATACATCAGACGTTATCCATTTAGTTATCGCAAAAGGAAGGAAGGAAGAAAGTGGAGAAACTTCTTGTTTGCTCACACACTCGCTTGTTTCCGATGATGTTAGGCTTAACCCTCATGAATGATGCATGCATCCTCTGTTTTTTCCCCTTCTCCCTCTTTCAAAAACACACACACACTCATTGGCTGTGTGTGTGTGTCCACGTATGTGGGAGTGGGAGTAGGAGAGAAGGGGCGGCGGGGGATGGTGGGGGGAGTGCAGGTGATGTGACTGATCCGGAGTGACTTGATTTCATGTAAATGCGAGCGCTCTGAGGGAATTCACTTTGGATTACGCGCCCCACTGTGCACGGACCATGAAATATTAAGCGCCGTGTCACTTTTTGTCCACAGGTGTCACTAGCGGGCAGAGGGGCTGGAGCCTTAGAATGGGAAGGAGAGCAACGGGGGTGGGGATGGGGAAGAGTAGGAGGAGGAGGGGGGGGGGGGACATCACCCTTTGCCTTTTGATGAGGTGTGGATTTGGCGGGTTTAGCGGAAGCATATGCTGGCCCATACTTTCCCACCTGCCGCCAGCTAGTCAACCCTTGTCAGTTGTCCAGACGCAGCGCGCTTTTATCACTTCTGACACTGAGGAGAGAGAGAGAGGGAGGGGTGAAAGGAGGGGAAGCTGCAAAGGACAGAGTGTTACTGGCCTTGTATGTTTTGGGTGCTGAGAGACTTCCTTCTTTAGTGTGCTTTCCTGCAACCTCTCTCCCCCCCACCACCTGACCTGACCTCATCTTCAACCCTTAGTTAGCACTACTTTCTTTAATGCGGCCATATCTTGTCATATAGAGTGGGCTACATTGAAAGAGGAACTGCCACTGCAACCTGTAATGCAGTCATCCATGAACTCATTTTAGGGACAAGTCAAGCCAAGCATCACCTTGATGTTTTAATTCTTTTTTTTTAAAGCTGTATTATGTAAGATTCTTTTAATTCAAAAGTTTTATTCGGAAATGTATTACTAGCGACAAAAATAAAAGACAAAAACACGCTTTGGGTAACATTTTAGACATGGCAGAGCCGTCAATAGAGGGACCACAAACTCCAGTTACATGGTGACATGGTTGCGTATTAGAGCTTTAACGGTGAAATCTCAGCTTTTCTTGTCTCATAAAATGGAAAATTCCTCGCACAAACAAAGTCCAGAGAGCAGTGGTAGAGATGGAGAGACAGATGGTGTTGGGGGGGAGGGGGGGGAGTAAAGGAGAAGTGACAGGTACTCATGTCCAAGGACGGAAGGAGATGACAGCAACCGGTTCACTCCACTCCTCTTTTCCTCTCTTTTCCTCCGTCCTCACTTCTTCGTCTGTGACAGTTAACCTGCGGACATGACTCTGACGATGATATCTTGTGACCACTGCCATGCTTAACTCGCTACTTTGATACTTCTTGCCCCGGATGCTATGTCAGGCTTTATGATGACCAACCCCATCCACTCTTCTCACTTCCACAAATCTTTTATTTAAATGGTTTCAGACAGGGGAGGAAGTAGAAAGGGATTACGGATTGAAGAGTAAAAATCCTAGAGGGGCAACAGTAAACATGACACTAGTTATATATCAAGGCACTTCAGTTTCAGTTGCATTTGATTTCTTGCATCCAGCGAAATCATATTGTTCGACTAAAAAGACCTTTTGGTCACTGGTAGTTCCTATCAATGTGTTAACTAATCACAGTCGGGGGTTGATGTTTGGATATTGTTACCTTTGGACAGAGCCAGGTCAGATGTTCCCAACTGATTCCAGGCTTTTCTGCTTAGCTGATATAATTGGCTGCAGACGGTAGCTTCCTATTTACCATATACGGATGTTGTTTTTTCTTCATAAAAGTATGAGTATAGGACCACTCACAGGGAAACTCACAACATGTTCTGACGCTTACCGCTTAGCTAAGATATGCAGTGACTTTGCCATAAGCCTATGAATAAAGAGACCGGAATCCACATGGCTAAAAGCACTTTGTCACAGATTTCACTTGCAAAAAAAAAACAACAACAAAAAAAAAGCACACATACATGCTTGCCCGACAACCGAATAAGTGCTGACGATCATGAAAGCTCCTGTGCGGAAGCCGGAAAGCGCGAGAAGGCCGGTGTGTGCATTTATACCTCTCTCACCGGCTCTCCATTCACTTGTTTTCTGTCTGCTTAGGTCACCGTGAAATTGATTATAGATTATTCAAGAGGAAGGCAGGTGCTCCCTCTCTTCTTTCATAAAAAGAAACCTGTATGAAAGCGATTAGGGGGTAAGAATGGACGGCTGAACGGCATAACGGATGGATCCTCCATTGAGAAGAAAGAGGACGATCGCCTGTTTGCTTTTACTTGAAGGCAGGCTGGCTGGATAGTGAGAGGGGCAGATGAATGAGTGATATGGAATGGATGGAGTGGTTCAGGTAGCTTTACCTGGGATAATGCAGCCCCAGCCATGGGTTTTAATGGCATATAAAAGCCCAGGGCTCATCTTTTATTCAGCTAAAGAGCAAGACTGCCAGGTGAACACATACGTCCCAAGTGGATGCAGAATTACACAGAGCCATATATACTCTGTGTGTGTGTGTGTGTGTGTGTGTGTGTGTGTGTGTGTGTGTGTGTGTGTGTGTGTGTGTGTGTGTGTGTGTGTGTGTGTGTGTGTGTGTGTGTGTGTGTGTGTGTGTGTGTGTGTGTGTGTGTGTGTGTGTGTGTGTGTGTGTGTGTGTGTGTGTGTGTGTGTGTGTGTGTGTGTGTGTGTGTGTGAGAACCTGAGTGGAGAGTAAATACACGGCTTGTGTGCCAAGTCAAGGAAGCACTTTAGGGGTAGTTTGCTGAAGTCCGCATGGTAACAAGGTGTATTGGTGTGCTGGATACAGTCACAAGAAACATATAGATAGATGCACCTGAAATCTCATACATTGAGAATGAACACACATATGGAGATGCCTGGGCGCCCTCATTTAGGCCCATGTCTGTTGTGGGCGCGCTCCCAGACATATGCAAAGTGCTGCAGAGCCTCCACCCTCCATATGTGCACACACTCACATACACACACACACACACACACAGAGTCTTGCGGGCACATTGGAGGTCCATGAGTGGCTCTTCCATATGCATGTGGCTGTTCAGGCCTTCCTTCCCTGGGGCCGGACCTCGGGGCTCTGCTGCAGTGCCTGGGTGACGGTGTGAGGGTCCACTTCAGGCCCAGTGCGTGTTTATGTACACATATCTTCAAGTTCGAGGTGTAGAGGGAGGCAGCCATTTACATTTTGGTCCAAGGAGGGTGTGTGGTGCTGCGCGAGTGCCTGGTGATTTGACCAGAGGGGGTTATAGAAAGTATTTTGCCAGCTCATTTCTTTTAGACCCATATTTGAGCAGTGCTAACAGCTCCGGGCCTGTACATGAGAGTGGAGTGGACCAAAGTGTTTGTGTGTGTATATCTATAAAAGTACAGCAAGTGATTTGAATCAAAGCAGCCTAACACAAACAAGCCGCACCTACAGCTTTAACACTTTGCTCTTCTTTATATCAAAGAACATTTAATATTTTTTGGTTTTGCGGCATACATGGGACAATATTTCTTTAAATGTCTGTAAAATGTAATGATGGCACTTTTTACCTTACATTTTGTTAAGTATTTCAATTGCATCACTAATAGGACACATATTTTTGTAGAGAAAAAAAACTTTTTTTGACAATCACGTTGAAAGGTTTAGGATTTTGGAATGACTGGAAAGATACAGTGTATACCCCTCTCAATTCAGGCAATTCAGATATTCAGTTATAAGAGTTTATTATAAAATGTATTGATCACTGCTGCCCTGATCTTGTACTCTTTTGTTTTGACTGTCAACATCCTTAACAACCACAGTCACTACACAAGATTTGTTTGTTTTGACTTGTTTGTTTTCAAGTCAAAAAGTTGATATGAATATCTTTATCTTTTTTGCAGGTGTGAGTGAGGTGTTGAAGGGCATGCAGGAGGTCGGGGTGTCCCCTGATGTCGAGACATTATCCAACTACATCTTCCCCTGTTTCCCCAACATTGAGGCAGCTCGACAGGCCCTCAAGGTAATCCATACGTCAGTGTGTGATGTTTTTACATTTGGCTTGTGTTCTTTAAAAAAAAATAGTTTTTTTTTCTGACATAAAGGTGATTTTTCTCTCTTTAGGAGGCGGGCATCTCTTTGGAGTCGGAGGGCTTCTTATCTTCAGAAGTTCGCTCAATGGCTGCTAACAACCTGGCTGAACTCTACACCCTTTGTAAGTGCACACACACACACACACACACACACACACACACACACACACACACACACACACACACACACGTGCATGCCCGCGCACACACATACACAGGCACAAATACACACATAAACACAATCTAGAAAAGCTCTACTGCATTTTGAGTAGCCATCATCGTCATTGTAAAAACCGCGGCTTTGCCTGCGGGCTAATTGGACCCGCGTACACACACTCGTACATTTCACTCATCAGGCCTTTTAAGAGATTAGTCTGTGTGTGAATATGTAAAGAGCGAGAGGACGAGGGGTGCCTCGACTGGCAGAGTGATGGGGTAGAGAAGGCCGTTACATAATGGATGACTCTTTCCGTTTTCTGCTTTTCCTCTCGTTTTAGTCTCAAACCATCACCACGCTTTTGCACATACGTCGCTCCGTTTTACGTGTTATCTTTGTCAAGTGAACGCTTTTGGCTGTTGTCAAACAACTTTAAAGATGAGACCTTGGCCACTGGAAGCTAATTAGTTATTGTATTTTGCTTTTACATTTTATAGATTAATTTGGTAATTATTTAATTAGAAAGCTGGCATTTAGTTTCGTTTTTTTATCACAAGATATTGCTTTTATCTTAGTTATTGTTGGTTTTCTCAACCTTTCTTTTGTTTATTTGCTTTTTAGGGAGCATACTGTAACATTTGGCCAGGGCCTGCATATGAAAACTAGCTTTTTGGCTTAATCTGGCATATTTACCGAAATGTTTATTAATATGCACTGTACCTGTTAAATAAAATAAAGATAGCAAACCCCTCTTACCCAATCCATAAACATGATTAGTAGATGTATTGATTATTTGTTGCAGACATGGAAATCTAATTCACCTTATTATTTATTATGGCCTTTGGTGTGTTGCTTAAGAAAACGGGGGTTTGGCTCACAAAGATATACTGTGAAATGAATGTAGTGACTGTGTACAGTACAAGTTCAATGATTATGTTTTCAAAGCTAAGATTTCACCGGTCTTATATTCCTTCTATTAACACATTGTAAACCTCATCCATCAATCCACATAAAGACACAAGTTGGTGCTGTCTTTTCACTGTTCTTTTCTTTTATGTTCCAGTGTCTGATCCCTCCTTCCCCTCGTTTGACCTCGGTATCTTCCGCAACAGCCTCATCTTGGGCTTCAAAAAGTGAGTCAATTAACCCGTCGTCAATGAATGTCTTGTTTGTGTGTTCTCCATCAATTGATATTCCATATATCTCCATAACTCATGACTGCCGTTTTAAGGGAGGCCTGTAGCACTATGGAGGTCACAGCGGCATATGCTTTGACTGTGACATGTGCAGCCTATCACACTATCTACAGTGTGTGTGTGTGTGTGTGTGTGTGTGTGTGTGTGTACTTGTGTGTGTGTGTGTGTGTGTGTGTGTGTGTGTGCGTGTGTGTGTGTGGGCAGCTGCAGGGAAAAACACTCACATACACACATGTGCCTCATGCATATGGAGGCCATCATCTCTCAGCTCTTGCCCCAAAGCACCGTGGGAGATATGTAAATTAGCAGATGCCCACCACCACTGCCCCTCATATCCAGACCCCCGTACTGATCTCTCTCACACACTCTCTCACATACACACACACACACACATAGTATGCCTAAGGTCCGACCTGTGGGCTTTGGTTGAAGGGGTATTTATGAATATTTACAGTTTAACACACCCTCACAAAAACGCTCTAGCCCCTGAGCGAAGCTGGAGGTGAGTCAAAGAGAAAAGTGCTTACTTGTCTGCACTGCAGGGACCAAAGTTATTTATTTCACTAAAAAGCCAAACACGCTCAGGTCAGCTCAACTTTCCATTAAGCCAATACATTGTTTTTATTTTATATTTTTTTAGAGCAAAGGTCATAAAGTCAATAGTAACATCAAACTGTCTGTTCTTGGCAGCATTGTTTAATACTTTTTGGTTCAAGAACAAGTGAAACATAATGTAAAAGAGTGAAAGACCATTTGTTGTTTAAAAACATTTGTTCATTATTATTTTTCTTTAAAGTTGAGACGTATTTTGGCTTATACAAATTTCCAGGAAAAGAGGTGTGTTAACAGTTGATGCAGCTTATAAGCTTATTTTAAAACCATGACTGAATTTGAGTTACGTGTGTGTGTGTGTGTGTGTGTGTGTGTGCGCGCGCGCGCGCGCGTGTACCATTTTAGTAGCCTTTTCAGTCTATCCAATAATTGTTTTTACATGTTTTTTTTTTCTTTTTCACACATACACGCACCTACTCCCTGTTCTGACTGTTAAGTTGCCTGACAGGGTCATAATTGGGCTTGTCACTTGAGGAGTTGTTGTGTGCTAGCGTGCGTGTGTGTGTGTGTTTAAGCGCTGTGCCATTGCAATGCGGAACCTGCCTCTGTCAAAGACAAGGTCAGGGGATAATTTAATCATTAAAGACCTCTTCTTCTCTCTTCTCCTCTCATCTCCCCCTTTCTCCTCCTCTCCACCAAGTAGCTGACAACGCCAGAAATGTCACATGTTGTCATCATTTAGCCTGTGTGTGTGTGTGTGTGTGTGTGTGTGTGTGTGTGTGTGTGTGTGTGTGTGTGTGTGTGTGTGTGTGTGTGTGTGTGTGTGTGTGTGTGTGTGTGTGTGTGTGTGTGTGTGTGTGTGTGTGTGTGTGTGTGTGTGTTGTCTTTTGTGGCCACCCAGGCCTTTGTACTGCCATCTCTCTCCTCTCATGTACTGTGGGATTGAGAGTGTCAAGCTTTGTGTCAAGCTACACTGTCAATTCAATAGCTATAGCATCATGACACTATTATGGTAGATGTATTAATTAATCCACAATAACTCATTTATCTTGATATTTGTTCATACTTAAAATCTGACATCGTATGTCTACCTGATGCTTTTATCATCAGAGCAACATGGTGTAGGTGCCACAACATACATTTTACACCTTGAGTTTACCAACAGTTCAAATAATCGTGTAGAGATATTTCCCATTATTGTGAAGACCTTTTGAGTACTTTATTCATAGATTTATTTTTTATGAACATACACATTGAAAAAAAGCACTGAACAAAGGAATACAAAAATAAGAAATAACATAAAATGAACCTTTTAGATTGATCATTTATGAAGAAGAAATGGTAAAGAAAAGACCAGAGTTTTTCTCTAGAAAGTTTGCACTGGTAGAAGCAATGAAGAATGAATCCATGTTGGAAGTGTGGGTGGGTGTGTGTGTGGGGTGGAGGTGGCTCTTTTAAGAGATGCCTATTAACCCTGACATGTTGGATAGTCTTGTTGACCCACTGGTTAGTGCATGTTGACTGTGTGCTCATGTCTTGTCCTCTACTGCCCCCTGCAGGTCTACTGATGTGGAGAGCATGGCCAAGGTAAGACTAGAATTTCTATATATACGAGCAGGATTTCTAGTTTTCCAAATAATTAAGTCAGACTAAAATGATGAAAATAATACAATACAAAAAAGTTATTTTTTTAAAATTGTATTTAAGGCTTTTGATGATGTCTGTATGGAAGGCTTATTCCTTTCAACAACATAGCTATGATAACCAATTGTCTCACCATCTGTTACATACCACGTTACATTTTGGAAGAATAAACCATATGATGAATGCCATCTGCTGCGTTGTATGAAGATCTCCTTTATGAGCGTACAAACAAAGACATGTTTAGGATGGATATTCAGCTTCAGGCAATTTTAGGCAAGATGGCTCGCAAACTTAAAAACATGCTATGAATTAATTTCACACACATACACATCTTTACAATTTGACACCTTACAGATGTACTAGCTTAACAGACAAAAGTCAGTTGAAAGGTTAATAGAAAGGGTTAACATAAAATGATATGTATGTATTTGATTTGTTTTTCCTTTCCTTTCTAGGTTACTGATCTCCTGTTCAAAGACCAGCGCTTCTCCAAAGAAAACTCCAAGCCTGGTGGTAGGGGAAACATTTTTGCACACAGTTCTCACTGGCAACAAAGGACATTCATATCTGACTATGTGCTTGTATGCAAGAGGAGCGTGTGTGTATCATCTACTATCCCAGTTCAAACTTGCAGACTGCAGTCTCTGTCTCACTCACCATCAAACTATAATTCAGATGACAGTAAAATGCACTGTGTGTGTGCGTTTGTGTGTGTGTTTACGTTCAGTCTCGGTAGCAGATAACTGCTGACCGGCCAACCGCTCGTCATGAAGCCTGCCTGTGTGTGTGTGTGTGTGTGTGTGTGTGTGTGTGTGTGTGTGTGTGTGTGTGTGTGTGTGTGTGTGTGTGTGTGTGTGTGTGTGTGTGTGTGTGTGTGTGTGTGTGTGTGTGTGTGTGTGTGTGTGTGTGTGTGTGTGTGTGTGTGTGTTGTGTGTTGTGTGTTGTGTGTGAGAGAGAGACCTGCTCTCTCCATCTGAGGATATGGAGCCTGGCTGCTGACACAGCGCTGAGTAGTTAAAACTGGTGTATGGAGCGTTAATGTCACTCCAGGTCAGTGTGTATGTCACAGAGAGTTTCCAAGCATAGGAATTGGTGTGTGTGTGTGTGTGTGTGTGTGTGTGTGCTGGTGGGAGCGATGGAGACTGTTATCCATGTCACATCTAATTTGGTGATGTGTGTGTGTTCCTGTGTGTGTGTGTGAGAGAGAGAGAGAGTTTGAGCTGAAGCTGTCACTGCCAGCCATTGCACATTCACTCACACTCCAGCCCAAAAGCAGCTTCTGTCAGCAGAAAAAAACCACAAACACACACTCTGCAGAGGTTACAGAAAAACAGTATTTATGGATGCAGTGACTGACACAGTGGCCAATGAAATGTATTCCCAAGATAACGGCTAACCGTGTGTGTTTATGCATGTGTGTTTCTCTCCATCCCTTCCAGAAGTGGCATCCTACTTCTTGTACAATCTGATTGACAGCATGTCAGAGAAGGACGTGCAGGAACAGGAAGACAAGCTTAGGAAATACTTCAGTCAGCTAAAGACTCAGGTACACACACACACACACTGATAAAGATACACTAATATACACAGTATATCCAGTTAATTCATAACCATCCTGCTTCAAAGGAGCTTACACACTCTCCACTCTGAGATGATTTGCAGTGTGTCATCAGACTCGGATTATTCACGATATCCGCGCACTCACATACACACTCACACACACTGACAAATACACTCCAATGACCTCTTCCCTGTGCTCCACTTCTGAAGAGTGAAGGTTTTTGTTTCGCCATCCAGACATGTTGTGGAAGATTAAATCAAGCGTTTACACTTTTCCCAGCCAAAGATGATGTCTTAACTGGCCGTTTGGAGGACAGTTAAACGGTTTCAATCATTTTAAGATTAAACCTAGAAACCCTCAGCTACCAAATAATCACTCGACAAACTCTTAATTCCTCGTGAATTTTAATGAATTCTTAACAGTAATCAGTACTAGCTGTATTTACTGTGTTTATTTATTTACCAGTCATCAAGACCATCAGTTAACAAATTAAAACATGACTTAGTTAAGTATTCTTAACTCAGTTTAATGTTATAAAGTTCCTTCTGTTACTTTGCCCTGGACTTGCTCATTATGTTCGGTTACTGTTCAGACTTAATTGGACAGGTTGAGCTCCTGCTGTGCAGAAGAGCTGATCACCGCTTTTTCGTGATGTTGAGTAGTTTTTCTTCCTCTCCTTTCTCCTTTCAGAACATAACCATTTCAGGAAGCTTCTACAAAGGCATCAGGAACCTGCTGGAGCCCTACAACGTCCCCGAGCTCATGGAGGTGTGGAGCCTGACTGTTCAAATGTCCACAATGCAGCATAACTCAGGATGTGTTATTATTATAGAACTGTCCCGATTGTTCATAGTCACTCGAGAAAAGCTTCACTTGGGCGTCTTTGTTGTACTGTTAATTTAGTTGCCCGAATGATGTAGATGTTACATGTCAATTGGTGACTTGTGTGTGTTTTGTGTTTGTCAGGACGTGTTTGCTTTGGTGGACCGTAGAGATGCCGGGTCCAATGGCTCCGTGTCTACTGTTTCCAGTTCCGCTGTAAGTAGGACAGTGTGAAATAAACTGCATCAATAATGTTCAACATACTGTGAGATTCAACATAATTGATTTTTGAATGCTTCTCTTTAGGCCTACCTGTTGGGCAAATATTTATTACTTGAACTGCACATTTGAGTTGAATTTGCTATATTATAATTTGCCTCATAATTTCCTTGTTACGTGTGTCTATTTGCAAGGATATATTTGTCACTTTTTTTTACCAAATTTCAATACATGTATTTTGGTCACGTGACGCCACCTTGTCTCCGTCAGAGCGGTGAGGATAAGGTGTTGGCCCTCGAGAAGAGATTGTCCGAGCTGAAAGCGGCGGACAAACCGCTGGGCGTTGTTCTCAAACAGCTCATCCAGACTCTCTGTGCTGAGGAGGTAGGTTTTCGTTTGGATGAACAAAAAAAATTAAAAAAAAAAATTCTTTACCTTTTAGAATTAGCCTGCTTTGTGTGCGTGTCTTAAGTCCTGAGAGTTGTGGTGTCTCATCAGAACCTACAGCGCGCCCTTGAGCTGAAGCAGCTACACGAGGAGGAGATGGCAATCGGAGGTTACGCCACCCTAATAAACCTGTGCTGCCGCCAAAACAATCTGGAGGAGGCGCTCAACTTGAAGACAGAAATGTGAGTGGAGCAGAGATATACACACACACACACACACAGTATGCAGACACAAGGCAGCGGCTGCGACCAGTAGTAGGCCATTAAAGTTTAACTTGATTGGTATTAAGGGAGACATTAATGCAGCGTCCAGCCTGCTACGGTGACTTAGCTCAAACACGGGAAACTCTCACCTCGTCCTCGCTTGTTTCCTTCTCCTCACTCACGTCAGACTGAAGTCCAACAGGGAGAACCAAACGTACAATAGATTAATGCATTAGTGGAACACATTAACCCAGTCTGTCTCTCGCCCTCTCTGTCTCTTAGAAGCCGTAAGGATCCATCAATAGTGCTGGACACCAGTAAATACATCGCACTGGTCAAGGCCTTGGCCAAGAATGAAAGAGTGGACGGTAAGTTCTTCTGGTGGCTGCAACTCATTTTTTATTTTCAGTATTCATGAGTCCAACACCAATCCTTTTGATTATCAATTCAACGTCTAAAGTTTAAAAAGAAAAGAGTCCAAACTTGAAAAGCACAACTTCGCTGAGCCACGGTAACTTTTTCAAACCGCATGTTAGTTTTCCAAGCTATCCTAAACCAATAGATTTGCAATAGCGTGTATTTACTCGAAGGCTTACAATTGATAAATCTATTATCAGAATTAATTATCAGGCGATTAATTAATTGACTAATCCCACCAGCTCTTACTCCTTCACTACTTTTGCCCCTTGACAGTAAGCTGGATCAAAGTAGATCAGGCTTGAACTTAAGAAGGCCTGCAGATGTGTGTGTTTTGTATGTGTGTGTGTTTCGCCAATTCTGTCACAATCTGTCCGTCTCCCTCCCTCAAACCACATTAGCCAGCCATTCTTGGAATGCTACGGTGGGTTTCCCTCAGCCCATCGAAGACCCAATTACCATCAGTTTTGCCGCTCTGCCTTTGCACACAGTGACAGGCAAAATGTCTGTGGTCGCCTCCTCTCTCCTCCCCTACGCTCTCCCACTCTCTGTCCCCGTCTGTGTCTCTCTACCTGACCCGCTCTCCCCCGCTCTGTCTCCAAGCGTGTCATTCTCTCATCCACCCCCCACCCCTCGCTCACATCAGAGTCAGTGAGAAATGAGAGAGGGGGAAAATTACAGGACTGTGTGTATTTTTCCAGAATTATTGAAATCCGCCTTGATGCTAATGGCAGATCATGTCCGCCAAAGTGCTTGAGCATTACACACACACACACACACACACACACACACACACACACACACACACACACACACACACACACACACACACACACACACACATACACATACACACAAACCACACACACATACAGGGACACGCACATTTGCATGTGAATTCAAGCAAAAGGCATTTGGTGGGCACGTCGGTTTGTGTCCGTCTGTGTGTGTGTGTGTATAGGCAGTGCTGCTAACGCATTTGCCATTAGCCAGAGTGTGCATACGGAGGGGAGGCTTGTCAGCCACATTAGCACACATGGCTAACCTTGATGTTAGCCTGTCCCCACCCAGACGCTGGTCCGCCTGACTCCCAGCACACACCAGGCCCAGCTGAAGATCATGTCTCCTGGCATCTGGCTTTATTATATTCTCGCCCTCTCCTAATGGCTTTGTTGTTTTTGCCCTTGGTTCTTCCCATCCGACCTTGCCAGGCAACTTTTGTTTTCAGCTAACTTTATCCCATTTTCACTTTATCCTCATGTCACCGTCCTTTAACTTTTACACTTCTTTATAATAACCTACTCCTCACCAATTCATTTCCCCTCTCTGTGGTTTACTCTTCATCTCCAACAGCAACATCCTTTATCTGATATCCAGTACTTTCACAGAATATCTTGAACTTGCTTCTATGTTAGCCTTCTACGGTGCAAGTATAGACATTCCTATCAAGCGATATTACCTTTATTATCCAACAACAACAATGGAAAATTATACAAAATGTTCAACAATAAAGATATTGTTCCAGGTTCCCCTCAGAATCATGGCATGGCATGTCATTTACCTTTTGACTTGCTCATCAAATTAAGGAAATATTTTTTTGAGCTTGCCTGGGTTTAAATTTCATACATATTAAATATCATACTTGTATATCCAACTTTTAAAAAAGTGGCCGATACAGGTACCATATTATAAGTTCACATTGGGGGCATACTCCTTTGAGCCAGTGAACCTGCCAGTTCTATTAAAGTGGGCTACTGGAGTGTTTACCTTCCTCTTCCTGTGCTTCTCTTGTCTTTTCTATCACCAAGTGTCTCTTTGACCTGCCCTTGCCCCTCTGCCTCCCATTTGTCCATCCTCCCACTTAGTAAACACAACTCGCTCTGGCTTCAGCTGGTCCTGGACTTGACTTTGATGGTGTGTGTTTGTGTGTGTGTTTTGGGAAAGAGACATCACTAGTCAAGTCATGGAACATTAGATGAACCATTGGGCTGTGTGATGTTTGTTTACCTGGCCTGTCTGCCTTCCCATCTTCTGTTGGGGGGGTGGGTGGGGGGGGGTCTGGCTCGCTTTGCTGGTCACGATGCTCGGCTGAGCAGATGGATATGCATACTGGCTAAACGTGCAGAGATGGAGGGAGGAGAGGAGGGGGGTCTGGATGGATTGAATGCTGGCCGAGAGGATGTTACCTAGCGTAGCTCCATTTGGTCAGATCAACTCCAACCCATTGGTCTCTGTGATTAGCGGGTCTGTCAGAGAGCGATGGAGTGAGGTGGATGGATAGAAGGAAGCAGGAACGAAGAGAGAGAAATGCAGAGAGAGTACGTTACATCTAAACTGATCAACATTGCAGAGTGGATAACGGATCAGGTCATTATAGGGCAATTGTTTTAGGTTGATACCACCGTCTGTGATCAGACAGTTTTTTCACCACAAACCATGTTCAGGTACTTCAGTGTTAGAGGTGTTTAAAGTGTTTTAAGTTACTTTTATTGTCATCGCCAGCCACCTCTACTCCAACCTCGCTTCTTCTACCCCCCCCCCCCCCCCCATTAAATCTGTGACAGCCTTTGGTCCCCATCGCCATAACAACTGGCACAGAGAGGTGGAGAGATGGAGAAACCGACTGAAATTAGGATGCCAAAGCACTCACCAGTGGCCCTGTCCCTCAGCCCGTGTGTGTGTGTGTGTGTGTGTGTGTATGTGTGTGCTCCTTGTAGAAGTGTGTGTGTACTCCTTGTAGGAGTGTGTGTGCTACTGCTGTTTGAGTTTATTTTGTTATATTACCAGCCGTTGGTATCATTAAAACTACATTTGTTCACTTAAGTTTTATTTGCTGTTATGCTTTTTTGTCTAGAAGTCTAGTAGAAGGAGTAAGGGTTTTATTGTTAAATGAATGTTAAGCTAGGTGCCGATATTGTCCGTCAGTTTGATGGTCTGGCTGATGTTATTCCAATATATTCTGAGTCTCTGCATGGCTCCATCTCCTCCCTTCCTCTTGATCATGCTGTATAGATTAGTGTCTGAGGTGGAGAGCGGCTGTATCACTGTCAGCCCATTAGCAGCTGTCTAAATAGACAGTAAACACATCTCAATTACCTTACCCTGATACACCACATGTACACACACACACATACGCACACACTCCATTTTGCACCATTTTGCCCCTAGCGTTGGCCAGATGGGCGCGTGGCCCTGGTAAAAAGCCCTCCATTATCGGCTGGACTTGACCAAAGCGATCCACCCCTCAGCCCGCTTACCGGGGTCTCTTTGGGGCCACGGCGGGCCCTTGTTGCCACATACCTATAATTTAGCCCCCCAAGTGCTTTCTACACGGCCACGGCAAAAAGCCGGCCTCCATTGTAGGGGTCCGGTAATTGTAGTCTCGTTTAGAAAACCGCAAGTAGCAATTAGCGCAGAGTTGGCATTATACGGGGCTGGATTTGCATTCCCTGCTGGGTGCAAAATGCTGTTATAATATGGGTTTGTTTTCCCCACATGGAATTAGCTAAAGGGGCCTTTTATCATATTCACACACACCCTACTCTTCTCCCCGCCTAACTCTGCCCACCTCTCGCTTTCACTCCCCTTGTCTCTCTCCCTGCATTATCTCCCTTTCTCCTCCTCTTTTGTTCTTATTCTTCCTTTCTTCGTCTTTACCTCCATATCACTCTTCCCCATCACTTCATCTTTTAATTGAGAGAGTCAAAGCCGCGCCTCACCCAAAAGCATCACAATTCTACACACCATAACATTTTCTGTCTTTCTCTCCCTCTGTCTGTCTGTCTGTCTGTCCATCACAGAGGCGGTGGACATCCTGAAGGAGATGAAAGAGAAGGAGGTGGTGGTAAACGACACACACGTGACCATGCTCTTCCACATGCTCACCGCCCTCCTGGACAATGGAGGAGCCCCCGCCATCCGAAAACTGCAGGACACCATCTTCACCCTGGGACTGGCCAAGCCCAGCGCCAACCTGTGCTCCCCTCTCATTACGGTCTACCTGCACAAGTAAAAAGCAAAACCTCTTTTAACTGTTACAAATTACAAACACACACAGACGTAGACAAAGAGTCAATGTTAAAGCAATAATTTGCGTCATGGTACGTTTCATTGCCATGTCTGAAGCTCTCCACTTTAGCAGCCAACCAGCTCACTTTTGTTGTCAGATTTGTGTCGTTATCTGCCAAATACATTTGCCAGGTGTGTGTGTGTGTGTGTGTGTGTAAGTGTGTCTCAATGAGTCACTCATCCCCTCCCTATGATCATAGCTGAGGTTACATTCTGGGTCAGCGATTCAGTCAGAGAGAGGATGTGGAAATTGCTCATTTATATGCATGTGTATGTGTGTATGCAGTGTTAGAGCCAGGTTTTGTTTGTTTGTTTGAGGATTCGCCAGCTGCAACCTCTCCCATGAGCCCCACCCCTGATCTCCTGAAACACCCACTGCTCTACACCAAGGTGTGTGTGTGTGTGTGTGTGTGTGTGTGTGTGTGTGTGTGTGTGTGTGTGTGTGTGTGTGTGTGTGTGTGTGTGTGTGTGTGTGTGTGTGTGTGTGTGTGTGTGTGTGTGTGTGTGTGTGTGTGTGTGTGTGTGTGTGTGTGTGTGTGTGTGTGTGTGTGTGTGTGTGTGAGAGAGATGTCCATCGATGCTTCTTCTCATAATGCAAATATGCAAATGATCGTTACCAAACACTGGTGGTGGGGTCATTGCTATTGCCCCACCCCTCAACTTTGTGCTATCTAGTGTGTGTGTGTGTGTGTTCTATTTGTCAGAGCAGCTTTTAAGTAGATCAACTCATTAGCATGTTAATTATGTACAGAGCACTAATTGCTGGATTTAGCACAGCCACGCAGTGCACCGTTAGGGGCCCGCAACTACACACACACACTCTCACGCCCTGCACATGCTTTCATACAGTGTTTACCTCTAGTGTACATGCTGGGGTAGAGGTAGACCTTTGCACACGAAGCTCATGCACACACACACACACACACACACACACACACACACACACACACACACACACACACACACACACACAACACACAACAGTGCTCCCCCGCCGCTGTTTGTTTTGCTGTAAGTCTGCTCTCTGGCACAAACAAGAGTTTCCAGGTTCACTTGTTAATCACTGCCTCTGTGAGATTAGCGGGCTAATTTACTCCTGGGTCATCAACAGCAGCCAAAACACAAACACACACACACACACACACACATTACACTCCCACACCAGCTTTACCGCAGCTCCTGTTCACAAATCAAGTGCCAGTTGTATTTCCTCCAATTGATACTGCAGCGTGAGCACTCTAATGAACACACAAGTGAAGCTACTCCGTCTCGTGTTATTTTCACATGTTTTTGCTTTGAGCAGGCTGGTTTTCAAGGCTTGAAAATCGTCAACACATTTAAAGGTAGTTGTTTGATGGAGTGCTCCACTTGACCACTAGATTAGATTGTTGTTTGGAGTGTTACTATAAACGGCGGCAACATATTTCTGGATGTTCTTCTCCCTTTCCCTCTCATTGACAACTTTTAGTTTGGCACATCCCTAAATGGAAGAATAAACAACAGCTTAATCATTTTAGCTTTCCTTAAGTCCGTCAGAATTGAGCACGACCAGGACACTAGCTAATCAGCAGTGGATACTTCATTTAGCAAAAAATTTGAGATTGTCGGAAAATGTAAAGCATATTTAACATAATAGTGGTTCAGCCAAGCCTCAGGGCAGGTTTGAGTACCAAATCACTTGACTTTTGCGCTCCAGTCGAATCCATCTCCACGCTTTTCTCTCCTCTCCTTTCTCTATCTTTCTTTTATCTTCCTCCTTTCATCTCCTCTTCATTCCGTCAGTCAGTGGACGGACAGACATTCGGAAGGAGGGGAAGTGATAAAAAAAAAGAGAGAGAGGACAATGCAGGCATCACTACCGTCTCACCGCTGCGTCAGCGCTAATGACTTAATGAACACTTCTCTGGCAGATTAGCCCTTGACAGCCCATCATACGCGCCGCCCCTTTAGCCTTCACGCCCGTCCGCTCACTGCATGTGTGTGTGTGTGTGTGTGTACTATCCTGCTACGACGCTAGCTGGCAGCTCGCTCAGCTTTTGCCACATACTTATTGAAGTGATTAGCGACACAAAATGCTAATGAGTAAAAAAAAAAAAAGTTAAATTTAAGAGCTGGCAGGACATGTATGATGAGGCGTAAGGGGGGGAGGAGATGAGTAGCTTGGGGTAAAAATACCTCATTCACTTCCACTATTTTTCAACTGTCTTGTAAAAGGTAAAAAAAGGAGGTGAAAGGAAAGATGGGAATTCTTTGTATATAAATTAAAGCAGGTAATAGATGGTGATAGATGTTGAAAGACTCCAGCTCAATGTAAGCACTGACGATGTAACTTGTTATAATAATGCTACAATAATCAATATATAAACCATGACCTTGTGTCTTGTAAAAGGTGTCTTGATCATGGAGACGAACCCACGTATAATAATCACTTGAATCTGTAGTTGTGCCGCTTTAGCACTAAAGGAGTAGACTTTTAGCCTTTTAACATTTTTTTTTTTGGTTTTCCAGGTGTCTGCCAGATGTGTAAATACTCTAGGCAACCATTAACTAGCATATTTGCCAAATCAATATTATAAGCTGTTATAAACGTTGCTAAAGTAATCTCTGAATGCAGCTTGGAAGTTGGAACTGCATCATGGGATAATTCGCCTATGTCATCACTGGCGTGAACATTAGTTAGGTGTCATTCATCCACACATGGCTACTGGGGGACATGATCACAGTCGCATTTACGTTTTGAGATACTGACACCGCGCGTCACCCCCTCCCCCCGCCCCTCCCCCCCCTCCACACACACACACACACACACACAAGGACAGTGGCTTGATAACAGGCCTGCCCATCTCCTCAGAACAAAAGATGGAGAGAAAGAGTGCGTGCTGGGAGGTTGGTAGTGAGATGAGGCAAAATGAGCTTCCTTGTCCAAACCTTCAGATTTCTTACTGCAAAGCACTTGTTTTTTTTCTCTCTTTCTTCCTTTTTTCTAGGCTTAATTGGCTGGAAAGTGGCTGACGTGCAAAGTTGAGGACATTAACAGGGCTGTACGTCGCCGCAGTAAATGGCGACGCAAAGTGACAGTTAAATTGTACCTAAGGGAAATTATCCATCTTTAGACATCCTTAGCTCTTTTTTTTTTTTGGTGGGCGGAGAGAAGGGGAGAGCAGAGGAAGGGAGAGGGGGTGTAATTGCGACGCCAGACCCCCTTTTTTTTTAAGATGTCTCATTAGGAATATGGGGGATTATAAGTAGTTTGGGAGGAGCTCGATGGAGGAATGAACATGGTGTGGACAGATACCCGGCATCAAACAAATGTGTAGAAGGGACTTTTGAAACATCCACCAACTTTTTATGACTTGGTTTGAGTCTCTTTGGTCCTCATCTCATTTTAGAATAAATTGTGTACACCATGACATCCCCTCCTCCTCTGCCCTGGCTGGGCCTCATCCCATCTCCACACTCTTTTTCTCATTTTCAAAAAAATCTCTTCTGTCCCTCTTCTGTGTCGTTCAAATCAGTCGGCTGTGCCAGTTGAACAGCCCTCTTGACTGGCGCTTGCTGAATAATGTTGTCTCTCTTCATTTCAATTAGCGGAAACCTCTTTACCTTCCAACCCTAATCACTCCAGTTCATCCCCTCCCTCTCCCTCCCTCCATCACTCGCTCTCTCCTTCCCCCAATCCGCCCCTCACAAACTCCAAACTCAAGGTCGTACCGTTGCATGTTTATTTTTTCCGGGTTGTTGGTTTGCTTTGCGGGCATATTTCCTCTCATCCACTCGTCTAATAGATTAGAGGAGAAAACACTTCAGAAATGATACCTGTTTGCTCTCAATCTCTCTCTGTCCGTCCATCCAACTCACTTTACTCTGCCCCCTATACCTCCCCCGTGGGTTGCCCCTATCTGCTTTGACCTCTGTGTGATTGACATGGTAATTACCCAATCAACAGATTGATGGCAATGCTGTCACAATAGAGGGGGGGATTGAAGTGGTCTCTCTCTCCCTCCCCCGTTCTCGTACCTTTCCTTTTTTTTCACTATCTCTGCCTCTCTCTACTTCTCTCTCTATCACTCCATCAGGCGAGCTCATCCTCCCTCCATGCGTTTTTTATTTTATCCAGTTGGGAATAATAGGAGGAGAGATGGAGCAAGAAAAGGATGACATGAGAGCAAGGGAGCGAGCTTGTGTGCTGGTGATGGGGGGGTGGGTCTGTAATGTTGTTGCCATATTTCTGCTAAATTGCTCAGATGGGGGGGGGGTGAGTGAAATCAAAAGGGAGACGGGGGGAAGAGAAAGAAAAGCAAGTCAGGAGTCAGAGGAGGAGAGAGAGGATCAGGAGGAAATGGAGATGAGAGATTGAGGAAATGAGGTTGAGGTTAAAGGGGGTCACAGTAGGACAAAAGACCAGAGGGAGCGAGAGAGAAAGTTTGAAAGTCGGCGAGAGGAGCCGAGCAAAGAGGGTAAAAGATCAGTCCAGACCTTTTGTATTTTTGCGTTTGCTTCCACCTTCTAAAAGCCTGTCCAAGAGAGTACATTAGCCCAACTGGCAGACAGGTGTGTGTGAAAGTGTGCCTGATTGTGTGAGAATGATGTATTGGGGCCAAAAGGCCTCATCGCCAGCTGTCATGAATTCAGAGAGTCTGTATTGTTGCAGCGGGTCATAGAGCTGCAATAGGGTGGTCACAGGTTAACACCGAGTCACACACTCTCTATTCTCCACCAACACAATCCTGTACATGACTTGATTGGACAGACCTGACACCTAACTCAATCTCTGCTCTCTCTCTCGTGTGTGTGTGTGTGTGTGTGTGTGTGTGTGTGTGTGTGTGTGTGTGTGTGTGTGTCTGTGTCTGTGTCTGTGTGCCTCCAGTAAGGACCTGTCTGGAGCTTTGGAAGCAGCCCTGGAGTGTCAGAAGCGCTACAGCCACCTGCCCCGCATCCATGACATCATTGTTGGTCTGGTGGAGAAAGGAGACACCGAATTGCTGCAGAAAGGTGACACATTTGTCTACCCCGCCATTTTTTTCCCCCTCATCCCACCAATTTTGTTACAAAAACAACTAGTATATCAGAATATGCATTGACAAATTGAAAACAAAGCTCAAGCTGTTGCTGGTTGCAGCTTCTCAAATGTGTACTGTAGATTTACTCACTTTCTCAATTCAATGTCATCTTAAATTGGGTAGGGGAGAACGGGGTAATTTGTCACATGGGTTGGATGTCACATTCGTTATATCTCGCCACCAGAGCGCGCTAGCTCTGAAATGTTGATATAAAAAAGGTCCAGAATTGGGATCAGAGGTCACATACATAGACTTCCTTGGAGGAAGACAGCTGCATTTCAGGTGAGAGGATGTTTTGTGTTTTTCATGTCAAATTCAAAATATTTTGCTTCTCAGTATTTTTCTTCTAGGCTTTTACACAATGGGTTTATAACAAAACACTTGTTACACTCAGAAAGTGTGAAGGGTAAACTATAGTTTAGATTGTGGTTAGCAAGCTAATTAGTTGTCAGATGGTTGTTGGCCTTGATGCTAGCAAGAAATTCAAGTTGGGGTTGGTCGTCAAATTTTTTGGGGGGGTTGGTTGTCACATGTTATCTCAAGGCTGCAGCCAGAAAAGGAACCCAATAACGAAATAAATTGTCAAGCTGTATCCTCACTGACACCCCAGAGAAGGAAAGAATAGAGCAGGAAAAGGCAGCTAGCAAGCAAAAGAAAAAAGGGCAACAAAATCAAAACAACCCAGTGCATCCCAAACTAGACCAGCTGCCAAGGCTACAGAACGTTATGTAGGCCTATTTGTCAACTTGACAATGCAATTAAACATTCAAATTTGGTTCTGCCTCCTTGCCTTCTTTTTAAGATTTTTCCCATTAAGATAACATTGTGACAAACAACCCCATAGTGTGTGACAACCGACCCCTTGATGGGGTTGGTTGTCACAATGTGTCAGAGTGTCTTTGATGGTAAATTACTTTTTCATTACAATAAGTTGGAAAAAAAGAGAGACACACATTTCTAGCCAACACCTTAAGCTTCAATTTAATGTAGGAATGGCTATTGACAGATGTTTTGGTGATGAGCAATTCTCACTTGAGTAAAAAGTGTGCCTACTTACCCCGTTCTCCCCTACCTTTAAATGTACAACTCTTCGTTTATTTTATGTCAAAGTGGCCTCGTTAAGAGTTCAGAATAGCCCCAACACTTTCACTGCTACGTTGAAATTTTCTTTTTCAATTTAGCTCAGCTTGATCAAACTTTTTATTTACCCTGGTTGGCTTGTGTCTGATGGGGGGTGGGGGGATGGGGTGAGGGGGGCTTATATTACAAGTGCCCGTTTAGTGTTTTCTGCATCACGCGTGCTCTTTACGAGCGCCAACCATTCCAAGAGCGTGTAAAGAGGACTACAGAGTAAAGGAAAGGTTGAGACCAGGGGTCGCAGTGAAGCACGTTGGGCCGCTAACGTTTTGAAAAGTCTCCCGGTGAGTCAACAGCTGCTGTGGTTAAAAAGGTCAAGTTCAGTGTAGCCGAGAGGGCAAGTGGCCCTGGAGCGCATAAAGGTTGAAACCGTGCGGTGGTGGAGCACCTCTCCACTTCCTTCTTCACCTTTCACCCATATTCTCATCCACCCTTCCCCCCCCCACCCCTCCAGAAAGGTGACAGACCCTCAAAGTCAGTCGCTGCACCCCTAAAAATACTACAATGACTTTTACAACTGAGTCCAGCATGTAAACCAGTGCCAACTAAACAGTGAATAACAAATGAGTCTTGGTCTCCGAGTGCTCAACATAACGCAGTAAAGAGGGATGACTTATGACATAAAACCCCTTGAGTCACACTCGACCTGGCGGCATTACGAGTACATTTTGCACCGTGGATGGCAACTATGGATTCATTGCTGATGGGGTGTGTATGACCTTAATTCACAACCCATACAATAAAAGCATAAACGTATTGGAGCCATCAAACTGGCAGACTTTTGCCTCGGACTGGCTTTCAATGGTCCACAACCTACTGAAAGCATGACAGCCCTCATCATCAAAAGATCTCTTGACTCACCATGTCTGACCTTGGTTTGAGTTCAAGCATCATCAGAAAAATAACATGTAGGGCTTTTGTGAGGCTCTGTCAACCATAGCAACCGCTGGTCTACTTTCAAACAAGAAGAAGGTCATCTTGCATGTCGTGGAATAGTTTAACTTATTTACATTACATCTAAACCATGAATTAGTTTATTTTAGTTATTGAAATTATTACAAGTTGAAAAAGCAAAAATCACACTGTTCCTTTATGTTGACAGAGGATGACAGCAAGTAAAGGGAGATGGATTATTCTTTCCCTGCTTCGCTGAATATTTGGATGTGTGTGTGTGTGTGTGTGTGTGTGTGTGTGTGTGTGTGTGTGTGTGTGTGTGTGTGTGTGTGTGTGTGTGTGTGTGTGTGTGTGTGTGTGTGTGTGTGTGTGTGTGTGTGTGTGTGTGTGTGTGTGTGTGTGTGTGTGTGTGTGTGTGTGTGTGTGTGTGTGTGTGTGTGTGTGTGTGTGTGTGTGTTGGTGGGGTACCTGTCCTGAAGCTGCTGGACAGAGATAGTACGTAATGCTGAGCAGAGCACTTTAGCAAGTTTACCGTGAGAGCTTAGGCTTTCATTCCAGACTCATGTGCATTTGTTTGAAAGCGGACTTGATATGACTGCCCTATGCCTGGGATAGTGTGCCAAATGATGGAGTCAGGAGGAAAAAATCAAGTTTGTTGTGCCAATTTTTAAATCTTTATTCATGACCTTTCTCTGCTCTGTCTTTCTTTCTGTCTGTCTGTCTGTCTGTCTGTCTGTCTGTCTGTCTGTCTGTCTGTCTGTCTGTCTGTCTGTCTGTCTGTCTGTCTGTCTCTCTTCAGCTATGGATACTGTGAGTCAGGAGCGAGGAGAGATGACCATGCTGTATGACCTGTTCTTTGCATTCATGCAGACAGGCCGCTACCGTGAGGCTCGTAAAATCATTGAGGTGAACACACACACATGAACACACTATTATAACTTGATTAATTGAATTTATTATTGATTTCAAAGCTATTCAGATGATTTTGAGACATTTTACAAATAAAAGGATGATGGATAATGTATATGAACCAAACAAATCATCTACAGCATAAATAATATGTATATTAAGGGCCTGGTTTCATAATTATTCCAATTCCTATATCATGGTGGTATTTGTATTTGATTTTCTTTGAATGGACACATTTAGCATTATTACTTGTGAGATAAAATAAGACATTTTTTCTGCTTAATGCAACCGAGGGTTTTTTTCTTTTTATTTGAAGCATGTATGGTTATTATTTTGACTGCAATCTGCTGCATCAGATCTCATGGAAAAAATTGTTAAATAAAGAATCTGGATGAAACTTTGCATGTCACGATCCACAGAGAAACACACACGCAGGGATGTGTAATTGCCAAACTCCCTTTTGTTGTTTCAGCTCGTCTGACCTGAATATTTTATGAATATTTATTTCTTTGTCATCTTAAGTCCTTGCTATAAACCCCCGTAGATTAGTGTGAGAGAGAAAAAAGAGAGAGATGCAAAGCTGGGCAGATGAGAATCAAGCAATTTTCACATGGATAAAACGGACGGATAGCAGGACGGATATTGATGTATTAAATGAATGAATGGAGGGATGAGCCTTGACATGAGGAGGAGAGAAACCAAAGCATTATGTTCTTTTGATCGAGATGAGAACAAAAGTCAGGAAACCAATACCTTAACTCCCTGGCTCTAGCTGCACTCTCCCTGTTCTGGTGTGCACTAAAAAAGAGGGATTGTTCCCTCTTAAGGATTTCCAAACCCTCTTAAATGCTATCGACATGTTGTTATTGTCGCTTCGCATTCCCCTTCAGCTAGAGATTGTATAGCTGTTATCCTGCTTATAACAAAGAGCCGGCTACATGCCAGTGATGTGTAAGATTGGGGATGCTTTGTAAGCGGACTACAGTTGTACATGATGTCCTTGATGTAAATGTGAGTTGTAGTAGGTTAGAGTTTCATCTGGTTTTTCATGAACCCAGCGAGGGGAAGTTTAACCTTCGGATATTTCAAAATGATGATACAATGTGAATGGAGAAGCATCTACTGTTGTGAACAGAAACAGCTTTAGAGTTTTCATGAAAACATCCAATATTGTATTTTCGTGGGGGCTCACAGCAACAACTGGCTTATTTTCACTCTCAAATTCCTCAATTATAACTTTGACTCCCCCCCCCCCCCCCCCCCCACACACACACACACACGATATTATATATATATATACGCACACACACACACACACACACACACACACACACACACATCACTTACATCTCACTAAGATGATATATTTCAAAAGCTGCTTCCCACTTGACCTGCATAGACATTTAGAGCAAAGTCTCTGAAACAAAGTTCACTTCTGAACTGTCACTTATTACACCTGCGTGATAATGGATGTACTGTCTGAGGATGTAAAATACAATAGAATCATATCTTTCACTTAAATATGCATACACACACACACACACACACACACACACACACACACACACACTCACTCAAACCCAACAAATACCTTTTTTTCCCCTCTGAGAACGTCAAGTGGCAGTCCAGAGTGGTGTCTCTCTTTAGGCTGTGTTTGGTATAATTGGCAGCTGATTAATCACAGCTAATTAAATGTAATGATAGAGAAAGGTGGCCAATTTTGTGCTAAATGGTCAAGGTTAGGTAGAGGATTGTCAGGAGCCCGAGGCCTATTATTGCAGCATGTAGCATGTGTGTTATAGTCAAGGTTAGGTAGTATTGCTAAAGAGTGGTGATCCATTATGTGTTTTTGTGTGTGTGTGTGTGTGTGTGTGTGTGTGTGTGTGTAATAAGTGGCCAGGTGATTAGTGGAATTAGAACATTAGGAATTGAGATGGAGAGGGTTTGTTAAGTGGAGGTGAGACTAAGGTTAGATCTGTCTTTCTCTTTTTGTGGATATGTCCATAGGGGTAAAAGAGAAACCTGTAAAGATGTTTTAGCATTTAAAGGCCACACACAACCCTTTAAGAGACAGATCCACACACACACACACACACACACACACACACACACACACACACACACACACTCAGCTGTGGGTTAGTGTTTTCCGGGTCAGAGGATTGTCCTAATAATATGACCTGATGACATTTTTTCCATTATCTCTTTGTGAAAGTACAAGTATCTCTGCTGTTTTTTTTTGGAACGTCCACTTTGTATTCTTTATATCCTCCTGTTCGTGTGTAAATTATGTGCTGCCTTATTTCTGAGGATTTTGTTTTCTGTCCAGATTAGGGAGATTTGTCCTGACGGATTCAAAATCCCAAACACATTTGTGTGTGTGCGTGTCGGCGAGTAGATGTGTGAAGGCTGTTTTGAGCCGCAAGACTTTACCAAGTAAAGGGAATCAGAGGCAAAAAAAGATGGAGAGCTTGCACTGGGCCTTAGTCTCTAAGAAGATTAGACAGACAGAGAGAGAGAGACTGAGAAACACATTTTAATTTGTCCCTTTTGGCTGGTTAGGTAAGAACATAATGCCTTTGCCTGCCTGACGGATGGAGAAAGCAGGAGGAAAAGGCTGAGTAGGAGCACGGAGAGATTTGGAGGGAGGGATTGAGGGAAGTGGGGATTGAAAGAGGGAAAGGATGACGGTGGTCGGAGAAAAGACAGGCTTCATCCCTCCCTCTCACTGTATGATGGGCTCCCATCAAAGAGGCCAGCGGAGATTGAGTACTGTTGATCCCCGTTCAGATTAACTTCCTGGCAGATCGCTACTCTCTCTCTCCCCCCCCTCCCTTCCCTCCCTTTCTCAATCCCAGTCTTATTCCGATTGTATCAAAGCCCTCAAGAGACAGATGAAATCCCGACCGCTGTTATTATTCCCTGATATTAATCATCTAGTCACTCCACATATCAGGCTCAATCTTAGCTACACGAGCCTGAAGTTCAATCTATGTCAACCCCATTTGACAAGCCCACACGCTCTATCTATCTGCATATCACTGTCTTTAAAGTGTAACAAATCTGCCAAAAATGGAAGACTATATAGGGGGTTTGGGACTTAATAGTTGAACCCTTTTTTAAAGCCTGAAGTCCCCCTCGTTTGATTCATTTGTCACTTCCACACATCATCTACTTAGTGAGCATTTCTGGCCGTCTTGGGATCTGAGAATTTGTGATGGGCATTTTCACGACATGTAATATTCTAACATAAAAAAACATGATCAACAGATGAATTGATAATGAAATTAAATCTTTAGTTGCACTTAAATACATGATTATATCGGTGCAATATTAATGTAAAGCTCCTGCACTCAATTAAAAGGACAAGCAGCTCCTTCAGCAGACACATGTATTGATTCTTATACAGTTTATGAGGCTATACGCGCTGTGCATCAACTAAATGGAAATATTGCAAGTGCTTTAAGCTGGATGGGTTTGTATAGAACTATAGGCATTTGCCCTATTGATAATGCATTATGCTTTAAAGTTTGTATATTTCACTTGTATTTCATTGATCTTTAATTCATTCAGATTGATTTCCTGCTTGTTCTGGGATTAATGTCTGACAATAATCCATGCAGGATTTAAAGGACCATTCTGGTTTATTACAACTTGGGGCATTTTGCCTTAATCTCTATTCCTCATTACGTGGTCTGGTCATTACCACAAGTTAATTGCTGAGATCGGGTAAACGGTGGTATAGCTAAAATAAAACATTTGCCGGGGCGAAAAATCCACCACACCCACATGACTTCCACATATAATAATATAATGATAAATAATTCCACAGTAAAAAAACTGAAAAATGATTACAGTTACAGTACTCGGTCGTGCACAATAAAGTGTATCAGAATATTATACTACCTGAAATTAAGTGACCCACTCAAGTCGAACCTACAAAGATACAAGATGCTTATTCTTCACCTTTTGTCTTGTTTTCTTCCTACTACACATTTTGGAGTTAGTAACTTTGTACCTGCATGTAAAGAATTGGCTTGCCATCCATCCATAAAATCTGAGTATGGGTTTTTCTTTCTTCAAAAAATTCTTATATATATATATATATTTTTTTTGTAGACTCCCGGGCTGAGGGCGCGGCCTGGACGCCTTCAGTGGTATGCGGAGAAATGCATTACCAACAACCAGGTAACCCAACCACACAGGCTGAACTAATCAAGGGCCACAAAGGCTGGCGCAAAATACAAAAATTCCATGTTGTTGTGTCTGTGTGTATAGTTGGAGACCTTGGAGCAGATGGTGGACGTGACAGCCAAGCTGTTTGAGTGCGACAGAGATGAGATGTACAGTTACCTCCTCCGTCTCTGCAGTAAGCCTCTCTCTTCATTTTGTTTGACTGTTTTCTCTGTATATTTATTTTATTTACACCAATTCTCCTCTGCTGTCATGACCTCGTGTGTGTGTGTGTGTGTGTGCGTGCGTGCGTGCGTGCGTGCGTGCGTGCGTGCGCCGGCGACTGGGATCATTCAGAAGTAAGAGCCGAAGATATGGTGTGATTGCTGAAGTGGAGAGCAGAGCAGATAACAGTTGTGATTGGAGTGTTAAAGCTGATTGTCAACCCATTACCCACACTTCGCCCTACACAGACAGACACACACACACACCACTAGTTTTTTGTATTTCTTAAATTACATCATAGTTGAGGAGGGTCAGTCAATTGTTCAGATTAGTGCTTTGATTGCCCTCTCTCAGCATGCAGCGCTTTGTAAAAAAAAATGACTTTCTGATGTAACCTCAGCGGTGAGTTTCAACCAATCTAGCCGACCATACATCCACATGGGTTTGTGTCTAGTCTTCAATAAAGAAATTACAATAGAACACACATTTTTCCAATTCTCATAGTTTTTTTTGTTGTTGTTTTTTTCTAGAGGAGTCAAACAACTGGCAGAAGGCAGAAGGCATTTGGACAAAGATGCAGGAGGAGAATGCCATTCCCAGGGAGAGGACCCTGCGTTTGCTCGCAGACATCCTAAAGAATAATGGCCAGGAGGTGCCCTTTGAGGTGCCTGAGGTATGAAAAAAAAAAAAAAAAAACACTTTATAATATTATATACATCCTAGTAATGCTCATTAGACTGATCTGCTATTCAGAATAATAATTACCTGGAGCTTCCTGTGGGGGGGGGGGGGGGGGGGGGAGAGAGCAGATGAAGCCTGGAGATTCCCCAGAGCTCTTGATGTCTCTAAAAGTGCCTAAGGTCATACATAACACACAACCAACATTTATTTCTTTAAATCTTGAATGGACTTGGTTGGATGGGCCTTTTGGTTTTTCACATTGAAATGATCAGTAGACAACTTGGATATTATTATTTTTATACTTTTATTTATATTTTAAATCATTTAGCAGGCAGAGATTGGTCAATATTCTCAATTTTTAGCTTCTCAAATATGAGGATTTACATTTTTCCTTTATTTTATGTCATAGTAAATTAACTTACTTTTTTTGTTTTGCAGCTTTCATTGCACAACAGGGTAGTTGTACATCCCATTGTGCTCTGGGAAGTTATCGTCCTTTTTCAGATTATTTTTACAGTATTTTATAGATTAACGTTTTCAATGGTGATAAACATACTTGTAAATTGCAGCTCTATGTTTATATTCATATTTTGATATAGTTTTCTTATAATCCAAATGGAGTATTTTTTTAAATCCTAATGGCAAATTGCATTGTTAAAGCAGCCAAACCACACATTAATGTCAAAACACACTAATAAGAACTATACACAAGAAAGAAAAACACAAAGCCATAAAATAATTAAAAACCTCAACTAGGAACTGAAGTAAAACTAAAAAAGTAGCACCCTCTTACTCTGACAGTAATGATAGCCTGATCATATGCTGTACCAAGGAACTCACAATATGCTGTACATTCTTAATGCAGATCGAGTACTGTGTATTGCCCTTTGTTGATAATATGCCATTAAGCTTCATTGAAGCTGCATAGATGAGTATTGCCAAATATAAAGAGAAGCCGAACTCCCATCATTTATAATACAACGGTCTCATTCCTAATTATTTTATACTGCTTAGATTAACCAAAGAGCCAGCTGACCCCACACTCTGATGATAGCGACTAACCCCAAAAACCTCTGTAGACTCTTATCCACCTTCCAGCGCCCGCCCCCCCCCCCCCCCCCTCTCCTCCACCACATTAAGCCTCTGTTCATTACATGAAGAGGAAACAGGATTGAGGCTCTGATCTGAAGTGTGGTCAATCAGAGCGGCTGGCTGGTGAAAGGAATTACAGCTTGATCCGTCTGTAAATCTCTAATGCCAGACTAATTTAGCCAGCAGCAGCTAAATGCCACCATATGTCTGCCGCTGGATTCTTTGTCACATACTCGCCTGTGGTGGCCTCGACGGTTTGACAAATTAAAGTGGACAGAATTTGAATATGTATGAAAATAATGAAATAAAATAAAGATATAGGATGTTTTTTGTAGAATTATATTTTGTTCAATAGCTTTTTTTTGTTTTGTTGCTACATTCCTCTCCGCTGCATTTTTCCTCCGCTTTGCTTTGCGCCTGAGCGTGCTCCAGTAGCCCGCAGCGTGATGAGACAGGAAGTGATTGCATTTGCCTGGAGCGATGAACTCGGTGACCCCTGGGGCTCTTGAGTTGACACTTCAGCTCCGGCACACACAAACCCTCTCTTAACGCACGCACGCACACACACAAACCCTCTCTAAAGCGCACATCACACACACACACACACACACACACACACCCTCACCCTCTTTAACGCACACACACACACACTCACTCTTTTTTCTTTTTGCCCCTGGGGTGCCAAACCTAATTTGCCCCCAGCCAATACAGCTTAACCCCCTCCCCTGGCTGCTACACGGGTGGCCAAGCATTAGGGGACCCTGCCCTGTCGGCCCAGCATTATTGCACTGTCATACACACACATACACATACCAGCTTATTGCCTGGCGCACAGTTAAACATGTATACTGGCTTGAATGCTGGTTTTAGCAGCATTTTGATGGAAACGTCAGATGCAGTTTTATCACCGTTTTCTATTTTTTTTCTTTTCTTTCCAGACCTGGTACGAACAAGCTGCCACCACAAAGCAGGTCAAGTCAGCAGCCACCCCTACCCCAGCTGACAGTGGAACTGACTACCAGATCCGTCTGATGACCCTGTGTAAGAAGGGCAAAGCCAAAGGTAAGCATCTGAAAATTATTCAGTGTTTGTATTTAAAAAGATTCTGCTCGATGGAGCTTCAAACAGACTGCAAAATATTCATTGACTGTTTGGTTTTAACTACTGCAAGTACCAATATGTTTTCATCATTTTGAGGGAGTTGAAATTGAGATATTAACGTTATGTTTCACTCCTTTAGCTGTATTTGTGAAAACAGATTACTCTCTTAATCCAATAATATGAAGATTATCCCTACTTCTGATTCCCTTCATCCTGTCCGGCCTTTGACTCATATTTGCTTTTTTTCTCCCTCCATCTCTTGCTCTATTTCTACAGAGGCCTATGGGATACTGAAGGATGCTGAGAAGAAGGGTGTGGCGTTAGGCCCTGCCCCCTTTGACCACCTCATCCGTGCCCTGTTGGCCGAGGGATCCATGGAGGACGCCATGGCGGTCAAAGACATGTAAGTGCCCTAATCGGTCATTCTGAAAAAACAAAAAGTATGGTTTACCCATCACATTTTAACATTTTGTCCTGGGGTCTGTCTTCTGATCACCACATACATACATATGAATATTGTGAAATATAAAAACAGAGTATCTTAGTCTTAGACCAACACGTGGTGTGGTTAATAGAAAACTGCAATAACTCTTGTCAATCCAGCTTGACTTTAGTGCACGCCCATTTGTCATGTTTTCTGTGCTTTGAGCGTCCAAAGAAGACGAGAGTGCATAGCTGTGAAGCGGGTGCCTTTCACAAAAAACATCAATCTTCTCCTTATAAGTAATGTATCGTGCGCTCTTGTGTTGTCTTTTTAGGTAATCTACTGTTTTCCTTTATCTCCTTTTGTCCCTTTCTTGATATCACTTTTTTCTCTGCAGAGGCAAAACACAGACGCAAAGTGTTCCAAAATAAATAATAATAATATGATGACATGACACAATGAAAGAAGAGGTTTAAAAACAGCTATTACACTATCATTCTCTTCCTTGGTTTTTTTTCCGGCTCCCCACATGGTTCCTCTCTCTTTCCTCTGTTATGTTATGAGGAATAATCCTATCAATTTTGCGACCCGTGTTTCAACAAGCGCGAGGCAATACTCGAGATAACCCAGTCTCCCGTTTGAATTGGTCTATGGCTTCCCTGCGTGGATAAAAGCTTTGTTTATCTGCACTCTAAATGAGAATTGAAATGAGCTAAGAAAGGAGAGTCTGGGAAAGATGGAAATTGGGAGGGAAAGAAGGAGATGAAAAGGAGTTGAATAGGAAAGGAGGAGTGGAGGAAGGCTAGATCTTATCTGGGACGAGGTTAATGAAGACGCTATAGGCATTAATTCTCTTTGCACGAGGGTGTGTGTGTGTGTGTGTGTGTGTGTGTGTGTGTGTGTGTGTGTGTGTGTGTGTGTGTGTGTGTGTGTGTGTGTGTGTGTGTGTGTGTGTGTGTGTGTGTGTGTGTGTGTGTTTGTTTTTTGGGGTAATCTGGACAGAATTGAGCAGCGGGGTGTTTATGGCGAGATTAAGGGATTGGGAGAGAGTGATGATGAGAGAGAGAGGAAGAGGTGGATGGCGGATTCATTGGCTAATGCACAATACCCCTAGAAGGAGAAGGGGGAGAGAGAGAGAGGGGCAGTGAGAGTGTGTTGAGGTGAGTGAGAGGCAGCCTCTGGAGATTTTCTTCAAACCCCGATAAGAATACTTCTGACCCCAAACACACAGCCCCCCCCCCCCCCCCCTGCTCTCCCTGGTCACCACGGCAATCTGTCGGCGACCCTGTTACCGCTCCAATCTGGCCTGGTGTCGCCGTGGTGATAAGGATTGCTGCTACTGGCCCTGATGCTCAATTGAGCGGACGGATTAATCTGCTTGCAGGGGCAATAATAAGGAATCAAAAAAAGACGAGAGGCCAGCTTGATTGAGGTTTTAGTGGCAAATAAATGAAAAGGGAGGGGGAACAGCAAATAGACAAGGGGAGGGAGGGAGGAGGTGCAGGCCTTAATACTGCATTGATCGGTTTGTCCCTCTCAACATAATACCACACTCAGATATACAAACACACACACATGGAGCAGCAGCTCATCAGGAAATAATCAACTGTTTAAATGTCTGTATTATTTTCCGGGGGTCACAGCAGGCGGTTTTACAAGAGGCTCAGACGCGCTGTCAATCACATGCCTTCCCCATTGTCTTGTATATCTTGTGTCTATCAGCTCATGCGTTTATCCACATATCTCAGTGGAGTCATAATTCTTTTCGGAAATGCGATGCCTTCTTAATGGCCAAGTGCATATTTCTCAGACTAAATATATAGATAAAGATATTAACTGCGACATCACAGATTACAGATTAAGTTTGGCATGTAATGGTAGAGTACAGTGTCGGCTTTAAAGTTGGAAATAATGGATCTTCAAATAGCCTTTGTGCAATCCCCACTGTGGTAAGTAGTTAGATGTTGAACCCAACACAATTTTCTGGTCAGAGTCAATCAACATGAATGCGTGCACCATGTTTCATGACAATCAAATGGCAGCACTAGTGGGAGAGTCTTGGGATCATTGAGGTATTGCATGAATACTATGAAAATATGTAGCTCAGCCATCCACAACCATAAAGGATGTGGCAAAATCTCTCTGCGTAAATTGTTTGTTTTGTCCTTGGGAGCTCAAACTTAGACCAATGTCGACAAGATGGCAGAAAAAAGTCCCATGCAACAGATTGACACATATCTGACGTGTGTTGTTAAAAACTGATATCAAACCCAGGAAATGCTTTGTGTCTCTCCCAGTGCTGCCGTCCATGTGCCAGGCTTCCAGCTGAGTGATATCGCCACCAGTTTGCTCATCATAACACACTCCAGGAAAGGCCAGGCTAAAGGTAAGGAGACACACACACACACACACACACACACACACACACACACACACACACACACACACACACACACACACACTCACACACTAACTGACTTCTTGAATTCTTCTGCAGATGCTCTTGAGAAACTGAAGTCTATGCTCCAGGCGGACCAGGTGCCCTCTCAGCTGGCCATCACCAGACTGGTTCAGGCTCTGGGTAGTGACGGTAATGTCACAGGGATCCAGGAAGTGGAGTCACTAATGAAGAGCCTGGGCACCACCCTCAACCTGACCAGCATGGTGTTCATCAACAACACTGCCCTGGCACACATCAAGAAGTAAGACCGCTGAGAGTGGAACGTGGAGAGGTTGAATAATGGACAAGACTTATCTTTGAGTTGAAAAATGCACTTAAAGCATGTTCACGATTTGAAGATGTCTTACTCTGGTTCACCTCAGTTCACTCATTCAGCCATTAGAGTTACATGAAATATATGATAATCACATCAAATTCCACACAAAGGGGCTTTAACTCAGGATTTTGGTCTTGTTTGACTCCAAAAAAGTTGTAATCGTATCACCTTTATCTCTATTTGGTATCAAATACTAATCATATGTTGTCAACTAAGGGTAAGGACGGACACCAAAAAGAAACAGCAATTCAGGATTGCACATAATTTCAAATCATGACTAAATTTAGTGTCCAATGTGAAGACGTTTATACTCGGTGAACTCTTTTGTTATTACTGTGCAGCACGCAGAGATAATTAGTTAAAGGCAACACCAGCAGCAGCAGGGAATGACGAGACCCAGGTTGACACACTCTTAAAGTAAAAGCTCACATGCGGGGCGAGTGGGGCGTCGTTGAGTACAAATAGGAAAACACAGGCGCGTTATAGGATTATTCATGGATTCCTTTTAATGTCATGAGAAAACACCCGTCCTCCTCCCACCGCTGCTCCACTGCTTCGTCGCTTCTCAAACAACAGAGAACAAAACATAAGACACATTGTGCATCAAAGTTTCATTGCGCCACTTGCCCGCATTAGCAGCCCCCCCAGCTTCTAGCGAGAGGCCGTTGTCCCCATGCCAACTCGGAGGGACAGCTAAAGCAGGAAGTGAAGAATAGAAAAATATATATAGTCTCACGCCCGGTTGGCCACCTTAGCGCTAGGGCCCTGTCACACTGAACCCTGACCCCTTGGAAGCTGCGCCCTGAGCGGCTCTGACACGTGCGTCCCCCACCGCCGTATCTTGACTCAAGCTGACTGGTTAAGAGCCGGGGCGGAAAAAAGCCGAGCGGGCCCCGGAAAAGCGGAGGCAGCCACATTTAGAGGGGCCCCCCGCTGAATTATTCAGACGGTCCCAGTCGCAACAATCAGCGTAGATATGTTCCCACCACCCACCTCCTGTACGCTTTTACATATACATACACAGACACACACACACACACACACTGTATGTTAAATATTCATTACGACTGGTGACGGTGTGGAAGGGGAGCAGTCAGCGTTAAAGTGTTAGTAGCAAGGTTGGGTTGCCAGATTGAGTTGTTTCAGATTTGTAGTGCTTTGTGGTTTGCAGGCTTTTGTTTCATAGCGGCAACCTCAGCAAAAAAAAATAGCATTTCACAGTGTAAGTGTGTTCGAATGGGAAAGTGAGTTGATGGCACTCAGTGGGGGAGTTAATGGAATAAATTAAACCAATATCATCGTATTGTTAAGGTACAATAACAACATGTCTAGTGTGACGGTTGAATCGTGGCTGATTTATTGTGTATTGTTTTTTCTCCCAGCCCCAGTTTACTCAGGAATTACAGCCATTATGGCCATTTTTGAATCGGACAATTTACATCCAATTCAGGGTGTAGTAGTGTATCTGATTAGAATGAAAGTAAGGGTTTGCAGAGGTTTTGGGTGCTGGATAGGCATAACACGTTCAACTTTCAATAATGAAATCTACTCACCCTATTAACCATAACACTAGTCTTAACCACACCATGGTTGCCATTAAATGTTAAAGAAAAAAAAATAATCATTGGTAAGTTTTTTACAGAATGGTTTCTCCTATTTTGTCTTTTGAAGATAAACAAACATTATGCAGGTTATGCGGTTTTGATCTTCCATAACTTGAACTAATAATTTTTTTTTCTTCAGCGGTGATCTGGAGTCAGCAGTGGAGGTGTTGGAGCCAGTGTTCACTAATGCAGACAGCGCCAACCCCAGCATGTCCTTTGTCTTCAGGAAGATTCTGGAATCTGACAATGATAAAGCCTTGGACAAGTGTAAGACTCACTGACAATGCACAAGCAAAATGACTTGATTTAATAGATGAGTATAAGAATGATGCAATCAAAAACACAATGTAATGATAAAACCACTGACCAAAATGCATGTTGTTTTTATAGTGAGTGCTATGGCGGAGCGGCTAGCCAACCATTTTGCCTGCTACAGACCGGCTTCAGATCTCTTCCTCCAGCTGTTGGATATGGACAAAGTGGAGGACGCCAAATTCATGCTGGCTGTGAGTATGAGTGTGTGTATGTTTCTGTGTCGGTGACCATGTGTTCAAAGAGCCAACACATGTACTTGTGAAGTGTCGCTGGAGTATTCCGAGCTCCTCTGTGAATCCAAAGGTACATTAAGGGAAATTCATATTCAGTATTCAGTACTTTTGTCTGTCTGTCTGTCTGTATATCTCTCTCTTTGTCTCTCTGTCTTAGTTTTTGGGTTTGGTGTGAATAAGCTACAGGTTCCAAGATGTATCTGGTTGTGATGCACTTTGTAAATATTGGAAATATTGGAGGGAAATTGACTAGGATTCATGCAGACACACAGATACATAACTCACTGCTCTCGCTGCGTTTTCTTCATCACTATTTAAACACGAAGCAAATAAATCCATCAGACTGTTTCTCATCACACGTGCTTAAATTACTCTAAATTTTTCTTTGTGTAAAGGGGAAAGGAGATAACTTGCTAAGCTTTGATCAAAATGGGATATCGTTGCTGAAATAAATCCAAATATGTTATTCCCCCCCACCCAAATGATCCATCTTTGCACCAAATGCAATACTTTGTTCTTGTGAAAAACTCAATCAAGTGTAGGTACTACACATGTACTGCAGCTGGTTCCTGATAGTTTACTTTAGGGGGGAAAGCAAAACTTTTTGTGACCACTTTAGAATTAACTTTAAAATCATTGGGAGCACTTTTGAGAGTCTTTGCACTTATCTCGCTTCATTCTAAGTAATTAAAGAAATTAAAAATCCCAAACCAATCAACAAGGGAACTGATGATGAATTTAGGTCCATCCAGTCATCAGAGCCCTAGTGATGGTGGAGCCACAGTCGTTGACTTATTCATCCAGAGTCAAATTTGTGTCAGGAAATGCTTTGCCTACGTTCTACCACCACCACTACTACAAGTCTGCCACTTCACTTATTTAACGCAGTTCATATATTACAGCTCAATGATTTTGCCTTGAGCCTGGGGACATGAATATGATGTAGGGAACCTTAGATGGGTGGCGAAGATTGAGAGAATTCTGAGAAAGACACCAACATCAAGATGGACGCAGCTCTCTGCTCCTCTAACAGGGATCATCTGTGATCACCCCTCTCATTCATTCAGCTGCATGTGTGACGATAGCACACACACTAATGTAGACACAGCGTATATTACTTACCGCCTTCACTTAGTGCTTCATCATTTTTTTAAACATAAACTAAAGTAATCTGTGTTTTTACGGACTATATTAAATTTTCTTCCCACACAATCTAAGCTGCTCTCATTCCCACTCTGGTATATATTTGTTTTTGCTGTTTAAATTGATTATAAATGGTATACATTGTAATTGTGCTGCACAAATAGTAGGTGTTAACGGTCATTTTCGAAGCAAAAAGAAATAGAGCTACTGATGCAACTAATTCTGAATTTGTTGAATAAGGGCAGTATATTTACGGTATTTCATTTAGAAATATTGATTTAATATTCATTAAAACAGTGAGTTTGTTGCCAATTTGTTATTCCTGAAAACATCATGATGTTGGGGTAGAAAGTGGGAACACAAAATACTTTGTTGGTAAGAAAGCTCTTAAATGGGCTTCATTCTAAGGCCTAAACTCTTTTATTTACCATGTAGGTCACTCACAACAGCTCTCTTGATCCAGTCCCTGGACCACATTAACACTGAGGGGACACAGGGAGAATTACATTTCAAAAGAAATCCTGCACATATACACTCAGAGATGGAGGCGTCTGACATCTTGAGTGATTATCCCTCTCAATCTTTAAACAGGGATGTCTGACTAACATGCATGTTAATGAACAGATACATTTCTCACTACTCTTATCTGCATCACTAGTTAAACAGTCTATGGGTTACATGATTCTACAGCTATAATATGCTTCTTGCTTGTTATGCATCTTGGCTCCATTTTTTTTCTCCTTCCCTCATTTTCTCTTTGTACTACTTTTAATTTCAGAAGACAAAGTACAGTAACAGGAAGACTTTCAAGTGAGCTTTTTAGAATGTTGTCCGTGCTGGAGAGGTTTTTCAGTCCAACTTAGTATAAAAATGTACTGATTCCTAGTTTTACCCCTAAGACTTGTGGGCAAGGCCAATGTTTTTCCATTAATGCCGTTCATACACAGTTCAAGGTGCTTTACAAACATTTTAAGGAATCGGAAACTAGTTTGAAATAAAAGATCAACTTACATGAAGTTTTTCTTTAATTTTTCTTATTTAAAAACTGAACTTGTGTTTGTTGACATTTGGAGGATTATCCTTTTTTTTTTTTTGTCTAAATAGAGACAATAAAACCTAAATAACAGAGATAAACACAACACAAGAAAATAACAGCGTTCCAAACTTGCTTTTGAAGACGGATTATCTTGAACTGAAAATGATGTTTTAATCATGACTACTGAGCACTAGTGTTGTATGTTCCTCTGAAAAAAAATAAAACATATGCCAATTGTTGTAAAAGTAAATGTTTGAGGCAACATTTGAAACATGAGAAACCCAATGATACATGTGTAATACGGATGGCACACCTCTTTAAACCCTGAACATTTTGAATACTCGGCAGAACATGGGTGAAGAGAAGATAGGAAAAAAATCCAGGAACAAACGCTCATGTTGTTCAGAAAGTAAAACGACAAGGACAAAGTGTGTTCTCCCACTTGTCCTTTTAGTCAAAGTGTTAAGTTTGCTTGTTCACACTCCGCTGACGCGCGCGTGTGTGTGTGTGTGTGGGGGACGGAGATTTTATTTTCACCATGGCCTGTTTTCATTTTTCCCCTCAAAGCCGCTCTTGCCAGGGTCACTGGAGGGAATCAGAGCGGCTCCTCCATCCCATATTAAGTGAAGCAGGGCCCCAAAAAAAACTCCAAAAAGCTTTTAAGTAGGCGAGCACACAATAATGATGACAAGGCTATCGGGAAAGAGAAGGAGGTGAGGCCGGTGGGGAGCGAGAGGAGTGAAGTCAGTCATTAAGAAGTGAAGTGGAGAGGCAGGCGGACTCATCTACAACTGTCTCCGTGTGTGTGTGATTCCCTGGGTTATACATAGGCTTTCAGGCAGCATGTGTGAGGAGCAGGGGAGATGTTAGGCCCTGGTCGGCTGCGGCACCACCTTTGGGAGCCGTCGGCGAAGAGGGGAAACAGAGGCAGTGAGAGCACGGAGTAAAGTCGAGTGAAGTGGCACAGTGTCGGTCTAATTGCCTGATTGTACTAAAGTCATTCTGCCGCATGGTGACTCCAATAGAAGGCAGCTCGCTGTGTGTGTGTGTGTGTGTGTGTTGTCCTGTTAAAAGCCTCACAGGCCACTCGCTTTTTAATTCTGTTCGAGGTTGAAGGAAGGAGTGAAACGCATTAGTTTACGACTGGCTAGTAATCGGACCTCGTCGCTGCTCAGCCAGGAAGAACACACTCACTCTCTCAAAACACAGCCACGTTAATGCATCTCTTACACGCACGCACACACACACACACACACACACACACACACACACACACGCATGCACACACATTAAATACATGTTTATACACACACACTCCATATTGTACTGTATGCTTGCATGTTTTTATAAATCATTATGTTTATCAGCCTCTCTGTTATCAGATTTATATCTAAATTTCATATTTGCATCCGTTATGAGTCTGAATCTGCAATAATAATAATTAAAAAAAAATTGACCTAAAAAGCAGCCATTGCAGTTGCAATCCCTTCAAAGTCAGCTCAAGACTGCCAGGAATTGCTGCAAAGGAATATTGTACATCTCAAACTTATTGCTTTCCATTTGTATTTGTCTCCTATGCTATCCATGCTGATACTGTAAATGGTATCAGGTCCAAAAAATCCAGCTTAAAGGTCCACTATGTAACATTAGCGTAACAATTTACATTATATATCGCATGTGGTTGAAGGGGACTTTTTCCGTAGCCTTAAACAGGGATGTTACATTTCTGTACGTAACCGAGCTTGTTCCGCATATATAACAGATGAAGAAGAAGCTCGCTAGCCGGACTCATAACGTTAGTCGAACCAAAATAACTAAATGGTGCAACAAATCTTACTTCATCCATCGTTATAACCGACCGCTCAATCACAATCAATCTTTTGTCCGGTGCTTTCTCGCGGGCCATGTAAACATGCTTTTCTGATGTGAACAAGGCTGTGCATTTAAATTCCCATAAATAAAGAATATCTTCTAAATCCATTTCTTTTTTTTTGTCCCTCTTGTCTTGCTGTAGCGCTGTAACGCCGTGGCTGAACAGAAGGAGGTGCTGGTGTCATTCTTGGCTCGGAAGGCTCAAACTCCCGGGGGTGTAAGTTAAAACGTGTAGATTCTTCTACTTAGGATCTTCATAATAAAGGATCATTTCTTTCTTTCAGCTTTTCTGTTTAACAATGAGCTGTTCCCATCCTGTGTTACAGAAAGATTTAAAGGTTTGCTAGAGTTAACCTTCAAAAAATAATACATATACAGAAGCCATATGTATTTGTAGTGCCAGGCATTTGAAAGTACATACAATGTACTGAGCAAATACTCATTGAAATTTCAGGTCAGCTGCAAAGGTCACTTCAATATCAGCACAGGCAGCAAAACCTTCTATTCACGTCAACATTTGCAGTTATTCGGTTTGTATTCAAAAACCACACAGAGATATTGCTTCTCCAATGTAAATGAATGTTTTTGTCCACAGGTGGGAAAGATCAAAGCCCTGCAAAGCCTGATTCCAGACTTCACTGAGAAGGAGGTGCTGTACCCATACCTGATGAAATGTCACGGTAAGACTCTCTCTCTCTCTCTCTCTCTCCCACTCACTCACTCACTCACTCACACACACACACACACACACACACACACACACACACACACACACACACACCTCAAGTAGCGGTGCGGCAGGCAACTTGCTGGCCAGTAGCTAAGTAAAAATTAGTGGGCGCATTATCATTGTATCAGGTCAAGGTGTGTGTGTGTGTGTGTGTGTGCGCACACGAGGCGCGTGCAGGCAGACATACAGGGGTAAGAGGAACACATGTCCTCTGATGAGTTAGCTGCCCTGGCTAGCCTAGCGTGTTAATTGCGACACGGTCCAACACTCAACTTTTTTTTCTTCCCAAATTTTTTTTCAATCACTCTCCATCACTTGCCCTCTTCACCTTTTTACTCCCGTCTCTTTTCCTGTCTTCAGCTTTTTTTGTCCTCCATTTTTCTGTCGTTTACCTCTGTCCCCTCCTCACCCTCCTTTCTCCCCTCTTTCGAACCTTGTCACACCAGCGACGGGCGGACATGACTGTTTAATTAACATTAGTTGGCTGGTCGGTCAGGGCAGCCATAGGGGAAACAATTAGCGATGCTCTGCTTGTTCCACGTCCTGTCTATGAACTTTTTTTTTTATTCTTTTCTTTTCTTTTCCTTTTTTTTCAAGTGACCTTACTTCCCTTACTTTTTGTCCCTAGTTGATTATTGTCACATCAACATAAAATCATTTCAATTATAATTTCACTTGTGTCAACCTGAATGATACACAGAAATGATTATGTAGTTATTGATATTAAATGTGAATTAAAGCATTTTGTGTTATCGTCGTATGATGATTCTTGCAAAGGTTAAGTTCTTTACGAGCAGTTAAACAAAATTAAAACCTTACAAGTGCCAGTGGACCTCTAGCAATAGATCAATGTGGAAAATAGGAAAAATGGTATCCCACCACCAATAAATATGATGCATACTTGCTTACCTTTTATATGCACACTGTAATTGTGTTTACATGAAATGTTTACATGTTGAGTTTTTGGTCTAATTCTTTCTTTCTGTCTTCTTCTCTCCATCCCTCTCTCTGGTTTGACAGCTCTGGATAAGGACTTATCATCAGCCAAGGCTCTGTACGAGCAGATGCAGGCGGAGGGTGTAGTGGTAGATGAGCTCACACTCAAACGGCTGTGTGTGCTTTACCGTGAGGCAGGAGAGACGGTGCCCCTCACTGAGCCCCCTGTGAGTCTCACACACACAACACTCACTGACACACACACACACACACACACACACACACACACACAGGAGGATGTTTGACTGAATGTGTGTGAATGCACTGTTTTGGGGTAAATGTTAATATATAAGTATTTAAACCATTTCTAAAACAAAATCCCACCCCCACAAACTTCAACCAGTACCAGTTAAGTTACACAAGAAAAACTTTAGCTGAAATGGTGTCATAAGCAGTAGCCACTTTTGATGTGCCTTCGGGCAACACACTTAAAAAAATCAAGGATGTTGTGTCGCCGCTCAGTTGGCGAGGGAAAATGATGGATGAGTGCTTCCTTTTTTTCTACAAACAATTTATTTAGGACTAAATCCAGTAATTTTGGTTTGGTTTGTTAAATATCAACAAACAGTTAAAAAATGTATCCTTACGTTCATAGCAATGTCATCAAATTGTTTTGGTTGTACAGTTAATTTATTTAGTATCACAGAATAAGCGTGCGTGCTGTGGCCCTGTGTGTGTGCCATAGTAATGTGACAGATCAGTCAGGGTAGTTCTCTGTAAAACAGGCCTGCAGCTAGCCTCCTGTGTTTGTTACTCTGTGTGTGTGTGTCAGAAACTGTGCCCCATGGTCACAGAGTACATATATTGTGTAAGCGAGATGGTGTCACTGCAATAGCCGCTCTCTTTTTCGGGCTCCGAGTGTTTTTGAGCATTTCAGCAGATTGCACATTTTGTAAGTTGATGTAGCCCTATTTTTGGCAGAGGACTCACACACTCATATCAACAAGGCTTACACTCACACACACACACACACACACACACACACACACACACATATACACACACACGCTACAGCCCTCTCTGCCCCAGCACTTTAATGTGTTGTCCCCTCGAGGCAGGTGGAGAACTTAGCCCACCTCTTACCTTTCCCATCACTCACCTGCAGTGCAAAGATAGAAGGAGAAAGAGGGATGAAGGTAGAGAGGCTGCTGCATTATTCACACAATGTCAGGATAGCTAAGTGATGGCAAAGGAGAGCTGGAAGAGTTGCAAGGTGAGGGAAAGGTGAATAGTCAGAACTTTCTACAGTATAAAACTAAAGTGTTCCGGGTCTGCCGTACAAGTTTCTTTTTTCCTTATATTTTACCGAGTACTTTAGCTGGAAAACTCCCAACCTCTCAGCGTCTCCTAGTGAATATCCCCTTTGACACCTGACACTGATCATCACCTGTAGCCCAATGATAGATGATAGTATTCATTTATCACCATACCCTACATGACAGCCTCCCAATTTATATAATTAATCAGAAATGATTTCAAAGGTTGTGTTTGTTTTTTTGCATCAAATTTCACATTTGGCTCATACTAAATACTGAATTTAACTCACGTAAGCAAACCTCACAGTAAAGATTAACTGTAAGAATATGAAAGGGCTTTTCCGTTTAACCTGATGTTTCTCAGTGGAAAGTAGTTCAAATGTTCACACAAGGATGAGTGTACTATCCAAAAGGATTAAGCACACGGTTTCTGAAAAGAAACGTTTCAGTTCACAAATTTGATTTTAAATTGCCCTTGAGCACCATTCAGTTTTGTTGGCAGAGGCCAAAATCACAGAAAGGTTTTTGAAAATCTTGACAAACTAAAAAAAAAAAAGAGAAAAAAAATCTTGTGGGAAAATATGTTTTTGTTAGACCATTTTTTGAAAGTGTTTTGAAATACTCTCTCTCTATCTCTCTCTCTCTCTCCTCTGGTTAATACAGCTATTTATCAGCGTGAATTACTACAATAATAAGCAAGCGTACAATGTGAGAAGCCGGCGTAATCTGCAGAAAAGCTCTCACCTTCTCCCCCCCCCCCCCCCCCAAAAAAAAAAACAACACCCACCATCACAACACTTTGTCTGGATCAAAACACTGATTAATTAGCTGGGAACAGAGGCGGAGAGCGAAAGTGTGTGTGTGTTTGGGGAGTGTGCTACAAATCCCTTATTTGTGTATTAATGGGGATTTAAAGATGAAACAAGACAACCTGGTTGGAGAGTGGAGACTATTTAGACGGACCCAGGGGGGCTCCGCTGCTGCTTACTTTGGGAAACACACACACACACACACCCACACACCTGACAGCCTAACTAAATGGCAAGTGAGCGGTCATGCTGTGTGTGTTTGGTATATGTTTGATGCTAAATGGACTTTTCTTTTCTCTTGTTTTTCTAGGAGTCCTTTAAGTTTTATGCAGACAAGCTGAAAGAGAAAGCTGCCAAAGCCCAGACGACAGCTGAGGAATAAAGATTCATCCTCCTCTTCCTTCCTCATCTCACCTCCATCCAAATCCCCACTGTCTTATTCCTTTTGTCTTTTTCTTTTTTATAAAAGTTGTTTGAATTGTAGCTGTTGGTTGTTAGACTCTGTCCTCTGCCCATTGATAATGTTGATGATAAAGATGTGAGAGAATGTACAGAAGTATTTATGCTAATAAATGATGTTAGGAATCTGCATTCTGTGTCTGGCTCTTTGTGCGAGTTCACAAGGTTTGTTATAAGTGGTTCAAGGTTTTTCAGGGCAACGGGTAAAGTTCAGGTTTTTGTTACTGGTACTAATATTCTTCATTTATAGAGCACTTGTCTATTCACATCAACAATTTGGTTTACTTTTTCCAGTTATGTGCAGCTCAACTTCACTACATGTCAGGGAAATAATGCTCGACTCACTCCACTAGACATATATAAAATAATAATTAGAAATAATAAACATTGTTGTATTGGTTCTTTATATTCTTTAGTTAAAGGATCTGAGTTATTGTTCCTTTGTGCATTGCAATGTAAAATAGGCATGCTAAAAAAAAATCAAGGGTTTTCCCATATGCATTCTTACTTTACTCTTTTCAGATTAGACACATTTCAGGGCAAGCAACTTTAGTTAGGAATATTTATTTTTCCAAATTGTATAAAACCCACAATTTTTTTTCCTTTTTTAACATTGTCTACATTTGACATGGATGAGCAAAATTGTTGGATAATTTTTGTATTTTATTTTTATTATTATACACTTGATATTTCCTTTATTTATTTCAAACAAAAACAATAAAGACTTTTTGAAGGGTTGAGTAATCCCTAAGAATTTTTTTTCTTCAAAATAAAGGTTTCTAAGGGTAAAGTGCTAAGTAGAAAACCAGAATGTGATAGATAATAGATAATCACTGAAAAAAATCACCTTATCAATAACAATAACTCATGAAACTGAATATTTACGAGTGACCCCACTGTACTGAATGATAAGCTAAAGAATACCAGAGTGTATGAGGTCGAAAATAAACACGCTCAAGATAAGAATTTGATTTCATACTTTACTAATTTTGGACTCAAACACAAAACACAAAAACACACAGCTTACATATATAGGAGGGTGATGTACTAAATGTCTCCTCTTGCTTTATTTTCCTTCAGCGCTGCCTACTGGCACACACATTGTTAAGCCTAATAACCTTACATATACAAAGAAGATAAAGCTGTAAAAAAAAGAAGATTGAAAAAGGGAACAGGCAAAAGCTGCAGATGGATATCTGCCAAAGTGGCGCTCTAATCATTTGCCAAGAGGGGGAGAAAAAAAATATAGGCTTCTTTTTAACTTTGGTGATGGTGCAGTGCTATGCTGCCACCCAGCAGCAGACAGCAGTACTGCAACACATGTTTCAGCCACCACAAAGTGGGTTTTTCTTAACCAAGTTTTAATAATTCCCACATTATAACTGTTATGGAAGGTATATTTAGAGATTTATTTGACGAGAAAAAGATAAGAGGAATTAGTACATTCATCAAGAGCTTTTTTCTCACCCCTACTGTACTGGGGTTGATTCTAGCATTAAAAAAGAGTGCAGGAGTTCAAGATTTTACAATTATTATGAACATCTCAATTCAGAATGTACATTTCACATTTCACTGCTAAACAAGAGTCGAACCAGTCGAACTAGAACCTAAAATGACTATCTTCCACTGCTGCTGCTGCAAAATAAAACACTTCCTAGAGGAAAACCCTGACACACTGACTGTTGAAACTGGTCCAGATGTGTTCACCAGTCCTGACTGGACTTCTGTTTGATGAATTTTAAGGACAGGTAGTAGAGTCCCATAAAGCACACACAGACTGCCAGCAGGACCAGATAGCACGACCACAGAGGGTACTGGTTCATTTTCATGGCCTCCACCACCTGAAACACAAACAGTTTAATGAAAGACGTTGGGTTTGTCCATGTAAAGAACTTTAAGAAAATGACTGATGTCTAACTGTTTGATCACCCATATATGAATTTGTATATGCGGGTTTGCTTCCAACTCACGTGTATGCCGTCAATGGGGATGGTGAAGTTTCCGATGGTGATTTCGTACATGTTGCCTCTGAACTGCACCTGCAACATGCCCTCAAAGCCCCAACGCATGAAGGAGGCGTGAGAGAACCACGAGGCCACTAGGGAGTCAGAAATATGCACAGGCATGAGCATTACATACTGAACAATATATGCATTATAAAAAAGGAAATTAAAGAAATTGAAAATGTACAATATAAGGGAATAACACTGTGCTACTAGATCTTCAAACATCTTTTATCCTTCTGCTCACCGAGCCACATATTCTCCAGGCTGATGACAAAGCCTCCCGTCAAATAGAAGACAGTGAACAAGGCGTTTCCCATGAAGGCCGAGGTCTGCAGCGTGGGCAGGGAGGCAGCTACAAACAGAGCCATGGCTCTGCTGCAGTAAACGATCAGCCACACCAGCAGAAAGTTAAGCAGGAAGCGCTCCGGAGCATCGTTAAGCCCGGCCAGCCAATAGATGGGCAGACCGTACACCAGGGTGAATACACAGTGCTCTGGTAACTCCCCAAGGATCTAAAGGTTCACAAAGTACGGGTGGTGAAAAAAAAATAGATTGACGTTAAAATTTTAGTTTTGAAAGTGCCAAATTCGAGAAAGGGCAGCTAGCCTGAACCAAATTCTTATTTTTGTATAAGTTTAATTTATTCTCTCACAATGTAACTAGCATGAATAAATGATATATTTTGTCTAAGGTTTGCCTTTGTGTGTTGACATTATCTCAATCAGTTGATACAACTTTTAAAATGCAAAAACTGCATAAATGTATCCTGCTTTCATGCCATAATGAGTAGATCCTGAAATCATCCTATTTACAGAATCGTCAAATCGTGACCCATTCCAAAACATTACACACACACACATACACACACACACACACACACACACACACACACACACACACACACACACACACACACACACACACACACATACATTCAGTTCATTGTATTTCCCTGTGCTTTCCAACACCACATCACAATACTGTACATCCCTGAGGCAGTACATTACAATGAAGCGTGATTTACGCAGTGGAGTGAGACTGCCCCCTGCTGGAGATGCAGGAGGTTTACCTTAGCAAAGAAGTATGAGGTGACAGAATACATTCCATCCTCCAGCTCATGGTACAGCATGGCTCGCTCGGTGTGACCTGCAGACAATATTTCATTAAAGTCTAAAGAGAAGCAGCATTGTAACCTCTTGTATCAAGCTCACATTGTAACTGAACAGGTTTTACATTCCAAATATGTTCTATAATCCTTGGGCTTGTTTGTGATATGCAACTGGTGATACATTATTTAACGCTGAGTAATAAGTGAACTCTTAATCAGTTTTATTATTTTGTTGTCCCCTGACCTGACTTGAACTTCACTCTTAATGGTTGTTGGCTCAACTCATACTTGGTATCTCTGCAATATTGGTGATTGATTATAATATATCTCAGGGTCAAGGAACACAGTGCCGAACTCTGTCTCTCAAAAAAACATCTGATGACTGGTTTGACTTGAAATAGGTTTTATGCATTGACTTGATGCACTTCTGCCAACTATTTCCTACAATGACAAAATGCATTCACTTTACTTTGAATGATTTCTTGTTCTTTTCACAAACTATTATATAGAAAATATATGTTTTTGTTTCGCTTGTCTTAGTGCATTTAAGTTTTAAATGTATGTCAATTTAAACTTGTGATGAGTGCACCTCTGTTAAAAACAAAGGTTGTTTTTCTTTTCTTTTTTGTTGAGTTTTTTGTAGCATGATTTTATCATCAGACACCAGTCCGTGATTTTGACAACAGACTAAAAAAAAGTAATACATCTTTTGGAAGATGTATTGATTTTGCCATGAACTTCACCAATAAATCAACAGATCAAATGCAACTAAGAAAGAATCAAATATCGAAATATCCTCCTGAACTGCTGTAGTTAACTCACATTTAGCTATGACGTCCAGCACCACAGCGAATGGGGTGAGAGCTCCGATCATGTAGAGGAGGGCCACTGTGTCCTGCATGGACAGACGATCCTCTCCTGCCCCGTAGTACAGACAACCAACCAGCAGTGACATGAGGAGGGCCTCGAAGCCATGGACCAATAAGGTGACCAAGTCTCTGTAGTCATTATACATGTGACGCCTAAAGGGAGAGGGAAGCAGGGGGGTGTATGTGTTCATATGGACCTCACGTGGTACAAGAAATGACTAGTGCTAGGGACAAATTCAGATTTTCTCTTTTGGTAAAATAAAAATAAGTGGTACCAAAAAACGCTGCTGTAATTTATCTGTGCATCGTTCTTACCTGATGAGAATGGTGAATTGGTGTAGTCGGCCAGGTAATCTGTTTCTCTGCCTGGAAACAGTGATGACTTCCTCTTCTTTAGCCTTGCTCAGCTGCTGAGGGCTGCAGGCAGAAAAAACAGTGGACCAGGGTTGTCTGTGTTAGCGCACTGGAACCAGTTTCCCATAAATGATCAACTTAAAAGGATGAAGTGTATCATCTAAACTTTCCTTTAAAATGTCCTGGGTTTGATTTTGTGTAAAAACTTCTACACAAAGAATTCTGACACATTATGTGAATGTGTCGATATGGAAAAACAGAGGAAAAGCAAACCAAACACACCTTTCAGTTTGTGACGGTGCTGTGTCGGCCACAGCTGGTTTCCACATGTGATCGTTTGTGTCTCTGACTTTTTCTATGAACTGCTCGGACAGAACTGTGGCCCGCGCCAAACACTCCGCCTCTTTCTCCGGACTGCGGCGATCGACACTGATCAGATCAACTGGACACGCACACACGCACACACACACACGCACACACACACACACACACACACACACACACACACACACACACACACACACACACACACACACACACACACACACACACACACACACAGACCAACGCATTAGAAACAGCTTGAAAAAGTAAGACTGATATAAAGAAGAGAGAGGTCACCATGGATATTTCAAGAGATTAACACCAATGCTACACCAGTCCTAATGACAACTCTCAGACTTTGTTTCTGCTTTGTTTACACACACACACACACGCACACACACACACACACGCACACACACACACACACACACACACACACACACACACACACACACACACACACACACACACACACACACACACACACACAGACCAACGCATTAGAAACAGCTTGAAAAAGTAAGACTGATATAAAGCAGAGAGAGGTCACCATGGATATTTCAAGAGATTAACACCAATGCTACACCAGTCCTAATGACAACTCTCAGACTTTGTTTCTGCTTTGTTTACACACACACACACACACACACACACACACACACACACACACACACACACACACACACACACACACACACACACACACACACACACACACACACACACACACACACACACACACAAACACACAAACGACACACACACATAAACTAACCATAGAAGTCAGAGGGGTTGCAGTATCGTGGACAGGGGTATCCGAGGGCTGTGAAGTAAGGCACCATGTCTCGAGCAGCTCCACAGTAAACAGGTGAGCCGGCCGACAGCAGCACCACCAGGTCAAAGAGCTGGAAGATGTCTGAGCGTGGCTGGTGGACAGACAGTAGCACCAGACGGTTCCCCCGGGCCAGGCGGGACAGAGTAATCACTAGGTTGTGGGCTGTGAAGCTGTCCAAACCAGAAGTGGGCTCGTCCAGGATCAAAATACCTAAAATGTAAAAAAATAAATAAAAAAATAAAATAAAAAAAAGAGGACCAGTTCGTTACTCCAGAAAAAGACACAGAAGTATCTGCCTGTCTATACTTGAATTGTTCCCTGTCTTCTTCATTTTCGTGATCAACTGGAGGTAGGTGGTGATGTGGAATGGATCCGATACTTTGGTTGTGATTTATTCTTATATCAGGACAGGTTAGAATAAAGCCTGTTCTTTCAAGAGCCAGACACGTGGGGGATATTACAAATAGGGAGAGTAAACTCTTATTTTAAAAAGATGTTGTATGTTACTTAATAGTGTTTCACATAAGATAATGCAGTACTGAAACACAGGGTTGGAATAAAGATGCTGTCTTTGGTTATAGATGGTGATGAACTATGAACCTGGGTATTATTGAGTTAATTCCATTTCATTTGTTTATTTACAGTAGCCTATAGGATTGTTAGCTCGAGTGAATTTTTTAACAGATAAAAAACACGCCACTTCTCTTTCTCTATAGTCTGTAGATGTTTAGACAGGAAAAAAAATGATGAATCATAATTCACAAAGTGAACAATTGGTGTCTAACAGTAACTTAATTTTGTAATTTAATCTTATCTAACAGGAGGTACAAGGGTTGAATGTAGAATGTGTAGCCTCAAACACACACACACACACACACACACACACACACACACACACACACACACACACACACACAGGAAAATAGTAGAAGCCAATACTTTCTTGGCCTCTAGGTGGAAACATTAAAATCTTTACACCTAAAAAAACGATGTAGGCCTACTCATCCAAAAAAGCGGAGAAAGATTGAAGGTTGAAAGAGAATCATGAGTGTTGAAAAAGTTATCTCTTTTTTTAAATGTTTATTCTCACCGGGGTTCCAGAGGAGTTGGACGGCTATACTGACTCTCCTCCTCTCTCCTCCAGACACTCCCCTCACATAGTCGTTTCCCACCCTGGTGTGAGCGCACTGTCTCAGCCGCAGCTCTGCAATGACTTCATCCACCTGGGACAGAGACACGGTTAGCTACACACTAACTGGAAACATCTTCGTCAGCACATAGAACAGTTGATCTTACTATATATTGAGAAATAACTAAGAACATCAGGTCCAAATTTTCTTCGAGTCATCATGGGCCTATTATGTCCTAATGCAGTGATATAAGTCACATTGGGTTTCAGTCCTGTGTGTCTGTTAAGCCTATATGCTTACCCTCTGCTCCCTCTGAGCCTGTGTGAAGTGGGTGGGGAGCCTCAGTTTGGCCACAAAGACCAGAGTTTCGCGGACAGTGAGGTGAGGCAATAGCCGGTCGTCTTGGCGGACGTGAGCGATGTTTTTCTTCACCAGGTGGGGAGTGTTGGGTTTCCCGTTAATCAGAACCTGACCAGAAGACATGGTGCCGCCCTCATCACGACATGTTATTATGTCCAGCAGAGAGGTTTTACCACAACCTGGGAGAAGAATAGAAAAAAACTCATTGTTCAAATATACACAGCCAAGCAGTGATCATGTGCTACAATCGATTCCACTCTTAATTTCGAATCAAACTGTGAAGCTCTGTGTAAGAAGAGTCACCAGCGCCTGCACTGTTTGAGGAAGCTTTCCTCTTTTAACATTGACAAAATCATCATGTCTTTGTTTAACCATGCTTTTATTGAGTCAATTTTGTCCTTTTTCTTGGTATCATGGTTTGGAAACATATCTTTAAAAAAATAAGAATTCCCTAAACAAGATAGTTAAATGGTCCAGTAAGTTGATTGGTGAGCCACAGCTGAACTGGGAAGCCCTGTACACCAAACAGTTATAGAGGTTAACTCAATCCATTCAAAGTGATGACACCCAGCCTTTAAACAGTGCATTAAACAACTTCTGGACAGAGGTTTAAAGTTCCCAAAAGCAGGACAAACCGTTACAGGAACAGTGTTGTTCCTGCAGCCATCATCCATATTAATAAAATGATGCCGCCTCACTAGTGGAACATAATTTTCTTTCACATTCTGATGTCCTGAGCACCTTTGTGATTTTTGTCTGTTTTTGTATTGAATATGCTGGGTTTTTTGTTCTTGTGTGTTTTTCATAATGTGTATGATAAGTTGAACGCCCTTTTCTTGACCTGCAAATGAAATTTACACAAGCGTATAAATAAAGCAGCCTTGAACCTTGAACCTACACAAACTACATAACGTTTTTTTATATCTCTGATTAAAGGTGGCGTCATCGATTCAGGAGAATGGTTGGTGTCAAAATCACTTTTTGTCACATGACTCTCTACCTGTCGATACTTTGTGTGCGCTAAAAAAAACTACAAGACTACAAGCATTCTCTATCGCTGACTCCACCTTCAACTTGTGTCTTTTCTCAACCAGTAAACATCATTCTAAGGAGTGGACATTGATTAATCTCCAAACCATGAGCCAAAGACAAAATTTCTTGTTTTGCATGTTAAGGGTAGACAAAGATTTTTCTATTCTCTCTTTAATGCTGATCAGAAGGCGCTCATCCAAGGAGGCCATCACATTTCTTACTCCAAATCCTACTAAAAAGACATATGTTCAGTATATCACCTGAGCTGCCAATGAGGGCCAGCATCTGTCCACTGCGGACACGGAGGCTGAGTCTGTTGATAGCCGTCTGCTTGTTTCCCTTTGTCTCCCATGGCGCCTTGAGCTCTGACAGCCTCTCATACCAGGGGATCTGAGCGGCTGTGTCAACCTGGGGGAACACACACATAAACATTCACGCTAACACAACAAGCACAAGATGCAACGTGCCACTGTAAGTAGGCACATGCAACGTGCCACTGTATGTATGCGAGCAGAGAGGCTGCCTGTCAGTTACCTCATAGTGCAGGTTGTTGACCTCCAGCTCGTTGCACCCTCCACTGTAGGTGAAGTAGAGACTGCTGTCTTCTTCAGACGAGAACAGCTCTGTGTCATAATGCTGGAAAAGGAAAGCAGACAGGTCAATGAGTTGCAAAGAGGCAAGGACTTGTTGTTAATTTTTCATTTGTATCCATATCAATTCTTATAGAAAGACTATTTAAATATAATACTGTGACAGGAAAGAACTCATAAAACTCTTTTTACGAATCACAAAGTTCCTGTTCAGAATCACAGATTCACAAGATGCTTGAGAGGATCTGTGGATGGTTAAGTTGGTGCTCTAGTACCAGACAGTAAAGAAATAACTGATTTTACAGCCATTTAACAGCCATCAATAAAAATGACAGAAGATGATTAACTTGTAATGAGACTTGTAAATAGAGCCACAAATGGAAATTGCATGAATTTGTAACGTGTTTGAATAATCATTCTTTTATCATCTGAGAACACTGTGCCAATCTTTTCAGTGCTATAGCAACCTCACATTTAAACTTTATCGACTAGTTTATTATTGGACAATTTTTATGACGCCTTCATTTAATGATCCCCGGTGCATACTGTATGAGCATGTTTAAGCCTGTGTGCCTGAGCATCTGCTTGTGTGCTTGTATGTGTGCGTCCAGAGTCCATTTAAATTGATGCCAATATAACCATTATATAATCCTTAAAAACACACAATTCAGAATGCAGCACATGCTCACACCACACTGTTTGTTATATTGCAAACACTTTAGATGTAATGTAAAATGCTACTGTTTCTAGTGACATTAATAAGTGACAGTGTAGTTTTTACTTCAGTTCATTCATAGAGCATCTCTAAAAGTGTATGTAGTTTTGGACATTTAAAATATTGCTGCTGGATATGCAGCTGTTCTGATCAGATATGAGAACAGAAAGAGGAAATAACCTGTGGAAACTGTATCTACAATGCGATTAAAGCGGATGTCAGATGAAACTTGAATCAAATCATTTTAGATAAACTGTCCTTTGTAGAGCACAAGGACATGACAAAAGGTCACCAAATTATTGTAAACACAAAATGATGATGATGAATTTGGTTACAAAAACCTTCTCAAGTAGGGGAGAACGGGGTAAGTAGGCACACTTTTTACTCTACTGAGAATTGCTCATCACCTAAACATCTTTCGATAGTGATTCCTACATTACATTGAAGCTTAAAGTGTTGGCTTGAAATGTGTACCCCTCACTTTTTCTATCTTATTGTAATAAATAAGAAATTAATCATCAAAGACACCCTAACACATTGTGACAATCAACCCCATCAAGGGGTCGGTTGTCATACACTATGGGGTTGTTTGTCACAATGTTATCTTAATGGGAATAATCTTGAAAAGAAGGAAAGAAAGTAGAACTAAATTTGAAAATGCAATTGCAATGTCAAGTTGACAAATAGGCCTATATAACTTACTGTAGCCTTGGCAGCTTGTCTAGTTTGGGATGCACTGGGTTGTTTTGATTTTGTTGCCCTTTTTTCCTTTGCATGCTAGCTGCCTTTTCCTGCTCTATTCTTTCCTTCTCTGGGGTGTCAGTGAGGATACAGCTTGACAATGTATTTCGTTATTGGGTTCCTTTTCTGGCTGTAGCCTTTGGATAACTTGTGACAACCAACCCCCCCAAAAATGTGACGACCAACCCCAACTTGAATTTTTTGCTAGCATCAATGCCAACAACCATCTGACAACTGATTAGCTTGCTAACCACAATCTAAACTATAGTTTACCCTTCACACTTTTTATGGGTAACAAGTGTTTTGTTATAAACCCATTCTGTAAAAGCCTAGAATAAAAATACTGAGGAGCTAAATATTTTCAATTTGACATGAAAAACAGAAACAGTCCTCTCACCTCAAATTCAGCAGTCTAACTCCAAGGAAGACTATGTAGGTGACCTCTTATCCCAATTCTGGATATTTACATACCAAAATTTCTCAGACAGCACCTTCTGGTTCCGAGATATAACGATTGTGACAACCAACCCGTGTGACAAATTACCCCGTTCTCCCTATTTGCATTGTGATGAACACTGGAAATCAGAAATATAAACCAAAAGCTTCACATCCAATCTGCAAACTGAAAAAAAACCGATCCCATATAAAGTGTTTAATATAGACTGCAATAGAAAAAAATAAGAAACTAATACTTTTATGTAAAGAGGATTATTTTGTTTTGGGTAAGCCAAAAAAATAATAATTTTAAGACACACATTTTAAGTTTTTTTAGATGTGGTTTTGAGACAAGCAAAGTTTTAACAGTATAGTATCATGGCGAAAGGTGGTGACATGTTGCTGTGCTCTCATGTAAAACACTGACCTGTGAGGAGTCGTTTGTAGGCTTGAGGCCGGTGTCTTTGTCCATGATGACTAAAGTTGACGGTTGTCGTTTGAGGGGATCACGAGGTCACCGTCCCCCCTTTTTCCTTCTTCTGTTCAGTTCCTCTCTTTCTCTCTCTCTACAGGCCTTTGATTCACTGTTTCTTGTCTCTGTCAGATAGTTTGCCTCCAGTCCAGCTGAAGACCTTCTCTCTCCAAGTTCATGTCATGTCTGCTCTCTCCTTCCACTCATAGCTTTGCTGAGGACTGAGGTGAGACTGACAGCCAATCAATCTACTGCAGCATGTGTAGCTTTTTTTTTTGTGTCTTCCTTATTTAACTCCAGATCAAAGTCCTCTGAGATATCGCAGTATTCACTGTGTGTTTATGGTTCCAGAGAGTCAACCACAGCCGCTCTGTACAGGGAATGGGTGCAGAGAAACAAAGTCTGGTTCTGTGAGACGATTTGAATTTTAGAAGCTTTTGAATGCTGTGTAGGGAGTCTTGGGGGATGTGAGCAGGTTGATGTGAAACAGATTTGATTGGCTTGTTTGTTTGGAGAAGAAGAGCAGCCGGAGAACATGAACGGATTGTATTCAATGAATTCGGTGGAGCCAGAGAGCGGGACCAAAGCGAGAGAGTCCTTCAAGTATGTGACGGAGGTGAAGAAGGATGTTCAGAGGGACTGGAAAGAGGAGCCCTCCTGCTCGCTCAGTGTCAGCAAGGTCAACTACACAGTCAGGTAAAACGCTACAGACACAGGCAGGATCACTGACAGACAGACTGAGAATCAAGTAGACAACAGTTTGTCAGGTTATCATGCACACATACAAGATCTTTAACTCTCCTTTCTGATGAAATAGCGGAATAACAAATGTAATGTGTAAAAATAGAAAGTAAAACTTTTTCTGTTATGTTATATAAAACATACAGGCAATCTTTGCTAAGTATTTTGTACTTTATTTAAAATCGAAATTATGATAATTTTCATTTGTTGGTGTGTGTGTGTGTGTGTCCGCGTGCATGCGTGCGTGTGTGCGCACGCGCGTGTGTGTGTGTTTGTTTGTTCCAGTGAGCGTGTGGGCCCGTGGTGGGACTTACCCTCCCACAGGAAGCGATGGACTCGTCAGATCCTCAATGATGTCTCCTTCCATGTAGACAGTGGGCAGATCATGGGCATACTAGGGAATTCAGGTGTGCACTTCTACTACAAGTCTTTATAAACAATGAAAAAATTCAAAAATTAAAGTAAATCTGATATTTTTGAGGAACTTTGCAATGGAAAAGGATCGTATATTGATCCAAATGATTTAATTACTCAGAACTCAGGATAATTACAATGTGACAGCACGTTTTGTTCAAGTCATAGGTTAAATTAGCTGGTTAATGGTGGATTGTGAGAAGGGTCTCACTGGGGGAAAACTATTATTAGTAACGACCTAAAGACGCAACACTATTCCTTTTAAGATAAAACAGACAAAACTATGAAAGAAAGCCCATCCGCAGCAAACAAAGGGATTGACATGTATGGAGAAAATGTGCCGTACATATGTCCATATAGTATGTACCCATGTGTGTGTCTATGTGTGTGTTCTTCACATTGTAAAGGCTCAGGGAAGACCACACTGTTGGATGCCATCTCAGGGAGGATTGGAAACTGTGGCACACTAACGGGTGAGGTCTGCATTAACGGCAGGAAAATGAAGAGAGAGGAGTATCAGGACTGCTTCTCCTATGTACTGCAGGTAACACACAGAGACACAGCCAAACATACAACACATCACAGACATACACACAGAATGCAATGGTGTAGAGGTGTAAAACTTCAACAAGTCAAGAAATTATATTTAAAAAATTAATACAAACACAAAAGGACACTGTATTGTTGTGTTATAAAGTGCCCGGAACCAGTTGTTTGCAAAATGTCTCCGCATATAAGTAATTTCAGGGCTGTACCTCATGATAAAGAGACGAAAGACTGGTTTGAGCGTACCTTACCGCATGCACACGAATTTCACTTTGCCCTAGTTCTCCTCACACGCTGACCTCAGGTTAAACTTGTGACAAATGTTAGAGGCATGTAGACAATTTGTATATATTTAAGTTTCCTGTGGTTAACCACCATAAAAACCAACCCGCAAAACTCAATGAACACACACCGTCATGCACAAACTCCTGAAAAGGTTGCCCTGGCCCCTTGGATGAAATTAACTAAAGAACCTTGCTGGCCTCCTCACACACCTAATCTCTCAATGAGAGGTGCTCAAGTGTATCCAAAGCCTGAATTAAAAACACTGGCTTAAAACTGGCCTTGCTTTCCTCTCAAATCATCTCTCTCTTTCTCGCTGATAGCGAGCCCCCTCTGCTCTCTAAGCCTTGTCATTAACTTCCCCTGCTAAGCTGTAGATGAGGAGGTGATATGAGCTCCTGATATTAAAGTCATTCAGATGAGAGACTAAAGGAGAAGTGGGATTGGGAGGCGCCACGTGTTAATTGAGGCAGACAGCAGGTTCAGTAGGTTCAAGCAATGAATGTGTGCCAGTGTGTGTGTGTGTGTGTGTGTGTGTGTGTGTGTGTGTGTGTGTGTGTGTGTGTGTGTGTGTTACACTTCAGTTTGCACAGGAATATATGTACAGTATACCGCTGTATGTGTCTATGTATTTACGGTACAATCAGTAAAGGGATGTGCCGCAGAGATATTGTGGATAAATACTACAATGTCCACTCTTTTCTGTTTTCTCATGTTCACATGGATGTACACAGCAAATGTAGTGCCTGGCTGTCACATTATTTAGTTTCAAGATATAGTTTGATTTATGTAGGTAGAGAGTTTTATATATGCATTTTGTTAGGAAGATAATTCTCATTTCAATAGTAGCAGTGTATTTTACATTGATCTTCCACCACAAGGTCTACTAAATCAATTTTAAAATGTATCCTCAATATGTATGATAGATCCATGAGATATACTGTATGTGTGCCTGACTACATCTCTTACTTGTTTCTTGCTTTTTCTTTTCAATTTTCTTCCCTCTCTTTCCGTCTCTTTCTCTTCCAGAGTGATAACTTGTTGAGTTATCTGACAGTGGAGGAGACTCTGACCTACACAGCCCAGCTGGCCCTGCGGAAACACTCGGCCAAAGCTATCAAGAAGAAGGTGACTTTGGAGAGCCTCCTCTGCCCTGTCCACTTCCATCAGTTTTTCTTAAGCATAAACTTGACATTTCTCCCTGCTAGGGGAAAATACAAAAGTAACAGAGACAAATAATTGAATTTGCAGTATTTCAAGCACATAACAAGGTTTAATTAGCACTTATTCTGAGATGTTGATAACATCTTTATCAAGAGCATTGTGATATTCTTCTGTAAATGTTTGGACATTTTAAGCCTATGTTCATGGTTTTATTTTGATTTTATTAACACAAACTGAAAGTTACTCGGTGCAACTATAATGTCCAACTCCTGGCCCTGTCCTTCACTCAGATATTTCATGGGAACAATAATATGCAGAAAATCTCGCCAATACTTATTAAGTGCACTCACTGAAACCAACGTCTAGATTTTCAACATCAGGCCCTTGTCTGCTGACCTTTAGCCTAGCAGTGCTTTTCTTCTGGTCTACCTGATCACTCCTGGCTCCTGTGCAGGTGTCTGCGGTGATGGCAGAGCTGAGTCTCAGTCATGTGGCCCACAGTGTCATTGGAGGTCGTATTTTCCCGGGGATCTCTGGTGGCGAGAGGAGGAGGGTCTCCATCGCCAGCCAGCTCCTTCAGGACCCGAGTAAGTACAGCACCTCTGCAGACCAGCAAAGGTTTTATCTCTGTATCACAAACGTTCCAAGAGATGCCCAAAGGGTGGTTTTACAATCCAATTTAAAACCCATGGCGGTGAGTTGAATCAAGATAAAATACATTATCTCTTCAATTCTTAAGGCTCCAAAATAATCTCTAATGCTTCTGTTTATCTACTCTACAATTCCTCAATTTTTTCCCCCTACAATTTTAGTTTGGAAATGTGGAATTTAAGAGTAGATTAACTGAAGGAATAGAGTTGATTTTTGACACGTCGGACAAGTGGTTTTCACACAATATCAGAAAGATGTCCTTATACATTGTACACTGTTTTTAGTAAATGATTGCAAGTATCACATGATATTTAATAGTAATACTGCTTGAAGCAACTACACGTGGACACAGGACAGCTCCTTCCAGATAAACAGAATAAAAGTTCCCCGCAAATGTCTCTCTCCTGAGAGTTTTAGAAGTCGACACGGAAAAAAACAGAGGGATCTAAGTAAGGGAGGAGTAAGGAAAAGGACAGAGGTAGAGATGGAGAAGAGTAATGAAAGACTTGGTTATCACACCGTGGAGGAAATGAGCAGAGACCCACCTATGTGTGTGAGTGTGTCTGTCCTCATTCCAGGTAAAGTTTATCAGGTCCACTGTCCTCTAGGGAGGATGAAGGGTCTCAGGCCTCATTCAGGATTAGAATGGTGATGGACACACACACGCACACACACACACACACACACACACACACACACACACACACACACACACACACACACACACACACACACACACACACACACACACACACACACGTAGAGTAATGAAGAGTTCCCATTCACTGCCTTTCCAATCAACCAGGAAATGAATTAATCTCACAATTAAAGCATCTGCTAATTCCACTCTGCGTTCATAATGCAAAGAGGCAATCTTTTAATTGTCCTAATTAGGGTAATTAACTAAAAAAAAGAAAAAGGTAAAAAAAAAAGCACACACTTATCTGCACAAGTTAAGTTGGCCCAACTGAGAGTCCCGCATGTGCCACTTAAGAAAAGTACATTTAAAAAGTTCCCACCTCAAACAAAGAAAAGGGGTTATTGTCCTGCCTTTTTTTCTCTCAATCTCAATATTCCCTGTGTGACGAAAACTGCATGTGGGTCATGATGTCATTGCAGGGGTGGTCCTATTGGATGAGCCGACCACTGGCTTGGACAGCATGACAGCCAATCAGATCGTGGTGCTGCTGGCGGAGCTTGCCCGGAGGAACCGCATCGTCATAGTCACCATCCACCAACCACGCTCCGAGCTCTTCAGGGTGGGTTTGGAGATACAAAAAAAGACAGTGGAGAGAAAGTGATAAAAAGACTGAAACTTCCTTTAAAGGATAGATTCACATTTTTCAGGACTAGATTAAAACAATATCCACATGAAATGAAAGCTCCCCATTTTCTACCAATACAAAAGATCACGTGTTGTAGTTAAACGATGTGTTGGTGTGTCCCTGTGTGTGTGTGTGTTTGTGTGTGTGTGTGTGTGTGTGTGTGTGTGTATGTGTGTGTGTGTGTGTGTGTCTGTGTGTCTGTGTGTCTGTGTGTGTCTGTGTCTTTGTCTGTGTGTGTGATTCAGGTGTTCAGCAGGATAGCTATAATGAGCCGTGGAGAGCTGGTGTTCTGTGGGCAGCCAGAAGAGATGGTGGACTTCTTCAGCCAATGTGGATACGAGTGTCCAGAGTACTGCAACCCCTTTGACATCTACGGTACTTTGTGCTATGGTCCTGGATTATGCACTGTATTCTTAATATACATTGTAGCTGCACAGCTATGTAGAAACACAAACGAACAAAGCACATTTACAAATTGAGAATACACAGTATCTGAAAGAGTGAAGTCTGCGTTGCATAGACATTAAAACATCCACATTTGCGTGTGATGTTAAACAGTTGACTTCACCTCAGTGGACACACGCAACAGTGAGAGGGAGGCAGCCACCTTCAATCGCATGCACGAGATCACTTCATCCTACCAGAGGTCTGACATCTACCAGAGCATGCTGGTAAAAACGGAGCAAAGCCTGCAGCGGACGGACAAGCCGGCCATCCCCTTCAAGAGCAAAGAGTCGCCCGGCGGTGCAGCCAAACTGGAAGTTCTGTTTAGGTCAGTGCTGCTGACCAGAGTCTTCATTCCTCTTCTTCAAAATCATCTGTCATCCCTATTATTTTATTGTGTTTCTCTCATCAGAACAGTTCTCCCTTCTGCCCATTGTGTGTTGCTGTATGAATTTGTACCTAAGAACACATAGGCCCTTCGTGTGTGTTTACATGTATTTCCATCTGTGTTTTGTATGTTAGGCGGACGTTAAGAAACCTATCCAGGGACAGGATGGGTGTTGTGATGCGTCTATCCCAGAACCTGATCTACGGCCTCTTTGTGGCCTTCTTTGTGATGAATTTGGACAACGACGTCACCAAAGGCGCGGTGCAGGACCGCATTGGCATCATCTATCAGAGCATTGGTGCTTCACCCTACACTGGCATGCTGAATGCTGTAGCTCTCTGTGAGTTCCACCAACACCATACATCTGTACACAGAGAGAGAAAGATACATTTCACTCCAAGTTTTTTTTCTGTAATTTGACATAAGCACATTTTACTGTAACTGCTCCCACTAAAAAACAAAACACGGAAATTGGACATCCTGTCTGAAAACCCAAGGTGTTAAATTGCAAACATGCTTCTCAATTATAACTGGAATATACAAGACATAATACGAAACATAATTCAAGCTGTAGCTGTGTATGAACTTAATAACCTCTGATAACATCACCCTGTAAATAGAGACATGAGGTGGATACGATAACCTCTTAAGTTTATGAGGTCTGTGTGTGGTCTGAAAAGTGATCTGTTATCTTTATAAAAACGCAAGATTTCAAACGTCTTTATCTCAGCCACGCAAGTTCACATATCTCATGTTCAGTAGGTGAAAGGTGTTAGTATTTTTGTTCCCTTAAGCAACAATATGCAGAGTCAGGTTTGGATTTTGCTTGGTGAAAAGCATCAAGACACTTGATGTACTTTCACTGTCTCTAGGTCAGAGTAAAAGATTAGGGGACGATTTTTAAGTTAAATTATAGTATTACTAAAGTCATGTTGCCAAATGTAAATACAATTTTTAATTATAAGAATAGCTTTTATTTCAGGAGTATTTGCATAAAGATTACATTTGTTATTTGTTCTGGATTTACACAGTGTTAGATTAGGGTTTGTCCTTTGCATGTGCAGTTTTAGACTAACTACAAGCGGGTGAATGACCTTTACTCTAAATGCAAGTGCCATGGTTAGTATTTATAGCAGCGTCTATGACCTAAGGTAACCTCAACTGCCTCACACCTACTGTGGACAGAAAAAGAGAAATAATTAGCTGAACAAATCTGAATCTTTATAAATATTATATATCATTGCTGTATTAACTATGTTAGGAACTGGGTGGTGCTTTTATACAGCTCTTTGTGTTTTTTTTGTGCTGTTTGTAACTTTTTGGAGCAATACACAGATTTTGTTTTTTTATTTACACAGAGAATTCTATAGGTAAATTAAGTTTAAAGAAGGTTAAAATCATTTGTATAAGTGTATGATGATGATTATATAGAGACATTGAACATGTCAAGGATAATGACTGTATAGGATGGTTATCTCATCAATGTTGCCAACAGTTATCAGCTGAATATTAACATCTTAGCTTTAGGGCTCTGCCTGTCACAGATACTGAGGATAAGAGATGTGATAAAACACTGGATTTAGTAGAAGTCACACTACAATTTAAAGGTCATTAAAAGCACTCCATAAGCACCCAAGCAGCCAGAGGTTATAATTTGGGATATCATACTGACCTTGAATCTCTTAGATAACGACTCAAGGATAAACTACCGATTTATAGTTTGTTCCAAGAAACAGGTTTGGTGAGTTGTCTGGATAACTTGCTGAACCAATAGCAAATCTGCAGGTCAGATGGTAAAAGACAAGCTTTATATACATAGAACATTGAGTACTGAGGTGCAGGCTCCTGGAGTCCTCTGGTCTTCATGGAAGTGGTTTTAGTGATGGGATGGAGCAACATACAATATTTGTTTTATGATGTATCTCTGGTCAGAATCAAGATTTCAAAACATGGTCGCCCTAAAAAAGTTGAAGAACCTTAACCATCAGACACTAACCCTGAGCAAGATAGTGGAAAAAGTACTCCACGAGTATTATTGAACAAGTACTTTAAATGTTTTGCTGTTAATGAGGAGCTTCTTGGGCTTTCAGTATTACAATTTTTCAGTAAGAGTCATAACGTTTACTGCTGTCTCTCATTGTCTTTTACTGTTTTTCTCAACAGTCCCGGCGGTGCGAGCCATCAGCGATCAGGAGAGCCAGGATGGTCTGTACAGTAAATGGCAAATGTTCTTGGCCTACATCTTCCACATCCTGCCCTTCAGCATCCTGAGTGTTTTCATCTTCACCTCCTTTCTTTACTGGTGGGTAGTAAGTGTTGGATATAATGGTATGGGTACCCTCAACTTAAACCCAACCTTTCCTAAGACCAACTCTTATTGTGTCTATTAAATTTTGTTGTGCTTCTCAGGACGGTGGGGATGCACCCCGACAGCTTGCGCTTCCTGTGTTTCACTGCTGTGGTCCTGGTGCCACATATCATAGGTGAGCTGATAACATTAAGAGAAAGACAGTCATCTTGGAGGATTATGGCTCACCTGCTTATCTCCATATCCCATTATTCTTTCTAACTTTTGTCTTCTGTAATACTTTGCTGCTAACACAACACACTTACTTAACTGAAGTTTGTAATTTTTCACTATTTAAGGCTTTTAGTTGCATATATTAGTATGTTTTTTGTTTTTTCCTAAGGTGAGTTGCTGACTGTGGTGCTATTAGGAGTGGTCCAAGACCCTAACATGGTCAACACTGGAGTGGCACTGCTCAATATTGCAGGGATCTTAGTGGGATCTGGCTTCCTAAGGTGAGATGCCAATTACGCTTTTTATTTATTTAGGAAGTGAAGGTACATTGGATTGATTTAGACCCTGTATAAGGGAACTTTTATCAGGTATTATAATGACCACTGCTTACTATCCATACATATGCTACTGGTAACACACCTTTCTGTCCTGTTCTTCTCAACAGAAGCACCCAGCAGATGCCACAGGTCTTCCAGTGGCTCAGCTACCTGACTTTCCAGAAGTACAGCTGTGAGCTGCTCATAGTCACTGAGTTCCACGGACTAGACTTCACATGCAGTAAGTGGTTTGTTTTTTTACCATGGGAGCATCCTCTATGTCAACCTACCCTGAGAATGAAAAGGGACCCATAATTATAATCATTTAACTTTACTCGTTGTAAATGCAGCTCACAGACTCTGTCCGTCCAATGTGTTAATATTATTTTAGTCACTCTATATTTGTTACATTTTGCATATGGTGGCTATTTGTGTTAGCGCATTTTTTGACTGCAATAGATACTATACATCCCCAAATGTAAATTGTATTGCTGCAGTAGATAATAATAATAATAATAATAATAATAATAATAATAATAATAATAATAATAATAATAATAATAATAATAAAAATCAATTGTTAATGTAAAAAAAAATAACATTGTGCCTAATAATATCAATGTGTATTATCAATGTGTATTGTTGTTAATGTACATCACTACCCGTAGTGAAAAAGTTGCCCTTGTAAGAAAATCTGTTCCTTGATCACATTTTCAAATTCAGGAAATATAATTCATAGCTGATTCACAATCCACTTTAATGATTTCTGTTTTAGGAACTACTGCATGTGATGGAATATAAAGATTATTTGTAATATTAACTTCTTTGTAACAAATTATAATTCTGCTGATGATCTAATTATGATTTACTTAGTCATTATAATTTCAGTGTTTGATGCTGCTGAAGTTGTGTCTTTAAAACCAGACAGCTGTCAACTCTTTTCTTTGTGGTGTTGTGTTGTTGCAGATACTACCAACCCTTTGCCAGGAGCCTGTCTGATCACTCAAGGTGATCAGATCATTGACCAGGGCTATCCTGGTGCTCTGTCCCGATACACACTAGACTTCATTCTCCTCTACTCCTTCCTCCCTGCCCTCCTGCTGCTGGGCATAATCAGCTATAAGATCAGAGACAGGATTGCACGTCACTAAAAACCACAGACTGTGGGACAATCCTCTGCTTAAACAAGGAGCTACACTGAGTTTGGCTCTGAAAATCAAAAAACAGACTGAGAATGCAGTATTGTAATCAGTATGATGTTATTAAGTGAAGATGAGGTACACCAAAGTACTATGGGTGCGTTTGCACTCATCCCTTCTCTCTAACATTAAATGAATATTTCTGTGTAAGCACTTTTACCTTAACATTTTACAGAACAAAGTATTATACAATTTAGAGTAATGATGCAAAGTACAAATACTCAGAGCTTCTGTTTTCTCTACAACGACTAAGAGAGACTGTATGGATTCAACCTTCTGTATATATTTAATAGGCACTTGAGTGTATTTTGTACTAATGCTTAATTAATTATTTTTATATTAAAGTATAAACAACATGTTAAATGTAAACTGCCTGTAACATGAAGCACACGTTTAATTAAAAATTAAATGACAGACTGCTGTGTATCATTGTACATGTTCTATGCACTAAAATGCCAACTGGGTATAGCATGTCATTGTTTTTCTTTCAATGTTGTTTGATTGTAATGTGTCATGGACAGGAAATTATGCCTATTGTAAGAATGTAAAACTGTTTATTTTTGATAACACATTTCATCATCAGTATACAAGTAGAGCAATAAGAAAACAAAATGACACAAAGGGAAATAAATAATGCAAAAATGTGAACTGCCTTTACATGTTTATGTTGTGTGTGCATGTGTGTGACCATGAAGCTGATTATCTCTCATGTGTCCAGCTCCAGTCCTTTCCATGACTTAGCTGCATTCCTCTTGTACTGCTCCAGCTCCTAATAAACGGATGCAGACAGAAAGACAGAAGTGTAATGAAGGATTATTTAATCCAGATGGGCAAAAGAGATGCTTACTGTTTAGCTCTGGGACACGAATGTGATGATAATACACTCCAATGTTTAGGATCAGGTGAGACTCAGTCAGTGATAACAGCAATATGAGTTTACTGCAGTTTAATTGCCAGAGTGGCACCTGGTGAGGCCGGCAGGGACACTAATTAGACTTATCTCTGAGGTTATAGCCACAGGTAATATAACAGCCTGTTAACGAGACCATGACTGAAAAAACAATGACATGCGAGGCACAGAGTGACAGGAGGTTACTATGGGACATTACCCTTCTTTAAGATGGGTGTGGAGCACAGTACACAACACCAAGTCTTCAACAGCAGATCTATGGGCAACACCTGAATCCATTTATGTTTTTTTAAGTAATCTCTTTAAACCAAATGAAAGTACTAATAATGTAATGTTAATAAAAACCCTGCACACTTTGATGCTCATGGCTGGAGGGGGGCCTTTTGTGTCACACATAAACCAAATTAAATAATAACAAGGAGACAATGCTTCTTTTCCCCTCAGGGTTCATGGATGAAATGTCACTCTCATTAAATCTAACTTCTTAATCAACTTGAAAACGTAGTGTTGTATCTCCCATGCTACTCTTCTTCATTTCTGTTTTAATTTTAAAGTATATTCTCTTCCTCAGTCCCTGTTCCTCCTCACATGGAGGTAATGGGTCAGGGCCATTAAGCACTGATATGTATTTGACCTCTATGCTGCAAACTATTGAGTCATGACACTGATTGCAGTAGCACAGTCAGTCCAGAATCACAGGTGAATGATGTGCTTTTCCACGACACTCACACAACACCGTAGCCGTAACATGTGATACAATGCAAGCATGTGATTGGTCACCTGGTCTTTCTGGGCTCTCATGGCATCAATCTGAGGCTCACTGTACTGTGGGTCCTTGGCTGGATCCTTCAGTTCCCTCTGCTCACCGGTATTCTGCAGATGAATAGAGAAACATTGAAAAAAGGGTGTTCTCTTAAATATGCAGAGGCTACATCAGTTGCATTTTGCAATAGCCTTTTCAGTGACTGAGCTACCTCTTGGGGGAAGACACGCTCGTAGACTTTCTTCCAAAGGTCCTTTGGGTTTTTGGCGTGCAAAGAAGTAATGTCCCCATCAGTGGAAGGAGGGGAACCTAAAGCAATGGATGTATTGCTTTAAACACAATATTGCACGATCATGTTCACATGAACCGTATATCAAGTTGGCTCCCGATGAGGTGTGCATCTAATAACAGAGCACATCAATAGCTTTTTTATTCCATTTTGAAGGCATTACTGCGCTTGGCCACCGAGTGGTGCTGTGCTTACCTATTTGACTGAAGGAGTCAGAGCCGGCTGGAATGATGAGAGGCTTGTTGGAGTCCAAGCACACTGTTTTCCTGATCATAAGATAAAAGATGTAATAAAAACAGTTTGACATACTTAAATAGGTCTTCAACACATTTTAACACCTATAAAATGTGGTGCCCCCCTCACCCTCTGTCCAGACCAAAAGCAATATGGGAGAAGAAGCTCTTAGTTTTGGACATCAGGCTCTCCGTCTTGATGCTCGTAAACTGATGAAAAGTTTTGACACAAGAACAGAAAGAAAACATTTTCAAAATGAAAAGAGGAAAAGCAACAGCTAGATATAATGGATGGATTCAATTGAAAGAAAAAGCAGGATTTTTCTTTTGTTGCCGTTTTAATCAAATGTTATGTTAATTGTAAACATGAGTGACATCCGACTTACAATAAGAGAAGCTGCGTTGTAGTGGGCAACAAAACGCAGTGTTTTACTAACCACTTTCCTCTTGTCAGAGTCAAATTCCTGCAACAAAGATGGAAAAAAAAGTAAGTGAGAAATCGCACCTACCATAAAAGCTATTTAAAAGGACTTCTATGAATGAATAATATAAAAATATCAAGCATTTGGAATTAATCACGCATGAGACCAAATCCAAAGGTAAAGTTTAGGTTGAAGCGTGTGTTTTACCTGAAAGATGTCATATTTGCTGCCAATGATGAGCAGAGGAACAGGAAAGGGACTGATCAACTCTCTGTCCTGTTGACAGAGTAACAGTTTATCAGGATACATGGACCAGTTCATATTTACACTGGACAAAAATCTACAAAGAAAGTATTATACAAACTAGTTCAAACATGCTACTATCAATGAACTGGACCGACCAAAATGATTATGTTAATACAATGGCGCAAGTGTAATGAGCTGAATTCTTACAGGATAGTCTTTGGCTAAGACGCGTGCTGCTGGGGGAACAGCCGTCTGGTGTTTGGCTCCAGCTTTGGCCTTCTGTGCTTGTTGAGCCTGGGAAGAGACTTTCTCTAACTGAGCTTGTGCGGCCTGCAGCAGCTTCTCCAAGGTTCCCCATAGGACGTTGGGTTTGGAAAGGTCCAGTGTGAGGATGACAGAGAGAGACCTGTTGGGAAAAATAAAGGGAGGTGTTTCTACAGCACTGAGGTTCAGACCCATAAGACACCTTTAGCAATGTGTGTAAGTAAGTGTTAGTTAGCCTACCTGATGCTGACAGGAGAGATGGGGATCTGGACCAAGTCTGACAAAGAGGTCCCTCCTCCCAGCTCCCATATGTGGGCTATGTATTTGGGCTGAAAGAGTAAACCACCATCAGTTGTATTGTGTGCAATTGTAAAATATATGTATATACTGTATATATACTGTATATATACATTTTTGCAGCATTAACTTCATGGAAGGTACTTATTGGAAAAAAGTTAGTCATTAGAATGGGTAGATATATCAAGTAACATGAAAATGAATCAGTTTATCTGTATCCATTTGTAGTATCTCTTTACAGGGGTTAACCTTACACACAGCTCATTCATTAAAATTGAAATAAAGATGCATGATTTGAGACAGTCTCAGTATATAAGGGTTAGGTTAGGGGTTAGGTTGTGTGTATTTTACAAAAAGAAATTAAGAGTCCAAAGTTTTCAAGACTACAGATCTTCCTTACTGTGTTGTGTCCTCTGGCTCGTCTGCCAAAAGTGTACTCCAGGGCCAGAGTTGGTTTGGATGGTTCATCCCTGGTCAATAACAAAAAATAAATAAAATTGTTGTATTACAACATAAGAAAAAAGATACATACATTTACTGTCAACTTTCTTTCTTTATCATAGCCTATACACAACAAATACAGGGGCAGTCATCATGTCAATTCAATTCTCAAATCTCTGGCTGTATGCAACATACAAAAAAAATAAGAATAATAAATATACTAGAATTAAAATACTGTCAAATTCTGGTTTTATCATGAGGCTACAATTACTTAGTTTTGGAGTTGATTGATACCTGGCTGTAGCACACGCACACTCACCTCTCGAGGCATCTTAGGAGAATCGATGTTTTACCCTAGGAAAAAAAAGCGAAGAGCTGTAGCTAATGAGAACATAAGAGTGCTTCCATTAACAATACATAGATGCTCTATTATTAGTGATAAACGCACCCCAGCCTTGCTCCCCATTAGAAACACATTCCTCTCGCAGACCGTCTCTCCTCTGTCCTCCTCCCCGGTTTCAGTCTCCCGACCCTGGACCTCCGCCGCCGCCAGCTCCCATAGCGTGTCCGAGCTGCGACATACGTGTCAAAAAGCGACACGGTGTTGCAAAGAAACGTGTTATTATGTCTGTAATAATGTCCAACATTGTGAAAAAGATTACAACTTATCCTCACCTTATTTTAGGCATCAAATATGATGTTTCACATGCAAAGTCAACAAACTAGCTTGCTAGCCAAACCCAAACGTTGCCAGAGTAACGGCGGCGCACGGTGATGAAATCATGTCTTTTTCCAAATGGGCATTGTGGGAAATGTAGTTGTTATGCTCCATAGACTTGTATAACTCCATATGAAGCTAAACTTCTTTAATGTTTTCACTTTTTAAACGCCATTTAAAACGCCTAATGACTATTTAAAGTAATGTAAAATAAATTTTGTTTATCCTTTTTTTTTAAAGATGTCATGTTTGTGTTATACGTAAATTGGATGAACCTACTTTGTATGCATGGGTATCTTCTAGTATCTGTTGTTTACTGAACATACATGATTTAAAAGGAAATTTCACACTTTGCTCCTGTAAAATATCACAAATGTGCACTTCACATTCAGGGGCAAATTTAAAAAAAAAAGTATACTAAAAAAAATTGCTGAAGTGAATCTTCTCAGACCTTTGATGGGTATTGTGATATTTGCCGGTGCTCCGAGCACAGTCACGTTAGATCCATCCATCTATCATATATGGTGGTTTGAACAATAAATGAACCCTCTGACAGTCTTGGAATACTCCTCTTTATTCAAAACACAATGAAAACATTTCCTTCTATTGCAGCAAAGTAACAGTTCCCCCACAGTTCATTCGCTAAAGGCAGCAGGAAACATCCAAATTAAATTAAAACACATTTCACTGACATTTTAAAAATACTGTACATGAAATTAGTCCATTCAGTTTACAGACTGCTTTAAAGCAGAACGGTTGAGATCTACAGTGAATCAAAGACATGCATTTCTTATGATCTTTGTTCAGGAGTTCCTGAACAACTTGAAGTGTTGTTAAGGGTAAATACATTTAAATGCAGATGGATGGTAATGTAGGATAGTGAGTCTCTTTTTCATATAAATAGATGTTATCGAATGGTTTGTCATGACTTTTTTCTTGGCTGGTCACAATAGGGAACATTTTCCAGTAGAAGACTCTCTCTAGGTCGAAGCACTATAAGAGAGGGGGAGAGAGAGAGGGGGGAAAAAATTAGCAAGTGCATATCATTAGGAAATATAAAGTATATAAGTTAGTCGGAGACAAGTCAATATTGATTCCTGTTGTATGTTCTTAGCACACACCCAGACACAGACACACATTACTTCTTAAATAATTCAGGAAAGAAAAAAAATTACGTACTGAGCGAATTGTCTCCTACGTGTTCCATTTGGAGCACCGTCTGACGAAGAACAATTTCCACATCTGAGCCGGCTTTGATCATCTGTAAAAGTAGAAAGCGTGGTCGGTTTATTAGACAATGGGCCCTTGGGCAAGAACACGTAAAACTTATTTTCCCACTTACATTTTATTATCAGATCATTATTATTCAGCACATCTTTTTTGCAGTTTTTGTTTGTCTCATTTAGGAAACCATCAGATGAAACCTGTAATGCAGTTATCTGCTGATCCACTTTGAAGCGATATCGTAATTTTACTATACCTTTCCTTAGGCTACTGTACTTTGTGTTTTTAATAATGTAGGAAAAGATACATTTAATTGATTTATACTTCAATATAAAACCTAACTCAATAAGAAATAGGCCTACTGTATTACAATATTAATAAAATAAAAAGGATGTAATATGTAGGCTACATGATGCTACAATATTACACATTATAAGCACTAGAAATAACATCAAGAATATATAAAATATCAGTTCACTTTGTGTTCGACTCCCACTGTACCTTGTTGATGTTTTCTTCTAACGTTTCATTTTTGTTTTTCCGGAACTCCTCGTTGATCTTTAATTTCGCAGCTTCGTGGGGAAAACAAAATATTGTGACACATTTGAAACTGCAGATAATTGTATTGATGCATTTATTGATCCACTGTTTGGTATAATACATCAAACAACAAATAGAGACATAATCAAATCAAAACAACATACTCCATAACTCACCTGTCAGAGCTCTATGGTCGTCTTTGAACACTTCCATCCTCGTCCTGTGCAGCGTTTTGAATACGCTCAGGACCTGCGTGTACACAACACACACATCCAGATTTTAACATATATGGCACTGAAGCAGCTGTTCGACTAAAGCTGTCCTGTCTGTTACGCTTTCCACTTTAATCAATATAATTCTCTTTTAAACTGTAATTTAAAATAAATAACCATATATACTCCTCACCTTCAAACGAGTTCCCATCTTGACTTCTCTAGCGTACTTCTGTCCACTTCCGTAGTTGGGAGGAAGCACCGGAAGTATCGACAACCAATCAATGACGCGTAGTCCATGACGCGTTTTTGTAGTTTTCGGACCGTGGCGGCGGCGCTTTACTATCTATGCACGCCGCCTATGCACGCCGCTCATCTGCGTCAACATGGCTGATGAAACGGCCAAAGCTCAGATCGCCCAGCCGGGTGGAGATACGATATTTGGTAAAATCATACGTAAAGAGATTCCTGCCACGCTATTATATGAAGATGATCAGGTAAATGCATGAAACACCTCCAACACTACTCATCAACACCTTTGGGTGCAATGAATCCCTGACTAGCTAATGTTAGCTCCGAGCTAGCTCTGCAGAAGCTGGACCTCTTCACTATCATGTTGTGTTTCTATACAAATTGTGTTATTTGCACGTCGTTTAATACACAAATATAACCAATCTTATACAACCTAAAAAACTCAATTTGACCGGGCCGTAGTTCTGCATGTCATATCATCGCAGTTACATTTGATTTGCTGCCACTTGGCTTCTGCAGCCACTTGGCTTTCCACCAACGTCTGACAAGGTTCGCTGTGCCAAGTCTGACTTTGCCTGCATAGTAACTCCAGCAAAACCTTTTCATTTGCAGCCCCTGCAGTCCGCAGACCATGAGCGTGCATGTGTTATGACTGCTGTATCATGAAATAAGCGTCCCTAATAATAACTATACTATAGTATCTCACTCGACTCGAATATGAACCCTCGCACAGTAGCGTTTAATACCTGCCAGAAGATAACACCTGTTTGTCAAACAGGTTCTCTGCATTGTGATCCTGCAGTGACGATTAAAACCATTTAACCAAGGCGTGCACAAACAAACCAAGGGAGGATTCAAATATTATCTTAAAGGAACATCAATGTCAAAAGGGGAATAAAACAAATCATATACTGACAGCATACAGACAGATGAAGATATGACTTTGATACTGCACTAACTGTGCAAGTGAAAACATTCTAATGTGAATCACTTTGCAGTCATGTTGTGTAGACAGTTAGTGAATCAGTGTCTTCCTTTTTATTAGAGAAGGGTCAATACATTTATGGATCTTAAAAGTTATAGAAGAGCGTTTACCTCACTTTTGAGTGTAAACCAATATCACAGATGTCTGCACAGGCAAAATTCTAGTTGCTTAATTTGTTCATTATTGTTTTTCAGTGTGTAGCTTTCAATGATGTTTCTCCTCAAGCTCCCACTCATATCCTCGTCGTCCCCAAAAAGCCAATAGTTCAGCTGTCCCAAGCAGAGGAGGGTGATGCCGCTGTAAGTATTATTGTTTGATCTAGCTTTTATAACCGCTCGTAAAATGACCTATTCCTACTTTGAGTGATTTTGTCGAACAACTTTCTGTCTGTGAACACTAGATGGAGTCTGTTGCAAATAACTGAATGCATGTCTGGACAGTTGCTGTGTCAGTAGTCTCGCAAAGCCAGACCAAACTACAGCACGTAGTACTGTGTCAGTAATCCAGGAGTTGTCTGCCTAAATTACATCATGTATCTATTTTCACCTGAGTGTCATTCATTTTCCCTCTGTCTCTTAGTTATTGGGCCACTTGATGTTAGTTGCAAAGAAGGTTGCTCAAGAGGCGGGCCTGTCCAAAGGCTACAGGATTGTAGTCAACGACGGACCAGACGGAGGCCAGTCTGTCTACCACATTCACCTCCATGTTCTAGGTGGACGCACCTTGAAGTGGCCCCCCGGCTAACCTCCATCTTCCTCCTGCCATTTACGTCCATGTTACTGTTGTACAGCAAACTAGTGCTGTTAAATTGCCATTCTAACAGATTCATGTGAACTTACAGTCAAACGCATAACACTGTCTGGTAAATCATCAATAAATGATAATAAAATGCACTTCACAGCAACAGAGCAAGACTTGTTTTGTCTATTTTTAAAATCCTCTAAGAAAAGCTAATGTGAAAATGAGAACTGAATTGTTTATTTTTTATAAATTTTATACAGTATAAGTACTGCTGGGATTTCAAGCCCAGCTGCTCTCTGTATGTGAAACACGGAATTGGGCTGCTTTTTGTGTTGTGAGGAGAAATCTAATCACTGCAACTGAAGATGGGAATGTATATGTCCCAGTACATTATGGTATGTTGTCCCAGAACTGTAGGTCTCATGTAATAGTTTCTCATCAGTGAGATAATTTGTAATCCCATATTCATGTGCTAGCCAAGGAGTTTGGGCACTTTCCATAGTTAATTATAATTCACCCTTTGTACTAAGCACGCTGTAATTTGAATATGCTCATTTTAACATATTGGGCAACACAAAGGGGTTGCTGAATTATTTGCATTGACAATTGATTAAAAGCCTAGAGTAGAGAGGTTTATTGTTATTAAGGAAGAATAATAACATGAACACTTAAAATTGTAATCTGATGTCGGTTATGATTTATGCCTGGTCAAAAGAAAAATAGAGAAACAAGTGAATGGCTCTCTTTTATTAACAGTAAGAAACAATGCAGGTAGTTAAACAAATATAAAATGCTTAAAACATCCACAAAATATTAAACAAAAAAATAAATAAAATGTTTTTTCTTTACAAAAATAACAAAACCAAAAGACGAAGAACACTGATCAGATGACACATGTAGTATTTAAAAAGTAAACATGTACCTAGCATTCACAGTCCCCTAATGAATTCTTTGATAAAACGGAGGGGAGAAAAATAAACATGATTAGGGGCTTCGTTTGAACAGAGTAGCTCCATAGAGGAAAGGCAGTCACTTCTGATATCAGGCAAAGAGATATCGTTCTTCGTCAAAAAGCCTTTCACTGCTTTTTCACTACTTCTATATGAACGAAGACACCACAATCTGATGTGCAAAATAAGATAATTTACAACTTTTTCTTTGCTTTTTATCAATGCCATTGTAGAGTCAAAATGGGCACTTTGAGGCATTGAAAAAACATTATACAGTTTAGAGAGAAATACATGAACAAAGTATTCTGGTACCTAAATTCACTATAGCATCTAAGTACTAATTTACTGCCTTACTAGAACACAGACTATAAGCTGGAGAGAGACTCAGAAAACAGTTCCGTCCCCAATACAGTTACTAGAAAAGCAGCAAAGTCAATGAGAAAGTGGTTAACTATACTGTCTCTTTAAATCTACAGTACAATGGAACTTCTTCACCTTGGTTTATACATAGATATGAAGCTGATCTTTTCAAAGATGTGTTATTTTCTTCTCGCTGAAACATTTTCCCTCAAAGAAACATTTTGAAAAGTAAAAAGGCCCCAATGTAAGTTGCCCATGTTTTTTGTAATTTAAAACCAGTTCCAGTTAGCTTTTCCACCTTCAGGTTTTAGTGTGTACTTGAGCTCATACTGGTTACTTACCGATGGAGAAAATGAAATGTACTGAGTCGACTAAAAGCATTAAAAAGTGAAAGTCTACAATATCTACAATACCAGTATGTAAATATTATAAAATATTAGGTTTAAACAGTTACTTTGCTCATCATTGCTATAGTTTAAAAATCAGTCATATCCCCAGTGACTGGATCAGTAGAAAAAAAGCCAATTTGAAATAATAGGACACTTGAGTGGATGTACTGTACAAAGCTAAGGGCACTGATTCTCACATGGGCTAAAAAACAAAACAAAATAGATATGGCAGCAATGATTGAAGTAGTAATTCATTATAATAAATAATTCATCTTGAATCTTTCATTTGTTGACAGAAAAAGGGCCTTGACATTCAGAGAAAACTGCAGGGAAAGGTGAGACACATTAGATAAACGAGTTCAGGATTTTTTGCACAAAAGATGCGGTGTTCAAAATGGCTCAACCGTTTGAAAATGACAAGATCAATACACTTGTTAACTTTGGTCAGTGGTTATTTTTTAGTGAAAATGATCATTGGTTTCCCAAAGGCTGTTAACTACTATGTAAAACTTCCATTCAGTATTAGTACAATCAACACAGACACCAACTGGGGAAAGGAAAGCTTTCAGCGCAATTCTGTACATGCTACTGCAGTGACCAAGTTTGTGTAACTACCGGGAAGGGAAGGGAAGGGGGGGGGGAAGACTAAAACATAAAGGGCAAAGGAGAGACAGGTGAGCACAGAGATTAGGAGGCACTACAAATTCTTTTCAACAAAGTCACTTTAAGAGACGCATCCATGGACGGTTAGAGTTATGAAATATCTGAATCATTTGCTTGATTTTTGTCCCGATTCAGGCACAAAGCATGTCTGTGGTTTGTTGGGGTTATTTAAGGCTGCTGTAATTTAATAAGAATAAATCATTGTGATGTAAATAGAACATGTATTGCAAGTTTTTCTTTTTACAATGCATTCTGTTTGTCTGAAAATAACTGAATAACGTGTTAAAGGTTGTATATTATTTGAGTGGGGCTGCTACTATCGGAGGTGGTGTGTTTTAAGGCATGTCCTTAGTGTAGGCAGGGTCCAGACACGTGGAGAAGGCAAGAGGAGAAGACTGGAGGAGAGTGGAGACTGTACAATTTATTAACCACAGGGATTTGTGTCCACTGACAGAGCAGCCATGTAGCCTTCAGTCCACCAAGAAGTCAGGGTGGCCTGTCAGCACGAATAGTTTACAGTTGAAAAAAGTTCACAAGGTCTGGTAGTAACAGTAAATTATGCATATATTATAACCCATAATCCTTGAATGGTACAGGCAGGAGAATGGCAACTGTTCTGTCACAAAAACTAAAATAAAATTGTAATTGTTTCTATCTACACCAGCCACCTGCACTCCCAATCCAGACTCATGTTTATTCACGTCAGGGAAACTTTCTGTTTCACTTCTGTGCGATGGCCTCCTCTCCGCTCGGCCGCATGCGGTTGAAGGGCAGTCCCCCGACTAAAGGTAAGCCCAGACCCACTGTGGGGTTTCGTGCAGTCTCCTCTGTGATGGCAGGGGGAGAAGCCTGAAGCCTGGTGGTTGTTGATCCTCCAGGTCCGGGTAGGATATCCGGCAGTGATTCTTTGGCTGGGAGCGCAGAGCCAGGGCTGGTGGCAGTGGTAGGGGAGGGTGTCTTGGCGCTTTGGGGCTTGGTAGGGGTGGTGGGGCTGGTCATGCCTAGACTAGCCAGGGCGTCCAGGGTCCCATCTGGGTCTACCATCACATTGATCACTGTGAGAGAAAACATGGATAGAATCAGTGTGTGGAAGGCTTTGTGTAAAAGTCAGTGGGAATTTATTGTTGAAATTAACTCTGGATTAAGATCTTAGTAGGGCTTTCCCTGATTCGGAATTGTCTCAGTCGAATCGGATCTGCCTTTTTAATAAAGAGATTCAACTATTAAAAGCCCTGAAGTTTGTATTAAAATATACTGTACATGAAAACAATATTTCCTGCATAAGTTACAAACAAATACAATTCGTTCTAGTGTTTTTTTTTTTAGTTCAGTTATGTTCAACTTTGTTTTTAGTAGTAATGTGATATATTATAATAATGTGTGCTTACCTTGAAGCTGCTTCTCCACTCTCTTCAGTTCGAGCAGAATTGAAGAGATCTCCTACAGGGAGGAAGAAAAACCACAAAGAACAAAGCTATGATCTCCCAATGGAACTGCACTATCCTGCCATCAAATATTGTTCAGACTGACAGGTTTCCATACCTTGTTGGAAGTTTTCAGGAGTGGTACGTCACTCTCCGATCGCAATTTGTTCTCAATTTCCTCCCAGTTCCTGTCCTTATCCTTGAACAATATCCTGGATGAAAAAACAGGACACGTGTTCATTAACAGTGGCTTTGGCCTTATGGAGCTACACAATGGCACACAGAGAGTAATACTTTAACAGTCTCACTTGTCGTTTTTAATATACCAAAGTATAATTACCTGATTTTTCCCGCTGTTTTGTCGACAGAGTTTCTGATCTTGGAGGAGAGCTGAGACACTGAATGGATCAGCAGGCTGTCCAACACGGCCTGTGAATAAAACATTCAAAAAGAATTTAAGTTTGACGTATAACAACTTGAATGTGTTTGCCTCTGAGATTGTGACAGTATATTTTTGACGTTATGCTCTCTGCGTTGCTCGCTACCCACCTCCTCTCGGTTCCAGGTGCGTCTCCTCAGAGCTCGGGGCTCCAGAGTGTCAGGAGCCCGGGGGCGGAGCTCCACCGGCTTACCATTGATCTCTGGCGCCTTATTGGTCGAAATGACAGGCGGGATCTTCCTGAAGTTGAGGCTCTCGTCAAATACCCGATCCACCAACTGGGCAAAGACAGGGAGATGAATGCAGAAGGGGAGAGAAGAGGGAAAAACATTTACAAAAAAACATCTCTCCAGTGTTATTCCAGGCTTTGTTTAGTAAGAGTTCAATTAAAAGAGTTGTGAGAAATGAAGGAATTAGGAAATCTGCCAAAGAGAGCTAAACAGCTCTACAGCTTAACTTGTCAGATTGATCAAATTTTTAATACTCTAGTACTAAAAAAATAAGGGAATATCTCTCATGGCCGAAATAAGAAAGAAAGAATAGTAAATGAAAGTGGAGCTGATGGGATTGTAATAAATGACAACCTCTCACAGCAGAAGAAAGCTAGTAGCTACACAGCAACAGAGTGGCAGCCATTTTTTGTTATCCAAGCAACACAAAAGGGATGGGCAAAGGCACGATAGATGGAAGCACACACTCAAACACACACACACACACACGCAGCAGAACGATAGAAGAAGAAAAGCGGGCACCTTTCTCATGCTCTCCTGTATATCCGGCTGCGTGGGACGTGCAGGGCCTACCTCTTCCCGGGTGTCTATGGTTGATCCCGGGGTGGTGGCGGCGGTGCTGACGGTGGTGCTGGGAGCCGTGCCAGACGAGCTGACAGAGTCAATCTCTCCGGCCACGTCGTGAATCTCCCGGGCCAAGACGGCCAAGTCCTTAGCCAGGTCCTGGCTGATCCTGCGCACACATGGGAATAACCTGTTAACCATCAGAAAATTGGAGGAGTTCTTTTAGGACGGGTGGATGGACAAATGAACACATGCAAGCAACACACACCACAATGAGTAGTAATCACACATACACATCAAGATGAAGAAGGTAAGGCCATAAAAGACAGGCCTTATAAAAACGTGAACATGCATTACATCAAAGGTGCAGTGTGTAGAGACAATTGTACAGTAGTTATTCAGGACAGCATTGGTAGAAATGGAATACTATATTCATAAATGTGTTTTAATTAGTGTATAATAGCTTGGGAATAAAAGTTATTTTTGATTTTATTACCTTAGAAATGAGCACTTTATATCTACATAGGAGCGGGGTGCATTGCCATGTTGCACCGCCGTGTTTCTACAGCAGCACAGAACGGACAAATTTAACTTAACTTAAAATCCTATAGAATTAATACCTAATACAGCTTTCACCTAATCACTTGATATTATGGAAAGACTTGAGTCAGTGGTGGCTGATGCCATCTTTAGTATCTAGCTTCTTGTCCTCGAGGGCCATCGTTTGTCGATTCTCAAAACGGGAGTTGTTATTATTACACACTGCACCTTTAACTGATAGATAAGTCCTACACAGAAACACTACCTGGCTATCTCCTCGCTGTGGGCCGTCCAGTCTCGGATGTACTCGTCCTGCTCTTTCATGCGGTGTCTGACGCCCCCCGCTCCCCCCGGACCCGTGGCTACGCTGTTGCCAGGTGACGGGGCGGTGCTGAGCCTGGAGCTGCGGTGGGGCACCAGGTGATGAGGTCGTACGTGGGAGCGCCCTCCTCCGTGTTTGGGAGAGTTGCGGTTGGAGCCAAACTCTTCTTCTGAGGTGGAGCCATACTCCGGAGGCAGACGTCTCCACCTGCTGCTGCTGGACACTGTGAAGGAAATGGATAGGGGCAAGTATGATAGTTTAGTCAGTGTATGACTCGCTGTCTTATTCCATTTTGTTATCCATAGGGTTAATACATGGGCTTGTGAAACATGACAGGCTTTTGTTACTGTGGCAGCCCCAAAGCCAATCCTGAGTGCGTTGATCTGACACATTTAAAATATTGTGCAAATAGAGGTAATTAATCTGTAATCTACAGTAGATTATGGAGGAGTAGTAATGTATTTACAAAGGTAATACAGACGAGCATAAGGTTGCAATATCGTGTTATTTTCTGTGATACAGTGAATATCAACATGGGGGTCTGTCAATAAGAACGATTGGTCTTAGTTTGTTAAATTATTGTTATTGGACAGCTACAGGAATGTTTGGTTATAATAAAACCACACTGAAAACAGAAGAGAAACAGCAGCTAAAGCAAACTCTAATCGAATATTAAAATCATTCAACAACATAAAACCATGATGAATGCAGCGATATGTTAATCTGCTTCACAATATCACACAACAGCAGCATTAATGTAGCTGCGCTGTGATGAGACACCGCCATGCTCTATCAGCCTCTCAAAGGTAAAATGGGACAAAGAGGAATTGTCATACGTAAAAACCTCCACAAGGTGGAGCACTTCCAAAACAATTTGGCTCATGGGTTTGGAAGTTTTAGCTCCAATGTTATTAAATGTTTTGGCAGAAGTAAGAGTCTGAGCATTTGTGTCTTCATCACAGCATTACTTAATAGATGTCAGAGACACGGAGACACAGAGTTAAAATGTCAACATATGCTAGAACTGGGTCATTGTACAAATGTATGTACTGTATGTGATGATCATGGGCTAACACTCCAAAGAAACATTTTTTACAACTGGCAGAATTCCAAACTAATGTAGAATTCTTATTGCGAAATTTGAACCTTCGAATTGTTAAATATCAGACTGTGCATGCTCCTTAAAAATGGTTATCTTAATAACTGAGAGCTAGTGGCAGCTCCAAGACCCAGCTCTGACACACCTAAACACACACACACACTCAAACACACACACACACACACACACTGTCTTATCAAGGCTCTACAGTTACAGGTACAGTACCCATCTGCTCTTCCTCTGCATCATCGCCCCCAGGGTCGGGCTGAGAACTCTCTGGACGATGACAACCAACGCACACAAGTTGGTCACAACAACATACAGTGGAAATGTTTACAGACAAATGTTTACACACTGACAAATGATGAGGTATTTGATGGTGGAGACGTTTTGGACCTGATCTTTACACCACATAAGAACAACGCTATACATTTAAAAAATAAGAACCCTTGATGGACTATTTGAATTCACTCTTGTTCCTTGTTCCCAGGATCAGAATTGACTAGAAAGTAAGACATGGCTTGTTGAGTGCTTCTTTGCCTTACCTGTGGGCGAGCAGTATCCGGATGTAGTGGTCTTGGTCTTGACCTCAGTCAGCTTGGACACACTGTTGGCCCTCATCCTGGGTGTCAGCCTGTTGTCGGTTGGCGTGGTGGAGCGCAGGCCCAGACGCAGGGCGGTCTCTGCTGACAGGCGCTGTGAAGAGTTAGAGCTCCGTGTCACTGTACACTCTGAGTCGCTGCGCGCTGAGATGGAGCCCACTCTGTTCCTACGTGGCTGGGCCAACAGATCCAGTCTGGACAGGTTTCCCCTCCGACCTGATGGCGGCTTGGAGGTGGAGCTGGTGGTGGAGACCTCTGAAGCTACTGACATCCTGTCTGCGTCGGCCAGGTCTGTGTCTGACGTGTCCCCCAGCCGCGCGCGACGTAAGAGGGAGGCTCTGGTGGGCCGGGGCTGAGGCAGGGCTGCGGAGGAGGAGGATGCCTGCTGCTGCTGCTGCTGCTTGTTCAGGGAGGAGGTGGTGGCGGCCTGGACGGTGCGGTTGGTTTTGGAGGATCCCCCCGTGGAGGTTTTAGCCGACCTGGAATGCCCCAGAGGCCCGGAGTAAGTCTCCTGGTCAGAGGAGAGGATATCGGAGATGGGGAAGGAAGACGTCTGGTCGTCATCTGTGAGATCCAGAGAGGGCTGACGCGCTCTGGTAGAGGACTGAGGCTGAGTGGAGCGGCGCGTCTCTGTCCGATGAGTCCCCTCTGTTGTTCTGGTTTTAGACTTCCGCTCCAGACGTTCGCGGGCGCTGGTGACGCTGGTCTTGGAGGCCGTGCTCATGTTGCTCTTCTCCCGGTGCATGCTGCTGAGGGAACGGCGTTTCTGTTCCCCCCTCCTCTCTGCCTCTCCTGTCACGTGACTAGTGGTGCTGGCCGTGTCTACGTCCGACTCGGGCGAGATGGATTCGGTCCGAGCGCCGGTTTTACTACTCTTCTTTTCTAGTTTGTTTTCGTCCCTCAGCTTGGCCTCTAGGAAGGCCATGACGGCTTCAGTGTCCTTCAGGAGCATGGCGGTGTCCATGCTGCCCACCGAGTCGCTGCGTTCGCGCCCACCACCACTACCGTCTTTACTACCTCTGTTGATGCGTGGGATGAGCTCCGTGGGGACATTAACGCTGGGCTTCTCGATGGTGAAGCTGCCCTGGCGCACCAAAGACTTCCCAGACTTCTCTCCTCCTTCTCCTGATCCCGCTCCTCCTCCTCCTCCCTTCTTCTCCTCTGATCTTTTCCTCCGCTCAGAGCTGCCAGAGGAGGTGCGGAGAGGAGCCGCTTTGGATGGTGAGGACGTGGCACTTTGTTGTTTGCGTTTACCGGTCATCTCAGCGTCCCTGGGGGGAGAAGGGGACTCCCCGTCTCCCTTGTTCTCTTTCTCCTGGAGCTCCGTGTCCTGTTTCTCCCCGATCTCACCCCTCAGGCCCAGGGCTTTGCTGCTGGCTTTGGCCCGGGGGTCGTCCACAGGCAGCTGGGGGAGGGTCCTGCGCTTACGGTCACTCAGACTGGAGGAGGATTCATCTCTGCTGAGGGCTGCACCGGGCTCAAAGGCATCAACTGCAAAAGATCAAAGGAGAAACCCACTTAAACTGAGATTCAAATCTGTTTCCACTAACAGCACATTTCATTATATACTGTACATGATTTACTTTCAGATTTGTTTTAAGTCAATCTATTGAACTTGTTAAAATAATACAAACACAATCTAAAAAGTAGAATTGTCTGAAGCAATAACAAAAGAAAAAAACGATCCTCAGAGCCATATGCAACAAATGAAATACTCAAATAATAAAGTTCATGTTCAATAAGGGTAGGAAGAACTTTTTTGGTCCTGTTTTTACATTGTTTTCCTTATTACTCATATAAACTAAATATTCAATTTGCATCCATTTAGCAATGTCCTTGATGTTGAACTCTGTCAGCTAATACATATCAACAAAAAGAAAAAAGTTGGGGATTTTTTTTTTGAAAAGAAAGTTGTATTATACAGTATTTAAAACCTCTAACACTCCAGCTAAACATTTAACTCTGTGCAGGCCTATTCATTCTGTGAGAGTTAAGAGACTATGTGTACCTCTCTCCTTGTGCAGGAAGGCGGCTGTCTCAGCTCCTGAGCCCTCTGGATCCGTCCTGGTGTGATTGGCAGCTAGACTGGCCCACTGAGAGACCCAGCTGGAGTCACCAGGGAGAGCCTGAGGGGGGACACGAGAGTGAGACGGGGGGGTGGGGTGACAAGAGATATGCTTGCAGGAGTGAGAAAACCATAGAAAAGAGCAGTTTAATCAATTAGCAGTGGCAAAAGCTGTCACGAAATGTACCGAGTGGATAGTGAGAGAGAATGATGTGCTCATCTGAAAATGTAATACATGATGATTTAAATTATTTAATTTTATGAGAAGGAAGTACGTTGTATTAGCGCAGATTTCTGCAATTACTTTGTAATAAAAAGGTCTGATTTGAGGCTGCTATATTTCAAGATTGAAAAGCACAGTTGCTCCTCATTCAAGGCAGAAAAGGATCTATTTAAATAGCATAAAAGACTTGATAGAAATGCGGTTAATTCTCATATACACGGTCTCCTCCCTCTTATGAAATGGCCTGGAGGGCTGATCTCCTCATCTTAGTATGATCTAGGTCATTCTCTTGGAGGACTAGCCTACTCCCATGAGCAGTTCTAGAGGAGTAGAGCGGTCAAGCCATGGGAGTGACTGTGACTCACATTATGAAACACAGCCATGGCGCCTCGCCTGCCTCTTATACACACTCGATGATACTACACTGTAAGGCATAATGAAACATTTGGAGCCAGGGGTCATTTTTAAACCTGGAATTTACTTTAATCTAAATTTAACAACAAAGAATGAGTCAAAGTGAAAAGGGAGAACCAGACATCAGATAAAAAACAAAAGATAAAAAACTGAAACTGCAAAAAATCAAAACAAAGACAATGAAGCTGTTAAAAGTATGACTTTCTACCTCTTTCCCTGTCTCTCCGATGTGCTTTCCTTTTTCTTCTCCTTTCACATCTGACAGAATAGAGGAGTCCTGGTCCTGCTGCAAACCAAACACCTACAAATGTTTGAAAAAGCAGAATTAAAAGAAAGCTGAAAATCTGGTAAAAGATGACATTTTGCTCTAGTATAATGCACGCAAAAGCATTGTGTATGTACTTTCCAAATACTTTTAACTCTGTATGCATCCTTGGCACATGTACAGTATGTACTGTAACATACTGAATACGGTCACGATGCTGCCACCACGAAACCCTATCAAGTTAATATTATTCTACAGTTCTCTGGATGAACAAAACTGAATTGAATAGGCATGAATTAAAGCACCGATCTGCAATTGATAGTTGAAAACCATGGCAACCAACAGCAATCATGCACACACACACACACGCACACACACACACACACACACACACACACACACACACACACACACACTCACACAGTATTTACAAAAGGCAGGGAGAACGAAAGCGGATAGACTGTGAGCAGTGTGCCAATTAGTGTGTCAGATAATTACGGGAATTAGCATAACAACACTTCCAGGTTTGAATGTAATGCACTTAGACTCACAGTGACTAGAAATACACCCAACTAATTATACCACCGCTCCTTCTAAGATAACACCTTTATACAACATTAAAAGGGCCATTTGGTAAAGTTTAAGTGGTTTGTATATAATAAGCGTTATTGGAAACAACCTAACTTCTCAAAAATATGTAGATAAACTGCCAGTCCCAACTTCCGAATCGGGGTAGGTGGCAATTAAAAAGTCTAGGGAACTTCTGTCTAGAATGATTTATCCCTCTTGTTAAACCTATTTAAAAGGAAGTCTTTCTAATTCCCTACTTTGCTTATAATGGTGATTAAAAGAAGTGTTAGTTGTTTCCACTATTTTTACCCCAGCCAGTAAATGTCACCATGGTACTGTGACATTAAAGCATCACTCTATGTGTATTGCCTTGCCCCTTTCAGACATGAGAATGCTCTGCCAAAGGAAGGAGGCGGCAGCAAGAGACTGATAGTAGTTTTCTAGCCTCCCTGGAGCATCGTTTCACACAACATGGCAGAGCTTGATGGAGCAAGCCTCCACAGGCTATTACAGAAGCATTAGGTTTACCAAAGGGACTGAGAGGATTGAGTGGTGGTCAAGCAAGGCAACCGATGATAGCTTGGTTTAAGTGCCAACAACACAAACCAGTCTCAAAAGACTTGCTCAATCTAAAAGTGCCAACAAAGCAGGTAAAAAAGGGTGAAATTAACCTTGTGCTGGGCAGTTTGTGATGGTCAAATTCTTCTATTTAGAGTTACTGCAGAGTGAGTTTAAATGATATTCATGTTATGTGGCTTGCTTCGTTTACGGTTGCAAATAAGCAAGCAACTAGAAGGGTTTTTCTCTTACTGTAACATCTACTAGGGTGATTAGAGTGATCTGAATTTATAGACATAACAGTACAAAAAGCAATAATATTTCTAGAAATATCTTCTATTTTAACAATTTGAAATCATGTATCACTTAAAATAGTGGTGGTACATTTATTATAAAAATGCTTCTTTGTAACACAACATGAAGACAAATGTCCTATCTTTCAATAATTTTGGTGGGATTCCAAATGCCTCTCCTCATGCTGGAAGTAAAGACGTCATTGCAGTCACGACAAATCATTGTGACGGTTAAGGTATGAAGAACGAAATAAACTGGTGCAGGTAAATTGCTATACTCATATCACGAAAAACACTCGTACCTTGTCTATCATCCGCCTGGCCTCCTCCTCCTCTGCGTTTCTGGTCTCCAGTTCAATGGTGTATGTCCCCTTGTCACTGTGGTCGTCCTCTGCCTCTCCTCCCCCAGCTGGCCCCACACCCCTCCCCACTACAGAGGCATCCTCGCTGGGGCTGGTGGGACTGCCTGTCGCCAGCCCGGTACTGATGGAGCTGCGACTGATACTCAGATCCTCTGACCTCTGCTTGAGAAGGACGCGCGCAGCCGTAGGGGCACCTGCAGTCACTGTAGCCGAAATAGGAGCCTGAACTTTACCTAGAGGTGGAGACAAAGTATGGGATACAAATACAAATATTTAAAAAGAAAACATGGAAATTTACCCACTTTGCTTTCACAGAGGGATGCAATATACAGAGTCAAATCCCTAGCTGATTTTGGTCTATTTAAAGTTTCAATAGCAGCTGATTAACTGAGTTACTGCAATTTCTGCAAATGAACATAAACATTTTGTTTTGTTTCACTTTTCATGCATAGGGGACACTTTCAAACCTAACAAAAAAAAGGTTTATTTTCCTTAATATCATAAGAAGGTTTCTCGTTCAAATTACTTTAACTTTGAATATTTTTTCTTAGGAAGCGCACAAAACAAGAGAGAGTGTGTCACAGAATATATATCAAAATTACAATTTTATTACCGGAGTCTGAGGCCGTGGTAGAAATGCTGAACACCTTGGGGTGAGATGGAGGCTGAGGAAACAGTCCTTCCCCACCGGAACCTATGCCCTGCAGAGGTGCAGTCTGGGAAAACGAGTACGAGCGGCGCTTGCGAGGGTTTTCCTCGTCGTACACCTCGATCATAAAGGCAGCGCGGGGGCTGCCTGTTCTTGACCCGCTCACTGCTGGGTTGCTCCCTCCTGCTCCGGCGTAGCAGTGTGCTGCCTTTAGGCGTTCCTCCAGGGCGTGGCGACGGTTGGCAAAACGCAAGCCCAATCCATTCTCTGAGTCACTCTGGGTGCCATCATCATGCTTGCTACCTATCAGGACACATGAAAAAGAGAAGACAGTTGAGTTATTACCATGCTTATTATTGGTAGTATTTCACATAAACATGTAAAAAAAACATTTTATTGTGTAAAAATCATAATCACACAGATATGTTAGCTTACTTGGGAAAGCTTCAAATCCAACAACTTATGTATTTACAGCAGCTGACGTTTGTATCCTACAGATATACAGGGTTAGTGGAACCTACAGATACTGATGACCTGTAGGGTGTTACATTGGCAACATTCTTCAATCTAAAACACAACATGTGTGTAAACAATAGTTACTTAGCAACAGACAACAGCTGTTATGCATACATAAAGATACAATGCAGCAGTATTGTGCAGTACAACAATGTGCATGGCTGTTCAGATGTCTACCAATAAAAAGAAAAGTGCCACATTGACCACAGCACATGCAGAAACCACATCCTGAAAGCCCACCTAAAGTGAATAAACAAGAAACAAATGTTTGCCTACCTTTACAATGAACTATGAACTTTTATCTGTTGTCTGAATCTAACCATTCATATATCAAACAGACCTCGCAATGCCTGGTTTACCTACCACATTACTGCTATTTCTACATTTTCGATCAGTCTGGGTTGAATCAGCATGTCGTCCCAGTGATGTATGAAGGCAGACAGTGTGCCACGCTAATCCAGACATGCCACCCACCCAGTTACTGGCCCTGCCTACTGGCAGTGAGAGAGAGTGGCGAGGGGGAAGGGAGATGGGAGATGGAGGCTGGATGAGAGTGTGTGTGTATGTGTGAGTGTGTGTGTGTGTGTGTGTGTGTGTGTGTGGGGGGGGGGGGGGGGGGGGGGTCTGGGATGGAGGAGGAGGGGAGGTAGGGAAAGAATAGGGGAGGCTGAACTGGGAAGGAAGATGGGGGGAAGAAGAAAAGAGGAGGGTGGATGGGAAACTGGATTAAGTGGGAAAAAAGAAAAGCTAAAACGACAGAGAGAGGGGGGAGAAAGAGAGAGAGAGAGAGAGAGAGAGATTGCGAATCCTTAACTAAAGGAGGCTCAGGATGTATTTTGCAAGTGGAATTTACAGCCACTCACACAATCAGCCAGTCAGGGTGTCAGAGAAAGGACGGGAGCAAACACTGCTTTACGGTTGTGGATGACGATGACTAGAGGAAAACACTTCCTCTTAACACACCACGACTTCCAAAAATCATTACAGCCTCAGATCCTGGCAAATGAAAAAACTATTCTTTTTTCATGATTTATCCCAAATAATAAATGCTTAAAAAAAATAGGAATAGGAATCCATACTATAGCATCACTCTATAATCTACATCTACAACTGTCCCACAATTAACACATTCTTCTCTTTACATCCTATATAGTGTGAGTTTAAGTATATGCTTTATCGTTTTAAACGGAGTGAATTTATAGCCGAGTGTTGATGTTCAAAGCTGTTTCCACTGGAGCCAAAGTGTGCAAGAAATAAATCCAGTACTAGAGGTGGACTGCCCTTCATGAGCAAAGGAGGACAAAGTGCTTTCATGGCTGAGTGGACTATAGTGGTTTGCCTGGGGAACTGTCCACACATCGTGACTTTGAATCAGTCGTGTGCTCTGATGTCACTTCCCCTTTTTATAGATTGTATTGACTGTAATCTGAACCCAGAGTCAAATTACAGACAGTACTGTAAGGACATTATGGAAGTATTCGGATATTGCACATTGATAAATGACAGCAGCAAATGGCAGGGTGCAACATTGGTCCCATTTACACTAACCTGATGTATCAATATATCAAGTCAACAATAGCAATATAGGTATTTAATCTTCAATAAAAGGGCACTCCACTGATTTAAAGACATGAGAATCAGTTTATGTGTCGTGCTTAATACTACTCAGTCGGTTAAAGCAGCTCTATAAATGTGTACCAAGTCTGAGAACATATCCAAATGATGTCTGGAGAGACTTGGTTTGGCCTTGGAAAGTTTACCTCTGGATTACAGATGGGGGGGGGGGGGGTAGGTTAGGGATGGCATTTAAAAGAAAGGCAGAGTCTAATGAAAAACAACATGGAGTAGCATAATGGGAATTGTGGGATCGAATATTTTTTTAGCTTGAAACATACTAGAAACTTGACATCTCAGTATCTGCTGCTTTTATCTGTCTCTTACACATCCCCAAACAATACTAAATTGTTGGAGTATTCCTTTAAGAACAGTTTAACAACTGCTTTTTGGCCTAGGGCATATCTGCGGCTCATTTGTCACATTCAACCATCAATCGCCTTCATCTCTCCCATACTTTTATCATTGTTTGAGATTTAACCAAGCATACATTTCATTCAAAGGAAGAAAAGGACAGCAGCATGTATTGAAAGAACCGCAGCAGAGTACTACAGTAGCTTGAGCAGATAAGCAGGTCTTTCATGCTGTGTGCCCCAGACAAAGAAGCTGTTGGCAGGGCCAGAGGAGAACAGAGGTATCTGTGAGAGTCCAGCGCTCTGCCCCGCTCGCCCCACCATGACTCACAGTGGAGCTGCCCTCTGCCTCCACCGCTGGCTACGCACACACACACACACACACACACACACACACACACACACACACATGCGTACACACTCGACTGAGCGCTTTGACAAGGATGCACTTACTTTACATGCAAGCACAGTAAACATAAAATCATAAACATACATAGAATTGTAGTCTATGTGAGCATACAATACAACACAATTACTGTGAATGAGGTATTCATAATGAATACAAATCACAAATTATAATCTTACGATCCCAAAACCAGATTCATGTTTATCGCCTATCACAACCATAGCTTATTAGAAAGGAAAATGTACCAATATTCAGATGTTACAATAATAAACACATGACAGTATACAGTATATTCAAACATTGATAATGACAGCATAACAAATGTGACTCCTTAACATTATTTCTTTACAGCAAGAAAAGAAAGACTCACCTTGATGTTTACGATTCAAAAGCTCTTGCTCAGTTGCCACCTTTCCGTTTCCACACTAAACCTCTCTGCCTCTTTTGACACACCCTTAGCACATCTCACACGCCTCTCACACATGCTGCACTGCTTCTCTGCGGATCAGTGCCAAGCATGTTTCAAATACACACCGGCGGCAAACACAGACATGACGAATTTCCACATGTGAGCAGCACATGCCTCACACAGTGCCAAGCATGTTTCAAATACACACCGGCGGCAAACACAGACATGACGAATTTCCACATGTGAGCAGCACATGCCTCACACGCGCCCTCAGTCAGCATGCAAACGCATTTCTCACACATGCTCCTGCAGTCTTTTCCTCATACACAAGACACAAAGATACGTTCCCTGCTAGTTTTTTGCTATTCGTAAAATGTAAATCTCTTTCACCCTGCCAACATTTGAATCGCTGTTACTATAACAACTACCTACCAAATACAGCTCTCTCCTCATTCGCTGCTTTCCTTTTCCGCTTTCACTGCAGACCAGGCAACAAGCCTCTCTCTCTCCCCCCTTCTCGCCTTTCTCTGTCCAATCACCTTTGCTGTTTTTTTCTGCAAATGTTGCTGTCAGCGTTCGGCTGAGCTTCTCCCACCTTCCCCATCCTCTCACCGGTCTCTCTTATGCACCTGTTTTTTCCTTGTCTCACATGTCCACAGCAATCAATAGGCAGCTTTCCATCCAGCTGTCCACCTGCCCTCTATCCTTCCCTCTTTGTCCTCTCCTCCCCTCTTCTCCTCCTCCTTTTTCCACCATTCTTTTCACTCTCCCCTTCTTTCTTTTGGTACTGAAATACCAATGGGTCAGCGAAAACAAATATCAATCAACCACAACTTCCAACTGGAAAAACTGCACTGTCTTGCAGTCTCAAAGTCAGCCAGAAAGTCAACAAGCAACATACTGTATATAATCATTCATCAGGAGAGCCACTGTGTCAGCTACTTGACATGCATGCTGTACTGACTCCATCTAATGAATTAGCTGCTTCCCTGCTTTCCACTCCTGCCTCACAGATTTTCATCAGCTCCTGTTCACTGGTCCCTCCCCCACACATGTCAACAGCATCATAAATTGACCTCCATTTAATTAACTGAAGACCAGCATGTAGCCTAGCATAGCCTATCTTAGCATCAAATTCAAACTTGCTTTATTGGAACCACATAAGCCTAGTCAGGCCCATTCTCACAAAAGCCCCTGGCAGCAGGAGTCGACTCAGCGGTTGACTGCTTGCAGGTAAGGGGAACAAAGAAACACAGAGAACTACTATATACTGTATATACCTATTATACAGTCATATCAATCTCAAAGCGTTACACAGCAATAAGCCCATATAGGTTAACCAGTAAGATATACAGGAATATGTACACACTGACTATGCAAAAGAAAACATAATCAAACAAAAACCCAAATGTAAAGCTCTTGTAGTCAGGCAAGGTGGAGTCAGGTTTTATGTATGATGTTTGTTGTGAAAATCACGTTTTGCAAAATCAGTGAATATCTCCCTAAATCCGTACTGTGTATGTGTTGAAAAATCCAGTGTTAATACACAGCCTGGGCTCCGTAAATTGGCATGTTGCTAGCTACGCTGGCCCCCCTTTGTTTACATATCCTTTTTTTACATACCAGTTTACAGAGCCTAGGACGTGTATTACCACCAAAATAAATTTCAGCAAAATTTCAGCAAAGGGAAGGAAGGAGTAATGATCAAGGAGGAAATAGAGAGGAGGAAAAGAGCACAGCTGCAACGTTAACATAATCCAGAGAGACACAGTATGAATGTAAACAGAAAACAAACTTCACCTTTTAGCCTTTTGAGATAGACCGGCACGTCGCTCTGGATGCTCTTGCTGCTCTTGCTGTCGTCCTCCGTGGACTCGCTCCTCACCAGAGTGGGGTCGTTCTGAGCCAGCCAATCGGCCACCTTGCTCTCCGAGGCCATCATGGCGGCTTGCAGAGTGCTCAGGTCCCTTCCGCCCGCTCCTCCTCCTCCTCCTCCTCCTCCACTCCCCGCTCCTCCACTCTTCTTGGAGCGAGGTCTGTGGTGGTCGGGTGTGAACTTGGTTGACACATGGTCTTTAATGGTGACTTTCCCCGGAGAGGTGTTGTCAAACTCTATGGTGAAGGAGGCGTGACCTTGAGCTGTGTGGAGGAGCAGACATTGCAGTTTTGTTACCCGTGTCAGCCACTGTCAGTCAGGACGTAGAACTTAAAAATAGTTGTGCTTTGTGAGGCACTTTGAAAAAAACAAATGTATTACTGTGACCTATTGGTATTATTATTACATTAGAGATGTATAACAGTACGTGGATATTTATCTAAATACGAACGACTCAACGGATGGCTTCTGTTGCAGAATGATATTCACTCTGTTTGTGTTAATAAATAAATGTCTCTTTGTGCCATAAAGGTTTTTATAACATGCTCAGAAAGGCTGACTTGATGTAAAAGACTTATTTGTAAATATACAGATTTGAACAAATGCTAGAATTTAATGTTATAGTGATTTACTGTATATCTATTTTTATGAACGACAAATGTCTTAACTGTCAACAGGGACCTTACACTTCGATTAAATTATATCAAACTTTTATTTAAAAGAAACCCAAATAAATGAAATGTGTACTTCACCTGCAGCAGACTGAGCGGCGGTACCCTCTGTGTCCTTGGTGGGGATTTCATGAATGCCGTTATTAGCCATGTGACCCTCCATGGTAGGTATCTCGTAGTAACTGTTATCATGGGCAGCGGGCGCATGAAGGCCGTCCCCTTTAGCCTTCTCTCCCCGGCGTGCCTCTTTGCTTTCTGAGGTTAAAAAACAGGAAAAGATGTTACTCAGATTTTATTTTTATTATTATTTTGATGTTTCATGACCTGACCAAAACCTGCTTTGGGACCCTCACAATATTCCGCACTTATATTCTCGTCTGTTTATATTCACAGAGTCTCTGTGGGATCTGAATATGATAAATGATACTTTAAGAAATTAGAGGGGCCATCTGTTTCATGTTGGAGAGCAAACCTCAGAACATAAAGCAACCGGCGATAAGAACCAAGATACAGAAACTGACTTTGCAGAAAATACACTAATTCCAAGTCAAAAGTAGTGAGCGAATTTCTCATGTTAAAAAAAAGATCTGTGATTGCCAGAAAAAAAGCTGCTCTGCAAGTTTGGGAAATGTTATAACATAGAATTAACCTGAGTGCAAATATGAGGATCTTGGGATTCACTTTGGATAAATGAGGCTAAAGAGGCAAACTCACATTTCTATCATCCTCTCTATAATCTCTAAACACGTAAGAGAAAGACAAAATTACAAAAAATGAAAGTATTTTGTATTTGCTTATTTCTTGAAATCATGAACTGAGTAAACTTCCTGATTCCAACACACGTAATGAGTGTGAATAAGTGTGAACGCTGTCAGAGTCACATGGCTTGTCTGGGAAACACCAAGTCATTTCTGAGAAGTTAAAGAGTTTAATGGATGCGTTTAATGCCATTCATGTGAAGACTGTACAGTTCAAAACCAATGCTGACTGTGCTGCAGGATTTCATCTTTAGTTGGCATATGATATACTAAACCTTGGCTTTATAGACTTAGCTTTCATTTTCATTATTAAGAGTCCACCAGGTAGTAAAGCAACTGCAAGGTAAAGTGGATGTCACAAGCTGATCCAAACTAAAAGCTCTTTACCAGCTCTATTAGACAAAGTATACGGAATTGAGAGCAACACTTACCAGGGTATTAGAGAGTGGTTAGCTAATGATCGCTGGAGTATAGAGTGAGAGCATGGTCTGTTTGAACGCTGTGCCTACGAGTGTGTTTGTGTGGGTGTGTGTCAATGGGGGAGCTGGTGCATTGGCGTAACCCAATCAGCGTGAGTGACAATACACAAGGAAAGGGGGTGGGGGGGTGGGGGACTCCGACAACACAGGCTATTCACTGGGAAGGAGAAAAGGACAAACACTAAACTTAACTCACACACAAACGCAACAAACAAAAAAAACGCTGTCTTACAAAATCGCTTCCTGCCCTAAACCTCTTTTTCACTTCCCCTTTACTTCTGTATCTGATGTTAACACTTTATTAAAGCAGATATTGAGGGAGTGCACACACTATTTTAAAACATGAACACTGATACGATCTTCTTCTGATGCTGATCTGATGTTCATGAACCCTATATAAATAGACCATACAATACCCCCTGGAGCATGCTGCTTCAAAAAAACAAACAATCCAACATCACAACATCCACCCAGTCAAAAGAGTGAATGTTTATAGAGGGCAAAATACCGTCCACTCACCCTCCACTTCCATGACTGAAGTTGCCAATCCCATTCGCCTGATTTTTAGGAAAGCTTTTAGGGGTTTCCAATCACCTTGCCATGCGTGCACAGATTTACTCCAAAATGTCTCTTTTCTAATGTCACTCTAACAGAAAAATACTGAAATCCACGGCAAAATCTGATAGGCAGAACAACGTAAATAATTGAAATCACTGATGTTAAAAGAGCTGATAAACAAACATTTTTTTTTAGGCTGGTGAAGACGCTGCCAGACAATCCATCCAGATGTGGCAAGAGATTTGAGGATACTCCAGTCTGCTCCAGTGTTTTTGTTTGGTTAACCTCCCCCCACTCCTTCTGACTACACTGGTCCACACTAAACCAAGCTTGGCTAGCACAGACTGACTTTGCATCGCTGCTGAGCTGTTTTACAATTGGTGTAGCCTCTAATCCTGTTACTCCGACTATCCACCAAGAGTAAACGGGATCCCCCCCTAGTCCAACGCTCACTATACACTCACATATTGTAGGCAAACACACATACTTACAGGCTCTGAAAACAGCCTTTGTGTGCACACAGATACAAACACACATTCTGGCTGCTCATTGCCCCTCCAACACTCAACACAAAGACAAAACAATTGAGCTAGAAAGGGGATGAGATGAAGCGACTGTTTCAGGGCTTCAAATAGCATACATTCTGTAGCCTTGAGTAATAGAAACCTAGTATACAATAGCAGAATTATTACAAAAACAACTTAATTTTGCACACTAATTATTGCAAAAATGGTGGATAAGTGCCAACAAATGTGGTATTTTTACTCACTGGTTCAGGTTAACTCTTTACAACAATGAATTAAAGTGATCATTAGATAACGTGTGTGATGGTAATAAGAAGTTCAAAATGGGAATATGTCTTACCTGAAGTGGAGCTGTCATGTTTTTTGTTGGACGACTTGGTTTCCTGTTTGAAGGAGTTCTCATCATCAGCATCCCCATCTCCCCACCAAGACGGCTGGCCGTACAGAGGGGTCCCGCGAGGCACCGCCGAAACATCCACTGAGATAGATATGCACACACACAGACACATGTTAACAAAGCCTGGCAGGAATACACACAAATACACAGTACAACAATAGCTTTAACTGTGTCCTGTCATGTTTAAAACGTCTATTAGGTCATTTGCATACTCTACTTTTGACACAAACTGTTCATTGTACCATGATGAACGCAAAGTGAACCCAGCTGCTCCTTGTACATGTGTGTGGTTCTGCATTCATTCCACTCCGATTGGGTCACACACATGTGCACAATCTCTATCATGTTTTCACTCTGTCTCTCTCTCTGACATGGGATGAAAATCCTGCGGGTAACCCCTTTTCTTAAATTGGACAGCACAGTAGAAAAGCAAAAGAAAACTGAGTTGAGAACGAGGGGAATGGCTTGCAACAGCCAGATTTGAACCAACGATGTGTTAACTTCTCCCTGCTGTAGCCTCCTTCATTTACATTCTTTTCCTTTAAGTACCCCTTACCCTCAGCTATGTAAAGTTGATCATAGTATACAGATAATTAGATGCTCTGTGCCAAATTGCGTGCAGTAAGAAGGGGCCTTTCTATATAAAAGCTACTTAATGTATGCTCACTGTGAGGTATAACATCTGGGTGAAGCCTGGTATTTTAGTAGTAACACTGCAGTATTACATCCACAGAGCCACAGGGAGGGACTCATTAAAATCCGGAGCAGCAGATGGGGTGACATGTTGGTATATGCAGGGCCTGTTAATGTTACAGCATTTTAAGAAAAGTAGTGCCGACATATGGATTTGCATTGTGCAGTCACTCTGACCCTGTTGCTGCTTAATCTGTGCAATATAACACAAGCCTATCGTGGCCTTGTTTCAACATCTGGGGCTTAACTTAGACCCCCTGCTAGCACCCCAGCCTGGTCAGTGATCTCAATTCTTAGGGCCACCCTCCCTCAGACATAAACCACCATTATGTTAAAACTGAGTGTCCACGTGTTGGTTAAATCCCTTTCCCTGGTGACCATGTCCACCCCCTACTGGCTGGAGATAAAACCCCACCACACTTCATTTCATCATATTCTGCCAAGTGTGTTTTTTTAGAGGAGAAATCTACCGTAAAACGCTAACACACTCAAAAGCACAAAAGTGGGGGGCGCCTTTAGCTCAGTTGGTAAGGCGTCCCTCTCCCGGGCCGGGCCCAGCAGCAGACCCGGGTTCAATTCCCCCCCCAAAAAAAAGGCACAAAAGTGATGTATCTTGTCATTTTGTGTGTTGCCCAAATGTTGTCCATGAAATGTCTTCGTCTATACACATCTACTGTATAAGAGAAGCCTGCTCTCTTGGGGTTATACAAAGCCAAATTATTTGAAATTTAAGTTTAATAATATATTTTTTTAAATATTCTTTTCATGGTTTAAAATACAGAAATAAAGCCATAGAAAAATATGCTGGAACACAATCCCATAGTGTTTTATCATTTCTGGCCCTAAACCTATTTTTGGGTGAACCCAATTTAAGGAATTGTTTGCGGCCTTGGATTCCTAGGTAAAATGAGCCAGTCAATAAATCAAAAGTTGACCAAATCAACACAGAAAATGGCCTGAATTCAGCTTAAATATAATGTGTTATAGCAAACAACAGATACCACATTTTCAATAATTCCACATTCCTCAATTCAGCGCCTCCAGATGGTTCAGAGTGCAGCTGCACGCTTGCTCTCAGGAGCATCTCGATATGAACACATCACTCCTGTCCTGGCATCTCTTCATTGGCTGCCTGTTGTTTTTAGAATAGATTTTAAAATCCTCTTGTTTGTTTTTAAATGTCTAAATGGTCTAGCGCCAACTTATCTCTCAGAGATGATCTCTCTGCACAGTCCTGTCAGAGCACTGAGGTCCTCTGACCAATGTATTCTAGACTGTCCCAGGTCTAAGCTGAAGAGCAGGGGAGACAGAGCCTTCGCTGTAGCTGGACCAAAGTTGTGGAATTCTCTTCCTTTACATATCAGATATGCCACTTCTTTGGAAAATTTTAAATGTCTGCTGAAGACACATTTCTTTGCACTGGCCTTCGGAACCAGCTGAGCTGAGTATTTTCTCATGTGTTTTTCTTTTGGTTTCTTATTTGTAATAAATGTGGATTATTTTATTATTATTTAACCTGTACAGCACTTTGGGGCAGTACCCGCTGTTTGTAAATGTGCTTTATAAATAAATTTGACTTGACTTGACTTGACCACATTTTCAATAGTGTTTCAATTCAAATGGCTTCAACAATCTGTCTCTCACCTCCTAACCTCTCCTCTCCTGCTTTCTGAGCGTCCCCAGGTTTGGCTGTTGGCTCTTTGGAGGGAGTGACCCCGTCTGTTGCTCTACTCTCCCGTGGCTTCGGGGTGCTGCTACTGGGGGACTTGAGCGTCTTTGTTGGGGTCTTAGTGGGAGACTTGATAGTGGTTGTGGCGGTAGTAGTGGTTTCTCCATTGGCTGGCTTCTTGCTGAGCTGGAGGCCGCTGGTGAACTTTTCATGCTAAAGGGGAGAGGAGAACATGGTAAAGTGTAGAGATTTAAGTAGCAGAATCCAAATGTGTGTCAAGGTGAATACAGATATTTCAACAGTGTGTGTGTTAATGCAAATGTTGTGTCGAAGTGCTTTTACCTTTAGCGCCTCCTCAGGCACGGTGAGCTCTCCTCTCACCACCGTGAACAGGTTGGTATGTGAGGGAGACAGGTTAAGGAAATACTGGCCGCAATAGCATAGTTATTATGTATACACACACACACACACACACACACACACACACACACACACACACACACACACACACACAGACACACAGACACACACACTGTACAAACAGAAGCATGAAACAATTTACAACAACAACACTTCTGATAGTAGACCGAAATAAAAATGTACTTTGTTAAAAAATGGAAATAACATATTTTGGGTTCTTTCTTCTTAGCTTGTGCTCAGAAGGATGAGCCTATTGGTGGATGTGAGAGTAGTGAAGAGGTTAAACAAAGTGAAAGGATATCATATCCAAACCTCAACTTGTCCTCCAACGTCAGAGTGATGTACATCTGCTCCTGAATGCGAACATCATTTACAAAGGTCTGCAGAGGAAAGGAAAGGGCAACACAAAAAACAATATGCTTGATTAAATAAAATATAACAATACATTAAAACAATAAAATAAACACTTATAAAACCTAACAATATTTTATGTGTGAATGTGAAAGGTTAAATCTTATTTCATAATAAATGTCAATCTATTAAAATTAGGAAAGTGAAGGAAGCAAAAAAGGAATCTGATGAAGCTTGTACGAGGTTGTGTCTAACATCGCAGTGTCTTTGCTTCTAAATTGAAATAAGGATGGCAACTAACGATGATGTACATTTTCTGCCAAGTATTTTCTCAGCTAATTAAATATTGTTTTGATTATACAATGTCAGAAATTTGTGAAAAAATGCCTCAAATAATCAAAATAATAGGAGCCATTATCAACTTGCTTGTTTTGTCAAAAAAAACAGTCCGAATTCAAAAGATATTCAATGACGAAGTAAGGCAGCAAATCGTCACATTTGAGATTTCGAAAAACGAGAATATTTTTTTTTCTTACCAGCTCTTTCTTAGATGTTAAGAGATATTTTTTTCTGATTCAGAATTTCGGCAGCTTTCATTTTTGGTGTCTGTTTACAAGAAATCAGACTGCACAGCCAGGACTGTTAGGCCTAAGCATGACAATGCACGTCTCTAAACCTTTGAATCTTTTTTCTTTCCCCGTCTCTTTCTTCCTCCCACTCCCATTCCCCACTGTCACTCTGTCTTTCTACTATGCAGACAGATCAGGTTTCGCTGCACTGCAAATGAAATTCGATCACACTTTCACTGCTGCAGTTGTAATAAAACATCCCTGTCCCTTCTTTAGTGAGTTAAATTCATGACAGCACAGCTCCAGTGAGACGGTGAATCGTGACACGGCCCAAACACAGCTTTTTACTAGCGTAGCCAGCCATCGTGGCAAACCTCTGTATACTGTATGGACTGACTCAGCAGGAGCAAACTTCCTGTGAATCCAGTCCAAAGAAGCTGGATGGCTAATGACACAGCAGGAAGTGGCTGTGAGTCTTAAGCTTCCTGCCTGAGAGCTGGAGAGGATGTGAGGGACAATCTGCATGTGTCCAATCTGGCCGGCTGTGACTGAGTGTTGTGCTACACATGACTAAACAGCAGCATGTGGAAACTATAACAGGGTTTTCACTGAGCTACAATGTCTAAAAGAGAGAAGTGTTTCTAGAATAGGTTACACTAATTATTCATGATACTGAATTCCTTTTTGAATTACAGATGTTTGGATTGTATCGTAATTTATTTCATGTACAGTGATGTATAGTGTATAGTGCAAATAATAATAATAATAATAATAACATTTTATTTGACAGGGACAATACATACAACATTGCCACAAAAAAATGGGAAAATGTGATGCATATAAGACGTCTAGCTTCAGCCAAATGTTGGTATATCTATTCTTTAACCTACTTATCTACTTCAGGGATTAACCATAATTCCCAGAAAACACACATTTTAACAGCAAAATCTGTTTAAACTACATATACAGTATATGTACACCATACTTCTTAGCAACTCTATACTATCGCATTATTGCTTGTGATTGTCAGCTCAAATTGCATGACTTGAATGAGCAAATAGGGGATTGATAGCAGTCCCAAGGTTGTGTTTTTAATTTTGGTGGTCCTTTGTTATCACAGACTATGCCCTTAAATTGTGATTTGCATAATTAGATTCCCATTTACCTAAGCCCTGATACTAATCTTCATTGACAGAGAGATTGATTGGCGGCGCAAAAATAGAAGGTCCTATTGCCTGGCAAAAAAAAACAAGTTAACCTCTAACCCCTTCACAACCTCGACTCTGAGATACTTCCCTCTGTATCTTGGCAGTCTCGACCCATCTGCCTCAAAACCCCCGTTACTTCTCCTTCAGCTCGTTAAACTCATTCTCTTATCTCTCCTCCGCATCCCTCATTCATCATATGACCTCCTTCTGTCCTCTACTCTTTTCTCTCCTGGCTTTGTTCTCTCTCTCTCTTTTTTATCTTTGTCCATGCTTTTTCTCTTTTGCTTATTTCCATGTGTGTACTACTACTCACCCCATTCAGGCTGCCCAGGTCCTTGACCTTGTGTTCATCAGTCCCAGTCTCGTAGTTGATGACTGCATGCTGCTTATCCACACTGCGGGACTGAGAAACAAACACAAACACCCAGCATTAAATCAGTGGTTACAGTCGCAAAGTCAACGTGACTATTGAGATCTGGTCATTAAAGGTGCTCTGTGGAACTTTCAGTTTGTGTTCATTCGTGCGGCCCCTTTGGACAAAAGTCCGGCATGCACGGCATCTGTTGTTCCTGGGTGAGCGTACCCATGACAAAAATTATATAAAAATAGCATTCTTTGCACTGATGGTCTTGTTTGCTGTTACAGGTAATCTATGATCATCAGAGGAAAAATTAGACTTGTTATATTACAGAAATATTACTCATAGCACTTTTAATATCAAAGTCATAGGTCCAAATGTATCCAAATATATTATAGTTTTACTGTAAACCTGTTCTGCTGTTCTGTTGCGTACCAACTGTCTCCTAAACGAACCATTAGAGCGTTGTGTATGGCTGGAGCAGACTGTGCTATGTTGAATCTCTGTGGAGGTATGAGCATCCAATGTCAAGAATGTATTACTCATCATAAGCCTCAATGTTACTGTGTAACAACATCTACTACAATATCAACTTGAAGCATATCAGCTCAGAAGGTATTTCAATGCCTTTGACTGTATGCATAATATACTGGCACCTTCACATTCATGCACAACTCTACACACACACAGACACACACGCACGCACGCACGCGCACACACACACACACACAAGGAGAACTGTAGAGCAATAAAAGGACTGGAGGTTAAATGTATTGATTTGCTGCATTGTCTAGATATGAGCCTATCAGCTGTTTGTAGGATAAATTGTTTCATACACCAACACTGCTGTATGGTTAAAAAAACAATATATTGTGAAATTTAGCAAATATCCGATTCATGTATCAATGTCAAATCATTTTGAAGACATACTGTATATGTAGAAGTATGCATGATTGGCAGTGACTGATGAGCAAATTTGCCGTCGTCTCCAAATGTCTGTTAGATAGTCCTTCATATAAGGCCTTTTTTCATTTTAGTTTTAGTGATGTCTCTGAGTTTGCAGTTCCTTGCCTCATGTTAAATTTCAGTGAAAGGCGTTGTGCAACTGATCCACTTTGTCTGACCCCTAAATCACACACTTGTGGGAGTAAAAAAATAAAAAAAATAAAAACCAGACGAAAACCAGTATTGAGATCTTGTTGAAGTCAGTCAGTGCTGAATCTGGGAGCTGGGATCTCTTACACATTCCCATGTGACTATTTCATACAACCCTATTACTCCCCTTGTTTAAACAAAGAGACAACAAGTATTGCTGAAGTAAAGCCAAGAGAATCAACTCACAGAAAACCAACCGTTGCAGAAGATTACCTCGGTCAGATTAGGCTAACTCAAAAAGCTGCCATGCTGTTACACAGATATACTGCTGACTGAATTCATATGTGCATCTGACACTTATAATCCATATTCGAAGAAGCTCGATATAGCAAAAAAAAGTCTGTGTCAGCAAGTAAATAAATCTGCCGTGATAAGTGTTAAAAATAATCAGATACAACAAAAATCCCATGAATTGCTTGAAGGAGTGAAGAGATACTGATATTTTGCATATAGGCAGAATAAGTGGAGATAAAGACATGTTGTACATTTAAATCATCAAGGAAGCTCAGTATGTAGGCAAAATACTGTACATTATTACATTATATGGTTCAGGCTGACATCATCAAAACTGTGTTCCTGTATTTCTTTAAGTCCTTCCCCCTTTTCACTAAATGAATAGAGTACTATGTTGTTCTGATCATTAAGGCCAGAGCTTGTAAACAGCACAGTCAAATATAAGTATATGTGAGGCTATTGGATATATAAGCTGCTGGCGTATCTTGGAAGCTGACACCAAAACATTTACAAAACACACTCACTCAGACCTCTCATAGTGTGTGATAATTTTATGTCATATACTGTCACTTGCAGTCTGATATTATGTGTGTGTTTCATTTGGTGCATGACACCAGTAGCCCTAAACATCTAGCCATGTGATGACTAGACCTTGGCTCAATAAAGCAGTCACATGGAGGAGGACAACAGTAAGCAGATACACACAGTGTGCACAAACACACTGAGGGTGTATTCACACATGCCGTGTTTAGTTCGGTTGAAACGAACTCAGGTGCACTTCCACCTTTGGTGCGCATCTTTCAGACATGTGTGAATACAGCAATCGCACTCGGGGGCGGACCAAACAAACGATCCGAGACCAAGCTGAAGAGGTAGTCTCGATGCGGTTCCATACGCACTCTGCTGCAGTTCGTTTGTGGTGTGAATTTGTCCGGACTCGATCCGACCCAATTGCAGGAAGCACTGTGCCTTTTCTTTTTTAATAAATCACCGTCAGCTTCACATTATGGGAAAGTGTTGCCGTTGTTGGGAAGATTAGTTGTGGTTTGACCGGGAGCCCGAGCAAATATATTACATTTGATAGACAGGACGTGTAAACATGCTGATGTGTTCAGCGATCAGATGAAGGAGAGGGGAGCGTCTCCCGCACAGTGCCAACAGGTTCACGCTGCGCATTGTATGAAGTGCGTGTTTTTATTTTGCTTCCCATGTTACGGGACCGTCAATACTATCCCCGTGTCAGTTTGGAGCAGAGCTGCGCCGAACTCACACAAAGCTGACACACTGCTATATCAGCTGTGTGTCAGCATGAGCCTATTTCCTCGCGAGCCGTGCGTCCAGCAGCAAAAATACAGTACATATTATGTTTCACATCGTAGGCTACAAGCCACATCATTGACACAGGCCTACATATTATAACCATATGAAACAACAATAATTTTATGTTTTTTTATTTTATTTATAGGCTAGATGTAGGCCTATTTATTTATTATTTTTAACCCTATATCGTATCAGTTATATATTTCGCAGTTTTCACTTCGTGCTTCCTGCTTCTCTCCACCCCAGAATGTCTGTCCAATGAATGAATGACCTCAGATCACGTGTGGTTTTGCTTCGTAATGCTGGTTCACTTGCAAAAGGGGCAATATGAAAGTGGACCACACCAAAAGAAAAAAATCTAAACTCTATTTGGTCTGGACCAAAGCAAGTGAACTAGCGGACCTTCCCAGTGTGAATACACCCTAAGAGCCTAAAAAAAAAGTCCTCCAGTTTGAATAGTTCCCTAATCTTTTATATCATTCCAAAGACATCACAAGGGTAGGAATACAAGAACACACACACACACACACGCACACACAAACACAGGAGCGCTAGACCCTCAAGTCATCACAGACCCATTATTGAATCATTTACAACTCTACATGCTTCAGTTAATGGCCGTTATTACTTCTCTTCTAAGGTTTTCTCATCAAATAACATGACTGAGAGGATTTAGAGCAGCTACAAGAAGAAAAGACAGCAAGAAAAATATGAAAAGCACTAGTGCCAAAAAAAAGTCTGAAACAACTTCATCACAAATCAATAATAGACTTATAGTAACATCAAAGTATAAAACCCTACACCTTTTCGCCTTTTCTACCTTGATTACGCTCAACAGCAAACATAGACTCTCTAGAACCATGCAATTACACTATAACAAATTGTTTGTATTTGGCTTAAGGAATAGGCCATCCTTTAAATTAAAAAAAAAATAGGTTGTACTTGTACCACACTGCTATTTTAGACTGATAAAAGTATTTTTCACAGCTGCAAAGCTTAAATTTAATTTCAAGGGTGTAAGAAATGTGAGAGAAAATCCGCTGAAGGGCTTGTGATGTAAATAAAGCCAACTTGACAGTTTAGAGTAAAACATTTAACCACACCGCATTTGGCACTTGGATTTAAAACAACTGCACTTGCCTTGACCTACTGTTCAATTTTAATTGAATGCTTTAATAATTATGGTTTTTGAAATTGATTAGATTTCTACATATCTCTGCATTTTATGAAGATCAAATTGTATCTGGATGGCATTGAGCATGATCTGTTGTAGCTAATAATGATCATATTTGAATGACGAATGAACGTTTTTCTTGACAGTCACACACACTCTCTGACAGACACTGGTAGCAGTCCCAACTTCTGTCAAACTGTTATATCATAACAGAGACTGCTGCCATGGATGCACCCTCTACCCACTACAACCGACTCAATTAGATAAGATCTCACTCAGGAGGTATCTGCCCCACTTTCTATTAATAGTGCAGCGGCCAGAGGTACAACATGAGCATGCAAACGGATAGACATATCCATGCATAGACACCGCCTTAGTATACAAACTGACACACACACACACACACACACACACACACACACACACACACACACACACCAATGTGAAGACATATAAACATGTTCTGCTACAGCAAGAGCAACAGCCTGACTCAGTAATCAGTTAGCATATGACACAGACTGCTCTGAGGAGAGCTGACTATTTATGTGACTGACAGGACCAGTGTCAGGCTATGTGTTGTTATCATATTATCTTAAAACTTACTAAAAATCAAGATTTTTCAATATAATAAAGACAGCAATGGCCACAGAGAGACAGGTAAAATGCAACACACATATCTTGCCTGTTTTGGATATTGAAGCTGTCAGCAGAGCTAGCTGTCAGTAAAGAAATTGATGTGCAAAGCGTTCTCACCTGTAGCATTAGCTCGCAGTCATCCCGGCCGACAAAGATCATTTCCCGAGGGAGACGGTGGCGCGTCCCCCCACTGCTCACCAGGAACCAGGAGGTGACACTCATCTCTGCAACCTGCTGCTGCTGCCTTTGGTAGGAACCTATCGGGACAAAGGCAAATTAAAAGTAGTTTATCAAATCTAGCAGTTCAATAAACAGATTTGTCATTTAGCTGCAGAGGATCGCACAGGTGTTAGGAATTGAAAATTAAAATGCTACTATGGCACATTTGTTCTCAAAACAGCATGAAAACTTGTTTCGTTGAACCAATAAAGTCTATTTTTACACATACACACACACACACACACACACACACACACACACACACACATACAAAAACATCTGCTTTCTAGACCAACGTATATCAATAGCAGGACAGTACCATGTAAATAAATAGATTTTAATAATTGGACAAATAAAATACTGATTTCTGTTACACACCTCAGGTCCAGGAAGCTCAATGCTGATAGTCTGCTGACAACCCAACACAGCTAGGCCATCCTGATGAAGGAGAAGAAAGGATAGGTTTGTCATTCATTTACACAGAAGCAGTAAAACACATCAAATTTGTTTCTCTGCAACACGATATAAATAACTTAGATAACAAGCAAATGAACCGATGGAGAAAGACAGTGGAGTCAGAAAAGTCGTAAAACACTGGTAGAGATGCCGAAACCAAACAATCCATCTTGCTTCATTCTGTTTTGCTAGTAGGGGAGAATGAGGTTGAGTGGGCGTTCTTTGCAATGCGATGCCACGCTGTGTGTGTTACGCCTGGAAATGAGTTACTAAGCCAGCCAATGAGATGCATCCTCTCTTTTCTCTCTGTGCCTGCCCTGATCATTGCCAGATGTTAGAGGAGGAAGTGATGTAGGAATGTTGGCTGGCCCTCCTCAGCAGGACATTTATTTTCCCTTCTGCCTACAGTACCTCCTCCTCCCTTCTCTCTCCACTTCAGATGAGCTGTAAAGGAGGTCAAAGCCAGACACTTTTTTATAACTGCCACGACCTGGAAAAACATTACGCAAACCTAACTGACAAGCATGTTATTCGTATGATTTTGTCCAACTGAGCAGCTTGTTAGGAGTTTGTTTTGATGGTTTATTGGGAGACCGGAGGGATTGATAGTGTGTCTGAATTAGCAACTGGCTGTAAAATGTAACATCCAAAAGTACGTATTCCATGATGAAATACCTGTCTCAAGTGGAATATCGGTTGAGTCATAACACATTTAAAAAGATTGCTGCGTTGTGGTTACACCTTAATGGTTAACTTTATACCAAGTTGTTTTTTTTGTATTCTTCTTAATTATTTGATTCAAAATTAAACAGGTTTCAAAAGGAAGCTTTTCATGGCAATTTGAAGAGGGAAATAAAATAAGAAGAGCTCTGTCGTGTGTGGAAAGTGCCAAGAAAAAAGCCCATCAGAGAGGGAATTAAAGATTATTGAGCTAAGCTCTTGCTCACTTGAACTCATAAGTACTTGGTATACCAACTCAATAATCCCCTTGGGTAAAGTTTTAATCAACTGCATACACCTCAGGAACCTTACACGACACTGTCGGGAAAATGAACTGTACCAAAGCAACAGCTGTCTCTGATAATAAAGAGGGATCACCTTTCATCAAAATAACAGCTCATGATAATCAACGATTTTAAATAATACGAGAGCACAAGAAAAAAGAGAAAAAGGAGTCTGTGAAAGGATTGGTTATGTAAAAAATTGAAAGATTCACCTTAACTTGATGTAAAGTTGGTGACATTAGGACTAAGGTGAGCCAGTTGCGATAACCCTATCGTATTTTGCAAAGATGGGAGAACAATGTGACATTTGATTTTTCTCAAAACCGTTCAAAAAGCCAGATTCCAGCTCAGTGTCTCATGTTTACATGATATGGATGGAAGGGATGTGTTTAGATGCTACCTTTTTAGAAACATATTATGCATGCATTATCAGAGAAAGCCTACAAAGAACAGCATTGCAATTACACTATAATTATGTGTGGTTTCCTCCTCCCTGCTGTAACCCAAGCATCAGATGGCTTCTCGTCTCTATTACCACTGCACACTCACTGCAGAATGCAAGGTTAACGAGAAATGTGGTTGAGAAAGCCTGAATATGATGCATACCGGCCTGTGTGGTCGGTGCCATCAGAAAACCTTCCCTCTAGCACACATTAAAGACATGGCACAGCTGGAAGAATGTAGTGGTAGGTCTGACACAGCCCACTGCTTTACATGTGCTCCTTACTGTCTTAATGGTCAGTTCACTTGAATCACAAAAAAAACATATTTTCTAGCGTTGTCTAGCCATGCATGTAGTTTGGGCCTGACTTTTAGATATATATACATCTGGGGTTTCTGCCTCCACCTATATACAATCGATACAGTGGATAGGATTAAATTTGCGGTGCTCACAGCATTGAAAAACTATAAATAAAAACTTTCAAAATGGTGTCCCCATTTAACAGGCTAATCCAAAGCAAAAAAAAACTAAAAAATTAAAAAATAAATTGTCTCAAACAACATAACTCAGTATATCAATAAACAGTATTCATTATGCACTATCTTCATTATGAGTTGGTCGGTAATAAAATGAGTTTTCAAGCAAAAATGTCGAACATTCTATGGTTTCAGCTTATCAAGTCTGATGATTTGCTGTTTATCTTAATAGTAAATTCAATGCAATTGTTACAGTTTGAGAAAAAAAATATGAAAATTCAATATTCTAGAAAATAATATTTTGATTCATCTATATTTAAAACTATCATCATCTCTATTTGCTAAATGGATTCCATTACACACATGATTGATCAAACAATGCTATATGTTTTATAACTTGAAATAAAGAACCTATACAGCAATAAATGCCACATTTCAACATCTGAAATGCAAAGCAGGAAGAGATGCAAAAAAAAATCTTCTAAATAATATTGACAAAACACAATTTCAATGTTTAGTTTCCGTCAAAAACACATTGTTGACACGCCTGGTTATGTCTCATCTCCATTCCATTCATTCAGCAACTCCAGTGCTGCTTACCATGGCTAATAAGGACGAATAATGACCTCATGGTTTTGGCAGGAATTCCCCAACCCCCAGACCATAGTCAACTTATCCTATTTCCCCCCACACACTCACACACACACAGACTGAAGGAGTGAAAGGGCAGGATTATTCCAAGATGACTGTGGATTCTTTGTATGGAGGAGATGGCAGTATGTGAAGACACACAGGAAGCTTGCACAGCACTTCCTGTGGTGCATGGATCTCACTCATCTTTGAGTTCACAGTAGATATGATGTTGATTTGGTGACTGTCTGTACTGAATGAAAAACCAACTACTATCTATCATCTCTACAGCTAGGCTGCTCATCGAAAGAGATCAAATCCCATTGTCATGAGTAAAATCATCTTAAACGCTAACAAAAGGGTCAGAAAATGAGTATGAGCACACGGATAGTCATTACATAATAAGATCTTCATACATTAAAAATAAGCGAGGGGGATATGATAAAGCTGTGCTGGATAATCAGATTTATGGGCTGTGACTTATCGCTTTTACAGCTATGGTTCGTTCTCCAGGAAAAAAAGAAAAAAAGGAAAAGATAAACAATCTTCTGTCTTTTCAACAATTCAAATATCTTCCTTTCGATTCAAATTAGCCAATCACAGACACTGGCTCAAAGGGGACAGGAAGTGATGTAAACAAGCGCCACTTTATTAACTGTTTATAACCTAATATGTTTAGACACGTGTTTATGTTAAGACACGTGGCTGCTGCTCTCCACTTTAACATCTGGTTCTAGTTTGGATCTTGGGATGATGCAACCGCTGAGTAACCATCAGCACTACTCATCTGCGTTTTCTGTCCAACCAAACAGACCGTCACATCACCACCACGACCCCGATAGCTGAAGCTGACTCAGACGACCACATCACTGTGACAGCTGTGTGTAGCCTCCTCCACACACAGATGTTACACAAACACACACAAGCTCATGAAAACATAGTGAGAAAGACAATGGAAGGGAAAGAACCTGGAGGACAGAGAAACAGACAGGCAAAGAGAGACAGACAACTCATACTTCCGTCACCCACATTTCCACATGGTCGCATGATGAGAGCCAAACTCTAGTAAGGGTGTGGTTGTCTGCCTACGTTGTAAAAATAATGTGCAGATCTCAGCGCAACGACATTCAAACTTTACAGCAGCTACAGTTGATGATAGCTTTACAAAACCCATAAAGTTTAAACCATATATGGCAAGGCAACACCCAATGTGCAATTCTTCTAAGGGAAGAGATGCTACTGACACAAGATGTCATATGATGCTGACTGATAAATAGTGTTTCAATGGAAAGGCTTTAGGCATGTCTGGTGGGTCTTTTTCCCAGGAGAAATCCTCTTGCAGACAGAAATGAGGCATTTTACAACAGCAGCAAAAGCTCATCGTTTCGATACTAATAGCAGAACTCAATATTTACAGCCTGAGCGGTGATTGTCGCCTTGGCTGAACAACCAAAGGAAAAATAGAAATAACACCATTATAGAAATCTATTAACAAGAAACTGAGTGAAATATCATGATACAGGCCACTTTGAGTCACGGCAAATGGATTTGTTTTTTCTAAATGACTCTTCATACACAACTTAATATAAAGCCTAAAATGCAGGTTCTGGTATCAATTGTGTAATCAATAGTGTAGGTTTGTAACAATTAGGGCTGGGTATCGTCAAGGACTTCGCGATACGATACGTATCACGATACACTGGTCACGATACGATATATCACGATATATCACGATATATTGCGTATCTTGATATATCACGATATATTGCGATATTCCATAAAAAAGTTGCCTTGTCAAACATAACAGCACAATATAGTGATAATTGTACAGACAAATGAAGTCAAAACTATTTCATTCACAACTTCCTTTACTATTTTTCTTCCTTTTTTTTGGTTTTGGCAAATTATCAAACACTGCTGCAGCTGCCATAACATCAAAATAACAAATCCAATTCACTCTTGTACTAACTGTACAGGACACACTGAACATGAAAACACATCAGTGAGCTTTTGTGACACAGTGAATCTTAAGTATTTTTATAAACAAAACTGATCTAACTTCAATAGTCAGTATCCTAGAGGCTCAGGCCTGACAGCAGACATGGGTTTGAATCTGACCCGTGGTTGTTTCATTCCCTCTCTGCCCCACTTCATATCTGTATCTCTGCACTGTCAATAAAGCCATGAAAAGCAAAAAAAAAAAAAAAAAAAATCATAAAAAAATTAATAAAAAAAAAATCGATATTTTGATATAAAAATCGATACTGATATCGGGAAACTAAGTATCGCGATATATCGATATTTCGATTTTTTGACACAGCCCTAGTAACAATGGGGGTGGGGGGGGGGGGGGGTGACAAAGACAGTCTAGACAACACCTTGGAGGTGTTAGTAAAACCATTAAAGGGAAAGTATACATCGGCCAAGACAGATAGAAAAGCAGCTGCCTATTCCTTTGAAAATACTGATGTAAGGTCAACGGGTCAATACGTAATAGACAAGCGGGACTGTATTGGTCTTGCAAACCTAGAATGTGTTTTGGGAGCAGGGGAGGCTTCCAGACCCTGGGGGGTGTAAAGAACAAACAAGGCAACAGATTCAAGTCTGGACAGACAGCAAATCAAACTCTGGACAAACAGACAAACGGACCGACAAAGGGCTTTTTTCTAGTCCCCCATGGCTGAGTGTGTACTGTAGATTTACAAACATGAAAGTGTGAAGTAGAGGATTGTGTGTATACACTGTTTCTATTGTTCTTCTCCAAAATTAAGACAAAAAGAGAGACTAGACTTTTTCTATGATGCAGTAAATGATGTACCAGACACTTGTAACAAGTTGTAACATGTTTATTTTGCTGTTATTTTTTATGTTATATATGAGGTATAATTTTTTCTTACTTAGGCTCGATGAGTTGTCCTAAAAGTATCTCAAGGTTTCATCAATTTAACATGGACCAACATTAACACTACTGAAATGATTAATACATTTTCATAAGGAACCATTCTAGAAACTAATTGTGAATAAATGTGAGTGTGATACCTGCATGTAACCTATACTGTAGGAGTAATATATGTAATATGTGTAAGAAAGGTGTCAAAGCTAAAAACACGGAACAGCAGCTTGCAATGACAATGAAATAGAAAGCAGCTCATCATGTTTGGTTAAATAATACAGTACATATGAAAAGCTCATTGTCTAAAATTGAGAGTGCACGAAAGGAGCGCGATATGGCTGCTACTGGAATATATCAGCCGTATCAGTCTCTAAGTGTGTGATTCCATTTGACATTTAAATTAAGTTGGCCTACTTTACCTCTCCTCGTGAAGGAAAGGGCAAAGCACTCACTACCCATATTCTCCTCCTTTGTCTACGTCTAAAGAAAAGGACCTCGTCTAAACATGTTTCCCTTGTCAAGTCGCTCAAACATTATTTTTTAACATAGTCATTTGTCAGAGAGAAAACCTAAAAAACTATAACAGGAAGCTGGAACTCACAATAGGCATGTCTTAACTTTGGGTTTGTTATCGTAAAGGCTTATTAAATGACCTCAGACTAGATGTAGTTTGACAGTGTATCTATCATCCAAGCCAAGGGAGATCCTCAAGCTTCCAAACACTGCTTGTATTACAGTAGGTTGAGCCAAATGAGGATGATTTTCTATTCAATGGTGCAGACAACAACAACATGGTCATATCAAAATGAGAAAAGATATCGGGACATTTCCCTAAAGTAGGTCCTGCTTTTGTAAATCTGGATCGTACAATTGGAGAAAAAATCAAATGAACTAAATATTAAGTTTTGAATAAGAATTGAAAAATAATAATTCATGCTATTTCAATAGTGTATCATTTATGCAGTCAGATAAAAACTGCACCAACGTTAATCTCTTATGACAGGATAATAGCACCACGACGCAGGGTGATAATAAATCATTACGGTGTGTGAAACTTGAGTGTGCATGTGTCTGAATGGCTTTATGTGTGTTAATGTGGTCTCGTATGTATGCAGCAGAAAGGACCATATGGTGCAGAAAAGCGGCCACACGCATCACATGATGAGCAGTTGGCACAAGGAACAAACAAACAAACACCTCCATTTAGCCAGCATTCATCCAGCCCTTCCTCATTGTTATTACCATACACACAACACAAACCAGCCAGCACACCCCCCCCCCCCCCCCCCCCTCTTTGCCTTAAGACACGAACCCGCCACATGCTATGTGACCCCTGTGTTCCACATGACCTACAGACCTACATATGGAAATTTACCCTTCACGGCCATTAAGAACAGTACAACATTGCGCTTCAAATCATACCCTGGCCCGCAGCACTATCTGAGAAAGTAAAGCTTTTATCCATAGAGCATACTGGCGGGGTGGTAGGGAGGTGGGGGGCTGAAACAAGCTCTTGTATTTTGTACTGATAAAGAGATAATGAAAAAATAGATCATTAATAAGCAAAGAGAATAAATGAAGCACATGCCCTGCAGCAGTCTTTTTCGGTGCATGTGATGCATTCTCCAAAGAGTGTGTGTATGTGTGTGTTTTTCAGAAAATAAACTGAGAGACTCTCATTTCTGGAGGCAGCTTTCCCTGTAGTGCATGCTTGGGAGCAGAAGAACATGTGTGGAAAACGAATATGTAACCCTCTAATAATTAATCATTATGATGGTAAAGCAATAAATATGATATTAGACTAGAGTTGAAACAAATAGATGATTCAGTCAAGAATTATTCTGCTAAAAGATTAATAGTTTAACTATTTACTGTCTGCAAAACAGTATCTGGTTTACGTATCTGTATTGTTATGATCATTGGAAATTGAATATATTTTGGTTTTGGACTGTTGGTCGGATAAAAAAGCAATTCCAATTCCACCTTGCTTGGCCCTTAAGGAAATTCTGGTGGTTGATGGACAGACAGACAGACGGACACAGACAGACAGACGGACGGACAGACATACAGACGGACGGACATACATACAGACGGACAGACAGACAGACGGACAGAGGGACAGACGGACAGACGGATAGACGGACAGACGGACAGACAGATAGACAGATAGACAGATAGATAGATAGATAGATAGATAGATAGATAGATAGATAGATAGATAGATAGATAGATAGATAGATAGATAGATAGATAGATAGATAGATAGATAGATAGATAGATAGATAGATAGATAGATAGATAGATAGATAGATAGATAGATAGATAGATAGATAGATAGATAGATAGATAGATAGATAGATAGATAGATAGATAGATAGATAGATAGATAGATAGATCCTGAAGGGAAATGGCTATGTTGAGTGCTCTTATGGCCCTGCCTGGCCCCTGCTGAGCAGATAATGACAGACCCGTGGCCCTTTAACAGGACCATTAGTATTTGGCCAACCCTGCCATGTTGATTATGGCAAAGGCCTTTAATACTGCCCACAGCAATAGCCTCAGCAGCAGCAGACAAAAATAGTGAACTCTCTCACACTGAAATCAACACTGGCACTTAGGGAGGGGGAAAAAAAGTTAGCATAACACAATCAGGGGGAGCCTGACTGAGAGGGAGAGATGGGAAACTGCCCAAATACAAGATCAATATCTGTAGTGGAAAGAAGCACAAAATACAGGAAACTCACAAGGGAGTACGTTACACCCCAAAACAGATGTGAAGGTCATTCTGTTTTTATTTTTCATTTTTGAGTCAAGTTAAATGTAGAAAAAAGTAAACCAGACACACCCTTGATGTTCCATAACAAGGGAGAGGTTGATGATTATGTATATAAACTGATTCAAGAAGACCTGTTTCTTGTTTTCTAGTCTGCTATGCTATGCTGCTGTCTCTCCCAATATCTCTTACCACAGACTTTTCTATTCCCCACCTCCCTTGTGTCTCTCTGTGACTCTCTGTGCACACATGCAGCTTTACCCCACACAGCTATCTGACTCTCATAATAACCCCTTTTAACTTTTCTACTCTGGCAGAATACAGGGGTGAGATACGCTGCTATATTTAGCCACAGACACCCTGGTACAAAAACACTTGATCAAATATATCTTGAATGGCGTGGAAGAGATTAGAATATTAAGCTCCAACCAGCGTGAGGGTTGTTTTCAGTCATATATAACGCTCCCCGACCACTGAAGTAAAATTAACTCACTTCCTAAACTTCCTACTATACACAATGGCCTTGGGCAGACCGGACAACCAAGTCCACAATCCCAACTATAGAGCCGGAACAACAAATAAGAACATTAAATACTAGCTTCATAATGAAAGAAACCCTTACTTCATGTTTACCCATTGCTCAAGATTCAAGATCAAGATTCAAGATTTTTATTTAGTGTCCCAAAAGGGCAAATTTGTTCACAGCAGAAGAGGCGAAAACACAAAACAGTACAAACAGTGACGAATACAAACATCACAACCTATGCTTAGGCCTGGGCACAAAAGTGCAAAGTGCAAGAATCAAGGAAAAAGGAAGACCAACATGACAAAGTCGAAGTGCCCATGCAGACACAGGTCTTACCGTCATAACAAAAATAAATTAAAATCATAAAATAAAAACATAAAAAACATAAAAACATAAGATCATAAAATAAATAAATAAAACCAAATAAAATATGTAAATATATATATATATATATATATATATATATATATATATATATATATATATATATATATATATATATATATATATATATATATATATATATAAAAATCGAAAACCCGTTCAGTAGTACAGCATTTACCTGCTGTAGGCAGCATTTGTTGCTGCCTACAGCAACAAATTGGGTAGGGTAGCATAAAAATGATGATACTGAACCATAGACGTTTAAAGTAATATAGGACAAATAAGATTCAGAGGGTGAAAGGGCATGATTCCACTTTATCTTGTCTATTCAGTGCAGCTGGGTGACTGCAGGGATTAAATGTTGTTGTTGGGATTTCACCAGGAAAATCTGAGCAACATAAGAACACTTGAACAAATTTAAAACAGAGTGCACAACTTCTATGCATTATAACTGTGTGAATGGACATGTATGGAGGCATGCTGCATGGGCTGCAGTGAGGCTAGCTCGGACGTTGCTGCTGCTTTCTCTCTCTTTCTGTGAGTGCAGCAACCGTCCTGTGACACTGACACAGTTTTTAAAAATGCAACCGCCTGTAGAGCCAACCGGCCTGCCTGGCCTGCTGCAGCCCCATTCGCACGGAGGACAGGAAGGAGGCGGAAAAAAAGGGCAGAGTGAAAGAGAGAAAAGGAGAGAGAGAGAAGCAGAGCCGGACTGGATGTTAGGCTATTATCTGCACATTCTATGGCTCAAACCCAAAACATTTGAATTATTACAGACGAGGGAGGAGGAGGAGACTAACAAGACCTGCTACAGATGAGCAGCCTATACCTCTAACACTTTCTAAGAAAACACTGGTCCAGTAGGCTATAGGCTATATATTTTTAACTCCAACCAGGAATACAAGCAGTCTCTCTCTCTAACTCATTGGTACCATCCACACTATTTCATGCAATCAATGCAGTGAAATTATCAGGATTGTAGCTGCTGCTATAAACACATCTCTCTATTTTTAAATGTTTTGAACTGTTGTGTGAAATTTCAGCCTCTGCTTATAGCATTTGGACTAAAATCAGATTTTTTTTATAAACATTCTTCTACTTGATAATTAGACAATAATAATAGCACAATTTAAAATGTTGCATAGGCCTACATTTGTTTTGTAGGATGCATTCGAATTGGGCATCTATGTTTCAATGTATAATAAGAAATACCAGTTAAAGAGTATGTAATGCAGTTATAGCACATCGTTGGTCATTTCCCAGAGTATTTAGTACATATTATGTGATGATGACAGCAAAACCAAACTGAACACAAAGAGAGCGGATGCATGTAGGCTACATGTAGGCCAGCTATATCAGACTGCCCCACGAAAACAAAGCCCCTCCACTATAGGCTAGAAGAGGAGGGTGTCCGAGATCGGGAAACACTCTGCAGCGACACTGTATAGTGAAATGTCTAATCATATCATCTCCCCTTCAGACAATATGTTAATAGACTAACGGGGGATCCAAAGAGGTGCGTGTGTTTCCAATTAGATTGTTAAAAGCAATAAAACAAAGCGCCCATTATGACCGACCTTCATTGATGTGCATCCTGTCTCGATGATCGTGCGGCTACAGAAGGATGCAACTAACACAGAAGAAAAACACAACACACAGGCCAGGAACAAATAGCCTAATATTGGTATAGCCTATAGGGCGAATGTGGCCGGTGTTTTTAACAGAGGCAGCAAAGTAACGAGGTTGTGTCGCTTTTACGAAGGCGGAGCAGGGCGGGCTGGTCATGCTGCTGCCTCTGCCGACAACAGTAGCCATCCAGTTAGCTAGCACACACAGGGAGTCACACCAGTTTGTTAAGCCGCTATAAGCATAACAGGGTATTCATTTGCTGAGCTTGTTTATCAATTTTGTTTGCATCAACCTGAAGCTCCGAAATCCCCCGGTTCATGTCAGATAATCTTCAAATAATATATATATATTTTTTTTATCAACACCACATTGACATCAATAGATGGGTTTCTCTTCTCTTCTTTTCTCTTCTCTTCCCTTTTTTTGTCTGCCGCAAACTTCACGCGAGTCGGTCCGACACACCTATCTTAACGTCACCGTTAAACAGTAGGCTGCTGTATGCAAAATAAAAGACAAAATGTAGTACTTACTTACCCCCTTTTCCTTTCTGGTGTGTGTTGCAGTAAAAGGTGTGTGTCTGTGTGAGTGGAGCCCAGCCCTGCCGCTGCTGCAGTTCAGTCTGCCTCTGCGCGTCGGCCTCCCCTCCCTCCGTTGCTCAGCAGTGAGAGGACCATCATCCCGGACCCCGAGGAGCGACACAGCGGCGGGTTTATAAACCACATACTTCCGGTCACAACTTTCAGAATAAAATCACAGCATAAAAACAATGCAGAGAGGTTATGTTATAGCCTTGATGTGGCAGATTGTTTATCCAGGCAACCATACCACACTCTTCTCATTCTTGGTCATTCAGTGATTGCAGCAAAATGTTGCACATAAGATAGGCTATATAATGTTGCATCATTAGTCTGTTGTGTAAAGTGCAAATGTCTTTGCAGCCAGATGTTGGGGCAGCACGCAGCAACATCAGAGCAAGTGACTCTGAACAGAAAAGAGACTGAACAAAGTGATAAATCAGGCTGGCTCTGTTATGGGCACTGCTCTAGAGCTCCTAGAGTTGGTTGTGGAAAATATGTTGCATACGATGCTGTAGATAATGGACAGCACCATACTGCCTTTACATAGCTTATGGTCATTGGTCAGACAACAGAGGGTTTTTAGTGACAGGCTCTTTCAGCTCCACTTCAATAAGGACAGGTAGGCAACATAAAGTCAACTGCATTAACCATTTACAATGACTCCCTTCAGTGCATAGTGTATACTCCTACAAACAGAATCAGAAATGTTCTCTTGATTCCGTTTAATTGATGCAACACAAATTCCCTTTTGAGGGTACATCTATCTATCTAGATCTATCTAGATCTATCTATCTATCTATCTATCTATCTATCTATCTATCTATCTATCTATCTATCTATCTATCTATCTATCTATCTATCTATCTATCTATCTATCTATCTATCTATCTATCTGAACAATTAATCATGATCACAGACTTATCCAACTTCCCTAAATCTGTTGGGAGAGATGAGCACCTTTAAATCAGGACAAACAACATCCTTAGCCTAAAGATGTTCTATGATTATCTTTTGTATTTAGTTTGTTGTGTAGGAATATTCATAGAGGGGAGTTCACATTTATGAATTGAACTAGAACATTAATATTAATGTAAATGTAGCCTTCTGGGTAGCTGAGGAGTTTCTCTCCTATAGTTTTAGCACAACTAAAATAATCTTACAGATTACGATATAACAGATTAATAATACAACTATTTATTAAAAAAAGCTATAAAACGTCTTGGTATTTACAAAGAAGATGAAAATAACAAAATAGTTTAACTTTTGAATGTATTGCCACATTCATGTGCCATGAGGGCTTTCATGTTTATATTGCTCGTCAAACTGTTTTCAGATTTTATTAAAAATGTATATATTTCTAGGAAAATCCAGTGTATTAACGCACCATACTTATGGTTTTGCCATAAAAACTAAATTACAACAACTGTTTAACGTTACCCTGTACCTGTTAAACTGCTGGCTCAGGAAAAAATATTTTTTAAATAAATTCCAAATAGAAGTTAACAATGTATGCCTATTTAAAATATGTGTTTTTAACTTGTTTGTCAAGCAAGACTTTTTAAATATGGAAATATGTAGTAAGTGTGAATAAGGAAAATAAGGTGAAGGTATGAATTTCTTTAATAGCCTAATTGAAGCTACATCTATGTCTTTATATTGTTTTCAATATGATAATATTGTCTGGGCTATAATAAATCAGCTGCAGCTGCAATGGCAGGACTACTTCCTAAGTGTAGGATTAAATACAACCAGTCATTCTTTCACAGTTTGTGGCAGGGGATGTTCCAAAGCAGCAGATGGAAAACTAGCTGACATCAGCATGCACAGAAGCATGCACAGATTGTGTCCAAGGATTATTGATGCATTCAATGTAATTTACATTTTCTAAAATCTACCCTATCATTTTGAAAGTATATCGTATGTCCGGAGTTTGGGGGTTTGTCTCTGTCTAGCTTGACACAGTTCATCCAGCAGCGCCTGCGTCTACACTTCCAACCAGGGACGCTTCCAACTCGACCAGAAGTCCGACCAGAACCGGGTGGGCGGGTTTCCTGGACTCAATGGTCACGTGGGGTTTCAGAGCATTACTGTAGCATCATCCGGGCTGCAAAGGCGATGCTGAAAATCAAAGCAGCACCTGCTGCATGATGAATAGCTGATTCCCCGAACAAAACTAAAGATATGATCAAATTAAATGAGGATGTTCAGTTGCAATAGGCTTAGGCTACAACATAACACTATTAGGATATCATTATTAGACTATTTGTTCTAGATCACGTGCAAATCTTTTTTTATTTGTTTAATTTTTTATAACCCAAAACATCAGAAATGTTTTACCTTGTAAAAAAAATTCAAATCGCACTCGTGTCTGGCTGGCCCGGCTGGCCCAATGACGTAATGACACTTCCTCCTTGTCGGCTTGAAGCGCTTGGTTTTAAATCTGTGCAAGTACCGCCTGGCAAGGCGGGGCGTTTGTGATATTTATTTTCGAATGTGCACCCCAACCTTTGCACATTTATGAAATGTTGTGATTAGATTTTTTAAAGGCAATCACCTTTTTTATGGTGTTTGGTTTAGGAACGTGTGCCTGTCCTAATTAATTTTAATTCTATATTTAAGTAGCCTAACATTTAATTTCTGATCTAAAATTGTGTAACATTGTGGATAACATGTAAGCAGATATTTATTTGTAAGCCTTTATATTACTTTTCCAAATAATTTAATACTATTCATTAAAGATGTAGGCCTACTGATCTTATGGAAGGAATTATTTGTGTATTTCCTTCACGGTATCGCAATTGCGGTAGATGGCGTGAAACAAATCGAGCCTCTCTGTCCGTTGGAAGGGGCGTTGGAGCAGGAATGCTCTGCTCGTGCTGTTGCCTGACTGTTGCTAGCGAATAGACGGGAAACATGGACGACCCGCGGGATGTTCAAACTTCCAAGCGAAACGGGAGCTCAAGGTCGTTATTTTCGACCGGTTCCGCTGTGGCTATGGAGATAAAACGGAAGAAAATACGAGAGAGTGCCTTATTCCTTCAAACAGAGGTATGAGGAAAAAGATACTGTGTTGCCTTTTGTTTGTTTTGCCGTCAACACAGAATCATGACAGTTCAGTTTACGTTGGAGGGAGGTTGGGGGTCCAAAGTGCAACGAACTTTCAGGCTACAAGCTTCAGTAAAAAGCAGCTTATGTGGTAGGATGTGCTTTAATAACCTGAATGGCTTGAATTGTTTTCTAACGTACACCTCAAACATATCACACACACCAACACACTTTGGCTTGCAGTTTCATGGGAAAAAGCTAACCAGAATCGAGATGGGCGACTTGCCCAAAATGGGAGTCGCCCCCTTTTCAACGTTCAGTTCTTTGAAACCAGAGCCATGTCGCTCTGCATTGTTTAGTGTTGCTAAGCATGTGAGGAAATATTTATCTTCTCTTTTTTTTGGCTTTAACACCGCTTAAACGAATGTCATTCCGGACAAAAAGCATCAAACGATGCCCACGTTTTCTGAATGACACTGTACAGATAGTAGAGGATATGAATTTGTTGTACGACAGATTTCTAAGAAGCTACAGGTGCTTATTTTTTAGTTTGTGAAAGAGAATGATGATGTTTGTCGTATCCCTAAAACAAACTCACAAATAACAATTTTCCTCAGTGGTCGTCACTGTCTATTCAGCATACACACACACACACACACACACACACACACACACACACACACACACACACACACACACACACACACACACACACACACACACACACACACACACACACACACACACACACACACACACACACACACACACACACACACACACCTTCTAATCAAATTGAGATGTTATAAGATGTTTCAGACATCATACTCCATTATGGCTATTAATGTGTTAGCTAGAACTACCCCAGATAAATGTTTCTTCCATTTTACACTTGTTATTTGCAGCATGCTTTCAATACATTTCCATACTGTGTATTCTCTATCCAAATTGCATGATCTAGCTCACATAAAGTAAAGTCATCTGCTCACTGTTATTGTTGTCCCATCTAGCATAATTTTTTTATTTAACTTTTATTTATCCTTGAGAGACCAATTGAGGGGTGACCCTCATTTACAATGACGTCGAGTTCAAAACAAATTCAAAGGAAAAACAACAATACATAAACAATATTCAATGCAAAAAAATCAAATACACAACAACAGGTGAAGAGAAAAAAACAATTGAAACATTTACATAGTGGTGAAGAGTGGCAGCAATTAAAATTAAATGGGTGAAAGTACAATATAGCCTAATTAAAACAGTTACAGGTAGAGTTTGGCAGATTTAAGATAGTTTGTTTAAATTGGTTAAAGGATATGAAGGTATTTAGTTTAATTTGTTGCTGTAAGTTGTTTACAGCATGATTGTCGTTATTTTGCATCATTTCACCTCACAATCAGAAAAAAAGTTGCTCTTTAAAAGTTGGCTTTACTGCCACAAGTTTGACATTTTGAAACATCAGTGTATCTTTTAGTGAAATGTATTAGGCTACTGGGAGTTCAGTAGAGCATACCGGTGGTGCTAGAAGATCACATTTTCTGAGACTATTGTACTATGCGGTTCTCTTCAGTCCGTCATTCACAAATGACTCTGAAAGCTTTAGCTATGTTTGTGCCAGAAATAAACTATTGTTGTTTTGTGCTGGACATCAATCATTTGTCTCTGCCAATAAACAACCCAGTACCAGAGACACACAAGGTTAAGTGCACTCCAGAGGCTGCAGGTGACATTGAAAGTGGTCTTGTTTTTGCATATTCAATTGATGTGCTTTAGTACTTGTTGACGTGACATTACATCCATTGCCGTAACACCGTTACCACTGAAAAGGTATTGTTTTTGTTCTTGCCACAAACAACATTCAAGGGCAACTTCATCGAACTCCAACTTTAGCAAAATCAATCATCATGTCTCTGGTCTCATTATAACCTATGCTATCTATGATTATAACATATTGTTTGACGGACTAACATAACTCAAAATATTTTTGCAAGTTCGGCTGCTCTGCGTTTTGACGTTGATTTGGTAATTTGGTAAACATTCTCCTTTGCATGGTCCTGTCCAAGAAGAGCACGAATATCCAAGAGAAGCTGGACTTTGAGATGCGAATGCGGGAGGGGGCCTACAAGCTGCTGCTGGCCTGCAGTAAGAGAGAACAGGTTCTCAACGCATCCAAGAACATGCTGACCTGCAACGCCAGGATCAAGGCTTATCTCACCCAGCTGCAGAAGAAAACACAAGAGCAGGACATGATGGGTGGGAGGTAATGGTGCTTATTGTGATCTCAGCTGGAAGATGTATTATGGTCATTGTTAAAATTGAAACTAGATATTATATATATATATATAAAACTATACCATGACTAACAAATGGGAAATTAGTCGGTTTTAGACAGAGGGTTTTGAAAATGGATTGCAGAGAAGTCGATGTATTTTACACACAGGTTACAGGTTTTGATCAATTGTAATAAGAAATGGAACATTTTTCTTTCAGGCATTCAGATGCAGCTTCAGATGACCGTATGCCCTGCAGTGGGACCATAGCAATGTCTGGTAAGATTTCTCCTGAATCATTCAGCACTTGAGAGTGTCAGTGCAGATTGCAGAATAAAACTGACACCCACTCTTAAAAAAACATGTAGGCTGGCTATTATAGCACAACAGTGTGGTCAAATTGTAATACTTTATTTTGAAAAAAAGGAATCTAGAGAATTTCAGTAATATGTACTCCTAGACTTGGTTTGTTCAATAACTTGTCTCCCCTCTGCTGATGTAGGGCTGCGTCTTCCTCTGATGTGGAGGGATTCAGACCACTTTAACAACAGAGGGAGTAAGTTTGTGCTTGTTTTATTAGCTTTGCGTCCTGTTATTTTGTGGATACATTCCGCACTAACTAAACATCCCCCTTGTGTTGATCAGGCTCTCGTCGAGTGGCGTTGTTCTGTCTGATGCAGATTGGCTCTGAGGTGTTTGACACAGAGATGGTAGTGGTGGACAGATCAGTCACTGACGTCTGCTTTGAGGGAATCACTATCTTGTAAGTTTTCATTGTACATATGTTACTGCTCACAATAGTTGTGCAATAAAATGTATTGTTTATGAATCTGTAGTTTTAAGTTTAAATTTTTTTTGTATCTTGATATAACAGTTATATCAGAGGAAGCTTTCATTTATCTTTTTGTGTCCTCTGTCATAGTAAAGAAGCAGTTCCTGACTTTGAACTGAAGGTGGAGCTATGGAGCTGTGCCCTGCTGGAGGAAGATCTCACGTTGGTAAAAACTCCAAAGAAACTGGCCAAGAAGCTCCGCAACTCCTTTGGAAAGACTGCGGGCAAGAAGCTGTGCCCTCTGGTGGACAGTCAAGACCCTGACACCTTCCTGCAGCACAACCCCATACCAGCGTATGTATTGTGTTAAACCTATATCAGACCTTTAGCTATCTACATGAGATTTTATTTTATTTTTTAAATTAAAAAAAATACATGAGATTTTTTTACAGATGGAGACTGACTCGATTGTGCCTTGGTACTGGAACAAAGGGAGTTGCTTCATGCTCACTCAATAGATTAAAACAGTGAATATTAAAATAAGGGTTGAACTGATATTTGTGGTTATGAATAATGATTTGTTGACATTCATAGATATGTTTTTGTACCAATATATTTAACTATTTAATTGGAAAAAGAGAAGAATTTTTTTTATCTTTTGGCCTGTATTTTTGTGTGCCCGAGAGGAAGAGTGTGCCTAAAAGCATTGAAAACATCAAGTGAAACTCCCAGCTAAACATCTGTAAGTGATACGTACCACCTGTTCAGTGATAGGAGAAACATTGGGATCATTATGCCTTTGAACAAGGAGATCATTTACAAAATACTGGAGGGTATGTGTGCACATGTTGGGGTTAAAGGGTTGGAGTGCTTGTACATTGATGATGTATCCTTTATTACTATTTATTGTTTTAGAAGTGAGAATCAATCTTTTATGGTTAAGTTCTGGAAGCCAACGAATGAAGATAAGTCAAAGCGCTATACTTGGAAGAATGCTTAACTGTGTTTGTGTGTGTGTGCATGCGTGTGTGTGTGTGTGTGTGCGTGCGTGTGCGTGTGTTTGTGTGTGTGTGTGTGTGTGTGTGTGTGTGTGTGTGTGTGTCTACCTGTACTAGTGGAGCCAGGTACAGCCTGCTTGCCTACACTACACTGTGTCTGCCCGAGGCTGAAGGCACTTTTCAGTCCCACTCCCTCATTGTCCTCCAAAATGGTAAGAGGCAAAGGCACATACATTTAATATGAGGGGGTTATACAGGGATTATTCTTTTAGCTCCAGATTTGATTCAGTAGTGTGGTAATTACACAATGTCTTTACAGAAACAAAGAGAGCTAAGATAGAGAACAACATTGCAGTTCAGCTGGGATTGCTTTTATTTCTTTATGCAAGTGATTAAATGGATAAGAGAGTTTATGCTAAGCCAGTTTTTTTTGCCATCCAGTTTTAATTACATGGGTAACATTTTGGTGTAAATTAGTAATGTACCATGGTACATTGGCGTTCAGGTCCACAGTGCATACTATGAGTTTTTAAATGACTGTTATTGTTAAAATCTCATATCAAATAAACAATGTAACAGTGGACATTCATCAGCTCTCAAAGTTGTTTAATCATGTGGTTTTACCTTTCAGCCAAGATTGAAATTATTCTTAAATAAATAACTTTTATAGTTGCATGAAGCATACAGTAGATCTCAGCATTCAAGGACTTTGGGAATTTATTGCTACTGCTGCGTTTTATCCCCACAGCTGAGTGGTCGTCGTGGCTTCCGCTTTATGGCAACCTCTGCTGCCGGTTAGTGGCCCAGCCTGCCTGCATGACACAGAGCATGATGACCGGCTACCTTAGCCAGCAGGTGCCTTCACTGTTATTCTCTTTAATATTAGTTCCATAGCTGGTTTCTAGGTTGAAAACTTAACATCCTTTTTTTTGTGTTTTTTTTCTTCTGGTGATTACAGCAAAGTGTGGAGGGGATTTACCGCTGCTGCAGTCTTTACTGTGTTCTGAGTGCTGGCTCTTTGTCCTGTTACTTCACCCCTGAAGAAATTGACGCTAAAGTGCAGCCCACTCTCAACATACCCATCAACAAGGTTAGACGGATTCCAAACCTTCACATTCCCCATACTCTCATTTGCATTTCATTGTATCATGCGTTGTTGAGCTTGTTGATTTTTAATTAGGTCACTTTACTGCAGGGGCAACATTATAAAACACTGTACTGGACCAAGTTACTGCTATCACTACATTTTTATCCATGGATAAATTACACTGTCTAGTTATTAAATATTTACATAACCTTCATTATTATAGATTCAAAATCTCAGCTCAATATTGACCCAGCATTTTCAGAATAACATAAATAAAAAATGCCACATTACTCACTGAGATCCAGCTGGCATCTTTGGCCTTTCGATGCTGAATTTAAAACAAAAGAAATCTGCAAAATCAGCGATGCACTTTTTAGTACAATGTCTCACGGAGTGCCCTCATTTGCTGCATTTGCAGGACACCCGCATCCGTGTGATGGAGAAGGAGTCGGCCAGCAAGAAATCCAGGAGTGTGTCCATCATCAACCCTTCACCAGAAGGTTCTCACACCATTGTCTTTACCACAGAAAGCAAGGAAGAGCTGGAGGAATGGCTGGACGCCTTACACCAGCATCTCTATGATCAGAGTGAGTGTGTATTCTGTGGAGAAATGCAGCAGAAGAGAGTGTATATCTTTCTAAAAACTATAGGCTGCCTGCATACAGTCCATGTGTGTGTACAGACTATAGAGCAGGAACATGTTTGTGTGTTTTCTAAAGGAGATTTTTGTGCATTTGAAAGTATAAATAGAAAGATGGTGGAGTGTGTCTACATCAGTCTTTTTGGGCAAGAAAAGTGGCTGGACATAAATTGAGCTAAACTCCCCTTTAGCAAGAACAGATAGAATAACCTTTTTATCTGGCTCCCTCGTGCCTCTCCTTGTTTACGACCAGGCCAGTGGCTGCACTGCTGCAACCGGCTAATGAAGATCGAGGTCGCGTCACCACGGAAACCATCACTCTTCCTCTCCAAGCAGGCTGACTCTGTTTACAACGACCTCAGTGAGTAAAATAATTGGGACAAGTGGCTGCAGTTAGTTAGATAGGAGGTTGATCATTCCCCTGCTGCTTGTTTGATGTTGAATGTTTTGCAGGATTTGTATTTGTTAGGGTTATTTATAGAGAGATATATGGGTACAATAAATGGGACACCTCGGTAAAAATAAATGTATTCTATCAACCACACATAATAGTTTTAATTTCAGTGGTGACACATAATATACCCTCTTAACATGCAAATCACAGTATTGGAATGTGTTCCTATGTGATCTAGGTGAAATGTTTTCGTTGCATTTCAATAATACATCACACACAGTAAAGAAAACCCCAGTGTAACATCTTCCCTTACTCTATTCGACCTTATTTACAATGTTTTGTTTGGACTTGCAGGTATAAATTCCCCCGGCAAGTTCGAGAGCATCACTGACATGATCCACAACAAGATAGAGGAAACGGACGGACACTTTCTCATTGGTCACGAGGAGGAGAAGGAAGCGCCCAATTGGTCCACTCTGTTTGACGGCTCCCAATCCATGGTAGTAGTGCAAAAGAGTATTTTATCCCAGAGCAAAACCTCCACGCCTTGTTCCAGCCCCAACGCCAGCTATACATCGGGCAGCAACAAGAAGCGCCGTGCCCCTCCCCCTCCCCCTGACAGACAGCCTTATGCCCCTCCCACCACCACCACCCGCCCTGCCAGACCTCCACTTCCTGCTCCTCTCCAGCCTCCCCCATTATACCGGGAGAAGGAGAACTCAGACGCTTGCATTTCACGCCCGGCCACGAGGCCCAAAACCGGCAGACCGTCTCTGGATGCAAAATTCTCCGCCATCATCCAGCAACTCCAGCGCAACAACAACACTGGAGGAGGAGCCGGAGCCCACGGCCGGAAAAACGCTCCACTGGGCGTGCTGGATGTACAACCACAAAGTCAGCCTCAGACCCCCTCTACACAGCAGGTAGATTACCAGAGCCAACACACCGACAACGCTGAGGCCACAAGTGAACATGTCTTCATCAGACCAGGGCACGGTCCAGGTCCTGCAGTGAGAAACAAAATGAGGAAGTCTTTCAGAGAGAGGATGAACCTCAAAGCCTTGTGAAACTCCAACGTTGATCACACCAAGATTAAAGCAACTAATCCTGTTTAGCCACTAATATAACAACAGTTAGAATTTGTCGACAGACCTGGCTGGGCAATGGATAAAATCACATATCAAAATATATTTGTCTGTACCTTAACAGTGAGACGGGAAACATAGGGTGAACGTCTAACCTGGCTCTGTCCAAAGGCATCAGAATCCTCCAATGTTACGATATCTCAAGACAAGACTCTACGATGTCATTGCTCGCCACTGACCAAAAAATAGTCCGGCCCATAGCCATCCCGTAAAAAAGCAATTACTTGCCTTTATACCCTTTGTTTTTGTTTGGGATAAATAAACAAGGTATAACGTGCTAATTAGTCAGCTTTTTAGTTGGCAGATTGTGCTACTTCCGAATAGAGCTTTCAGTCTTAATGCTAAGCTAAACTAACCATCTTCCGACTCTGGCTTCGTATTGAGCTGAAAGATAAGAGAGTGGTATCGATTTTCTTATCTTATTTCCCAAAATGTCAAACTGAAACCTTTAACGTAAAGGATGGCTGTGTGACTTGGTCTCTTAAGGAACAATCCTCACAATGTCCATCATGACTTCCCAAATCCCAGTTGACACCTCATATCACAATATCAATATTGTATTGATACATCTCTGGCTCCACTCAACCAGAATAAACTTTTTCCTGCACAGCTAGCCCGTGGATGGAATTGAAAGCTGTACGTTGGCTTGAGCACTGCCACCATCAATCCCACTAAAATGGAAAGGCTTATTTCTCAGCTCTGGAACATGGACAGAAGAAAGAGCCTTTGCAAAAGCACTCAAATTCCAATTGATCCACTGGCCAACTGTGGACGAGTCATTCCTTTTGGAACTATTGACTTATTCCACTTACTGTGACAATTTTATGACCACTATAGCTGATTTTTAAGGGAACAGGATTTGAGGAGCAATTGCAGGCACTAATGTGACTTCTCCATTCTCCAGAGGTCTTCATAATGGAGTGACCTTGGTTTTCAATGACTACACACAGTATGTCCAACATCATTTAAAACTGCAGTCCATACATTTTATAAACATAATGGAATGGGTCTTTTGAGTAGCTAAAATAATGAATGCCCTTGTGTTTTCAACTTATCCAATACTGCCAAACCACTAAATATTCAACCTCTTCACAATCACATGTTGAAGAATTTATAATAACGCAGTGTACACAACATTAGGTCTAGTTTCTTCTCTGAAATTGCCTGGCAAGATGAAGCAGCATGGTGAAAGCTACAATCCTCCTTTTTTATCTCACCCTTTAAATTCTGTTTAATCAAGAGGGGGGAGATGTAGAGGAGAGGCGGATTACAGGAAGATTTAGTTTAAGCCTTGAAAGAGCCCAGAATGGATTGTACAAAAGGGAATGCTGCTCAATATTGGCAGTGTGTTCAAAAAATGTTCATGCTCTGTGTGTATTACAAATACATTAGTCTCTTTGATGTCATACTGTACTGTATATACCTGGAAAAACAAGAGAAGGCTATTGGTTAAAAGCTCATCGTTTCAATTTACTGATGCTTATGTTGTACATGATTGGGCTGCATGATTATAGCCGTGACCACAATAATTATATTCCACTTCCTGTATCCTCTGTCAACATCTTGGATATTTTCAGTTAGACTTAGCATGCTACAGGCTAATGACTTTAATTAACATGTCAGTGTCCCGATCCTTAGTATTTCAGAGTAGCTGTGTACCCAGTGAAAGCAGTTTTTTGCAAACTGTATAGAAAATGTTTGGCCTGTGGACATTAAGCCTGAATGTGACCTAAATGTACATCTGCTTTATGACTAAGGACTGAATATGTTCACCCTGATCAGTCAAACTAATGAGCCAAATTAATATTTGTTTACGATGTTATTAAAAAATGTCTTTTATATTTGTTGTTTTGTTTATTACATGTGACCGTTATATCTAATATTGTATTGTTTCTATTCAAATGTTCTCTTTTTTGTAGTAGTCTCAATGTTACTTTTAGCATATTAATTATTTAGACTTTAAGTCGCATTGTGTGTACTTACTAGTAAGGAATACATTAATCCTGTCCTAGTGCAGAATCATTTGTGTATAGTGCAATGTAAAACATCTGTAGTTATTTTTATTCTTCTCAAAGTGCAATTCTCTCCTCACTCTGTCTAGGAAGCTAACTGTATTTTTCTTGTTATTGCTGATCTGGAATAAAATGTCCTACATTCTACCCTGGTGAGGCTGCTTTATTTTTGCTGAGTGTGGAAGTAATGTATTACTGCATATTTTTCATGGTAAAGGTTTACTAGGGGGTGGCTATAAAAATCAAAGCATTGCTTTTATTTGCAGCCCAACACACATCCCTTAGAGATACATGCACAGGCTCATTTCTCTACTGCAGCAAATGCTGTAGACTAGAGGCTTCTCTGGCTTTGAGCCCAGATGTAGCCTGTTGTGAAGATTAAGGCGGATGGCATCCCATAGCCAGATAATGGTATTACAATAATAAAACCCCATTCACACTGCATTTACTCAGGGGGGGAAAAATTATTACATTGATGTTAGTTCACTGGCGTTAAATATCAGTTTATTCAACCCTAACCATTTATCTGTGATTCAGTTAAATAACACAAATGAGAAAACGTGTTTAGATAGTAAAATATTTTAATTAAATATACAGGAGGTCATATCATACAAAATGTCTTTATTTTTTGTCTTGCTTGCCAGCTGGGTGATTGGTAAACAGATGGCTACTGTATCAAAAACACTTTCAGAATGCACATTAATGGAAACAGCGTGAAAAAAAAGAAGTGAAACAACAAAGTGGAGAAAAAAAGTGAAACGACAAACAAATAAAGAGTATCCTAAATTCTTAAATCGTAGTGTTTGTTTAAATCTAACATGAGCACAGTGACCTTGAAACACAGCAAAACAAGGGCACAGCTAGATTGTGTAACCGACTTTTTATACTGTTTTTATACTATTTACAGATTATAACAGTTTATATGATAACAACCACATGGTACTATCTACAGTGCTATTTACATAGAACATAAGACAAGAGAGAGGGAGGGGGTGGTTGTCATGAATTGATCCCGTATGAATGTTCTGTACAGGAGCCAGCATTTATGCCAGTTATACCTAAACACAGCAATGTACAGTACTTTAATCAGAAATGAATGTCTTTAAGTATTCAGTAAAACTTTACATGTAGACGTTTACAGCCTTTTCTTTTTTTCTTCTTCTTTTGAAACACCAGACACGTTGACTGTATATTTCGACTATCCTGGATTGCAATTATAGTGGTTGTTAAAGCCGAGCAGGTGTTGTCTTTACACCTCAGGCTATAGAGCGTGGCAGGCATAATTTATAGAGTCTGGTACCTTTTCATCACTGCTAGAAAACACACAGAGCACACACACGCCCTGTGGATGACAGACACCAGACCTGTGTCAATACTAACTATCATTAAATCTTTTCAGGTTTTTTCTATAAACGACTGCCTGAGACAGCTGAGCTAAGTAGATAGATCTATTTAAGCACAAACACTTACCATGAGGTTAAAGCATAACTGTAAAACCTAAAATGTTGTGCCTTAACTATCAAGTCTGGTGTCCGATAGCCAAGTGTGCCGTATTGTTTTTTTGTTTCGTTTCTTTACATGAGTGTCCGTGCGCTGCATTTCAGAGTGACAGTAATATTGATATTCCTAACCTGCTACAGGAGATAAACCTTAACAACTGTAGTGCTAACTCTAATCCAAGACTGCGAAAGGCACAGATATTTGCGAAGCAGTAATATCCTTAGTGACAACATTCCTATCAAATCATACAGTCTTTTCAGCGTGCTAAAAAAAAAAAAAAAAAAAAAACGCTTTTCAAGTCGAGACCAAACGGATGAAATGCTGATTTGTGTGGTGAGCATTCCACAGCTGATGTCCGCTTCATTATGCTGGTCCTACAGACAAAAACAAGCTGCTACGGCCTACTCATCACAAAAAAAAGGGTTTGGGGTCAAATTACTTGCAATTCAGAAAGTAAAAACAAGAAATGAATGGCTCTTCCATTAACTCTAACACAACAAAACACACATTCATGATTTGTCAACAGGTTGAACATGACAGCTGTTTGTGTTGTTACGATCTGAATTGGAATACGATTAAATGAATAAAAAACCTGAACTGAGCAACAAAAAGTGAGTCTACAGTACATCTGTTACACACAGCACCTCAAAATGTTGTAATGAGACTATTTCGTGTTATACAGCACCGCGGTGATTGTTAATGTCTATGTCTTAATCTATGTGGATTAAACTGCGGCACAAACAGGCAACAGCTTTCAGCGTGGAGACATGTAAACAGATGCAACACCACTGGCTGCCTGAAGTGTAATAACGAGCCACACAGCGGTCTTAACGTTGTTTATCGATGGTGAAAGGCTCCTCCTCGTCATATAAAGAATTTAATTTACGTCGTCATGTTACTTGTAGTGTTTTTAAGCAAAAAAGTTTAGCCCTCAGACGCAGTAAACAAATGGCTTTTCTCTGTTGCCCTCCACTTCTCACACGTCCAGGGCAACAAGCTGACTCATGGGCACTGAGAGCGGCAAACTGATTTGTGAGCACATACACATGAGCAGTGTGCAAATAAGGATACGACGACAACAACAACAAAAAGATACAGTAAGTGGTGATAAAAAAACAAAACAAAGAACAGTGCAAAGAATATAAACAAATGCATACAAAAAAAATTCAAAAGGAAAATGGAATTTTTCACTCTTGTCTTTACCGACGAGTTTATCAGTCTGTAATCAGCCACAGTTTTTATAATCAGTGTTTTTATCTCTTTTTCGACTGAGACACAATCCCCGAGCGAGAGAGACGAAAAGAGAAGGATGAAAAAAGTTTTTCAGAGGATGAAAGGAAGGAGAAGAGGGATACAAATCCCATCCCCTCTCTCTCTCTCTCTCTCTCTCTCTGTCACTTTTACAGTCTGGTGCTGGGGTGTACCGAGGAGAGCTGAGGTGGCGGGAGCGTGGAGAGAGGGTAGAGGTGGTGCAGCAGGTCCCCGTACAGTGCTGCCCCGCCCGGGTATCTGTAGAAGTGGTGCGGGCTGGGGCTGGATGCTAACAGCTGCCTGTGGAGCAACATGGAGTGGAAGGCTAGCGGAGGCATGAGGGGAGACACCGCCGACTGGCTCTTCAGGTACTGCAGGCCGGGGTGGTGGTGCTGCTGGAGACTGTCCTGGCTGATGTACATGCCTGGGTAGAAGGGTGAGGCGTGGTGTGGGGGGTACGTACTAGCTGGGTGGCCCTCGGGGAGATGGTTGTTGAGGTGAATGGCGTGCGCGGGCTCGGCCGGTTTGAGCTCCTCGGGGTCGCTGCGTCGGATGCTGGCGCAGGCCGGGTGGATCGGTGTCACCACGCGCACCTTCCTCTCGGGGACTTCCTCTCCGGTCTCTGGTTCCGCCAGGCCCCGCTTACTGGGGCGGAGGGGACTGGGACTGGACGCTTTGGGGCTGGGAAATGGCTGCTGCTGCGACGATGACTCGGCTTGGCTCTGTTTGGGGGGCGAGACGGTCATAGGGGGAACCCTGCACGCCTTGGGGTGGGAATCCAAACCCTGGTGCAAGATGGAGTAAGGGAGGCTGCAGAAGGAAGGCTTGGAGAAAGAGGAGGACACCCGCTGAGAGAGAGGTTTGGAGATAGTGAAGTCTCTGGGCTGGTCTTCCGCCTCTCTACTCTCTACGCCGTGTGTCGTTTGAGTCCTGTCGCTGTAGTGCGATCTGTAGGCCAGGCCTTCTTGCTCCAGGCCACCGCCGCAGACGAAGCCCTGGCTGCCCTCCCTCTGCTCCCTGCTGTAGTGCTGCTGCTCTCTGCGCTCCAAGCCTGCCATCCTCTCCTGGCTCAGGCAGCTCTCAGTTTGTCGGTAGAGACTGTGGAGGTGAGGGGAAGAGTAGCAGTCGCCTGCGTAGCCCCGGGCCTGAGAAGCTGCTCCCTGGAGTAACGTCTCCCCTGCGCTCTCTACTACTACTACACCGTCTGGGGCGTGCGTTCGGGGGAGATAGGGCTGCCACGGCGGGTTGACTTGAGGCTGGAGGTGATGATGGCTGATCCGAGAGCCGTAAGTCTCTGAAAGCTCCCCGCCGCTCCTCTCCGACGATAGGCCCCCACCACCGGAGGCCTGTTGGTGGGGCTTGCTGCTCTGGGCGTGCTGGATGACCGAAGGCCTGAATATGGGCGCTACCTCTGGGATGATAGTGTCTGACACACACCCGTGCCTCTGTCCAACCACCGCAACCACCACCTCCTCCTCCTCCTCCTCCTCCTCCTCACCACTCTTTCTCTTCTCCCTCTCCCTTTCAGACACACATATAACAGGCAGAGAGGATAGGGTCGAGGGGGGTGGGGGTTGAAGATGGGGAGAGGTATAGGAAAAAGGGTTGGACTCGCACACCTGGGAGAGGAGCTTCTTTTTGGCCAAAGGAGACATGACCCCCTGGCTGGCTTTGCAGTAGGCAGCAGTTTGTGCGTGGCCCTGGGGAGACTCCTTCTTAATGACCCCATAGTCGTCTTTGTCTAGAAAGGACTCTGCCGTGCTGCTTAAGTCTATACACTGTCTGTCGGCCAGCTTACACATGGGTAACACCTTCCCTACTCTGCCACCGTGACTCTCTATGGAGTCTTTGACCCTGGACGAGGGTTCAGGCAGAGCAACATGCCCAGCAGGTTTGTTCTGGTCCCAGCGGTGAGGCAGGTAGGGGTTTTTAGGAATGAAACAGCCGTCGATTTGCTGTTCGTGAGAGAGTTTTGCGTGGAGGGCCTGGCTGATTTGCATCCATTCAGGCTGGGGAGCGGGCGGCCCCGTGTGGAGGGTGAGGCCGGCGTGCGGGGCTCTGCAGTCCGGCTCTTTGGGGCAGAGCGAGGATGGCTGCTCCACCACCGCCAGGGACTCCTCTTTCTTCAGGGTCAGATGTAACTCCTCCTCCTCGATTACGATTGGTTCATCTCTCAGACACGCCTCCTGCTGTACGGCCACGGAGAGATCCTGACTCTCTTCGCTTCCCTTGGAGTCCTGTGTGCCCCCAAAAAAAAAGATAGTTGTCAGTTATTTCTCAAAAGTCAAATAAAGCAAGACACTCGTATTTATTTCATTTTTGAGGGAATTTAAAAAGGACACAGTAATTCAAAACGACGGAGGGGGGGAGGGGGGGGGAGTGTTGATGAGAAAGCACAGGGAGATTAAAATAAAATGGAATTCCGAGCACGAAAGAATCCTGATGAGGCAGCAGTTGGCCAAAGGTCCGTGACTGACCTGTGATTGTTCTTTGCCTTTCCCCGTCTCCTCTTCGTCCTTTTTACACTCCGGCTTGAGACTGTTGGGGCCCTTCAGTTTCTTGGCCCCCAGCACTTTGAGTTTGGCCCCTGAAGCCTTCTCCTGGCCCACCTCCTGCTTCCTTGGTTTGGTCAAGGGCAGCGGTTTGTCCTGCTCGCCTTTCAACTGCCTCTCATAGGGAAGGAGGAGCCTGAGGAAGAACGCAGGAAAATGATTACAGATGAGCTGGTGGTGTGGTCATTGGATGTCATGTCAAGCTTGTGAGGTTAGTTAATCACACAAGCACTATGTTATATCTAAAATAACCGTACAAAACTGTATATATATATATATATATTTGAATACCCTTACAAGGGAGAGGTGAAGCATTTTACAAGCAAACCACTTTTTTCTTGTTTTTTTTGTATCCATAGCCCTGGTTACAGAGTAAAAACACCAGAAACCACTTAAGTATTTTGTTTGCTAATACCAAAAACAGAATGAGCAGCAGCTTTGCCACAGGCATGCAGAGTTTCAAATGACTTGATTTAAAACCTCTCTGTCTTAATACCTGGCAAGCATTAACAATCCCATTGTAATTACTGGAGGTTAGGGGAAATCCAGGTTCAGCTGGATGCCAAAGAGTGTGAGTATTGTGTGTGTGTGTGTGTGTGTGTGTGTGTGTGTGTGTGTGTGTGTGTGTGTGTGTGTGTGTGTGTGTGTGTGTGTGTGTCAGAGAGAGAGAAAGAGAGAGAATGTGAATAACCAGTTATTGCATGCTGCGACAGATCCCATTTGTTATTAGTTTAAACAGGAGAGAAAGGAATATGTGCAGTGTTTCCCACTAATGTATCATTCCGTGGCGGGCCGCCACACTTTCATTTTGCCCCGCCACACTTTCATTTTTTTTTTTTTGATAGGCCTAGGCCTATATGTAGCCTATATTTTACTATTTAAAAAATATACATGTATACATTTCATTTGCAATGCGCGAGTTTCACTTGGAAGCAATAGCATTTCCGCATAAAAATCTTTAACGTGTGATTCGCGCTGTGATCTCAAGAAACAATATTTCCTTCAATCATATTATCAAAGCGCCGCTTGAGGGATCGAGGCTTGAATCTCCCCGAGTCAATCAGCCCCTCCCCCTGCGGTGTCAACACGCGCTGTGACTGTATTGCCTTCAAGTAGCCTACGAGAAGAGGTATCAGCGCATTAATTTGACAAGGATCATATGAAACTTATTGAGGTAGCCTAAGTAGTAGGGATGCACCGAATATTTGGCCACCGAAAAAGTTCGGCCGAAAATGGCAAAATAAGTCATTTTCGGTTTCGGCCCGAAACAGTTAAAAAGCCGAACAACATTACCGAAAATTGGCGAACTAAATGACACTAAGGAAATATGTTTTTAAAAGAGTTGCGCGCTGGTAAACCAGGAAATGGCAGTAAAGAGAGACGTAACCGTGTATGCGAGCCACGTCTCTTTGTGAGCGCGCAGCAGGAGCAGTTTGGAGCGTGCATGAAAATGTCAGAGTCCAGTGTGGGAGAATTTTTTCAAACTGGATGAAACACGGCGCAGACAGTGCAATGCTTAATGCAGCATAAAGTTAAAACGCTCGTCCAACACTGATGTTTAATCACCATAGAAACACAAAAGCCTTGCGCGAGCGAAGCAGCGATTCACCCGGTGAAACTCTGTGACAGTGTGACAGATGGTAACGGTGTCACTCAGAGTGACACCTCGCCGGTGAGGGCCGCCGCGCAAAAAAAACTTTAGTTTGACATCTAAAATGATAACCGGAGATATCCTGTCCGTTAGCGCTGTTGGGGGAAAAGGCTCCTACGGTCTGATTGCATTTCTCGAGCCTGAATACACAGCCAAGTCGGCAAACTGACAGCGCGACTAAATACATGTCCAGCAAGCCGCCTCCCTCCGTTACTTTCAGTCTACAGACAAAAAGGTTACAATCACCTCCTAAGCATGGACATCGTTTAAAGCCTCTCATTGTTATGATCAGGGCTTTGAAGCAAATTCTGAAGTCTGAACATTACGGTGGGAGCTGTGGTGCAGTTTTTTTAGAGCAACTCAACCTGCACTGCAAAAAATGAAGAACGGCAATAGGCCTAAGTCAATCTTTTTGTAGATTCATCCTCATATAAATCATGAGGTAAATATCAGTGAGAGGTTCACAAATTAATTCCTAGTAAATTATTAATTTTACTCTTAGATTTGAAGGTTTTACTGTTTAATTATTTATTTAGGGTTGCTTTTTAGTTGTAGGCTATGTTTGAGGAGAACATTTGGGAGTTCATGTATGCAATGTTGAAGTAATTGACTAAATAATAAACAAAACTGCAAAAGCCTCTTTCGGTATTCGGTTTCGGCCAACTGTTTAATTTTATTCGGTTTCGGCCAAGAATTTTCATTTCGGTGCATCCCTAGTAAGTAGGAAAATTACCATCTGTATGTCTGATCGCGAGCAATTTTTCCATCACAATTCATTCTGCGCTCTTTGAGCACCCTCTGCTGGAAAGAATATTGTGAGCTATCCTTCGTGATTGTAGTCACAGTTATTTGAGTACTAGTAATTCAACAATCTAATAAAACAAAAGGGCGCTTGTGTTCACTCTTTTGAACCACAGGTAACCACCACCTTTGCTTCATTTTTTTGATGGCTCAAATGTGTATCATAGAAAATTATTTATTCATTAACCATTGATAAGTGTGTTAAACTCCATCTTAATCACCATTTATATAGGAATAGTGTTCCTCAAAGTACACCAGATTGATGCATTTAACATTTAAAAGGTACAAAATTTTCTTCCGGGGGAGCATACCCCCGGACCCCCCTAGGGGGGTCGGGGTCCCCCCCCCACACTTTCAAAAAATTCTGTGGGAAACACTGATGTGTGTCTGTGTGTGTTGTGTTTGTGGGTGTGTGAAACTAATGTGGTTGGAAATGAAAAGAAGGAACATGTCTGGAAGAATTTAAAACTTTTTTTTTGAGGAACCTCGTAGCATATAATATAAATGTATGATTATTCACAGAAGCCCTGGTTACAGTTATAACATATTTCAGCTGTATTTTAACATCTATCAACGTGATCCAATGCAGCAAAGCTGAATATGCTCTTTCATTAAGTCCCCGCAGGTGACAAGGAACATTTTGTAGAGAACTTTGACTTCTGTTATTTCTCTTCTGAATACTTCCCAAGTCAATTTTCCGTATCTGATGTCATCACTAATGGGAACATTACAATCTGGATAACATAACAATACCCCTGTGAAAATAATGACATGAAGAAACCAGCAAGGGAAACTTCCAGACTTGTATTGCTCAGAGAAGAAAATGGAAATTGGCAAAAGACCAGGAATAAGAAACATCGTGGAAGAGGAAACCAAGACAACTGCAAAACTACAACACTCCAAACTTCAATACGCTTCTCTCAAAAGTCTCTCCAGTTCCTCTCTCAGCTTTTTTACTATAACAATCCATAAAAGCCAGACAGAAACATGACTTTCTCAGTCATGAGAAAAAAAAGAAGGACTTCTCGTGTAACGACAAGAGACGGTTGCAGTATTCCTTTTAAGGGACATGGCGGTAAAACAAACAATGAATCAAGAGCCGTTTCTCCTCCTCTTCAAAAGGAAGAAAAAAAGCCTCAGAGAGTTCAAGAGGCTCTGTGGGATTTTTTGTTATTTTTCCTCTGAACAAAAGTGCTGGCAGGGAAAGCGGTGAAACTACATTTCATACAGCTGGTCTGGCACCAGGCCCCAGGCCAAGAAAGGAAATGTACTATTAAATGTGACTTATTGGAAAGACGCAGAGCAAAGGGGTTGTGAAAGAGAAGACGGGAGGGAAAAAGAGCCAGAGGAAAAAGAAACAGAGGGAGTGAAAGAGGGGATAATGACATGTTAATGAAGAGCAAAAATGAGTCTAAATCAATGAAGAATCCTTGAAAACAGGGAGCAGCAGTGGTATATTTATCACAAATGGGGAAGGCAGGGGTTATATAGCTTTTGTGTGATTATGCATTATAGCACAGAGAATGCAGGTAGATTAAATGATTCACCGTAATACAAAGTGTGGATTCAATTTCTTCAGGCTAGTAATGTGTATTCAACATGTGCAGCTGTCCTGATTACTGATCAAAGGGGCTAGAAAAGTGGCACATTTATACAGTATATACCAGGGTGCACTGTTGACTCTCACAATGATCTGTGGGAAAGAGACGGCTGCCTTGGCCCGGGTCAGCTTTATGGAATGTCAATATGGGGTGGGGGGTTGGGGGTGACGCAGGCCCGGATAATAATGTAAGAGCTGAGCCCGGGCGGGAAAATTACTGGAGCCTTAAATAGTTCCAAATGGGAAAGATTTGGACACTGTGTTCAAAATTACTTTCAGGAAGTTCCCCACACTGTCCGAATTATATTCTTTGTTACACATAATATATAAATATAAAGGTGACTCACAAAAAAATGTGTAGCCTATTAAAAAAATATTTCTAAAAGTAGTACTTTGAATTCCAAGACACATTCCTTTAACAGTTTTATGCAAATTTACCACAGAAATGGCTGAATAAGCAAAAAAAAAATCCTCGCTCCTTTTTCCATTTTTATCTGTTAGAAAAAAAAAGAGGAAAAATAATAGAAGCCTCAGTGTGAAGGTATGGAGTCATTTCAAGGAGTGTATATATAACTTAGTCATGATCATGTAATATAGCACTGACAATACAAGACCACTTATATAAGTAGCAATTTCCTCCAAGGGAAGGGGAAGGGTTGAGCTTGGCAGCCACCGCATTAGTTGAGTGGAAGCCAGGTGAAGTTAATAATTCAGGACACTAGGGGGCGTGTGTTGCACTGAGAGATTCCAGGAAATAATTTCATTAAGGCAGGAGAGAGGCAACATTTTTATGAGGTCAATAAATACTTAACTTCCTCTCATGCCAATTTATCACCCGGCTCTTGTTTAAGCAGCCGTTTTCCACGTTGATAACAAGCGACTAAAATATGCAGTGAGGAGATTAAACGTCAAATGGGCAAAGATAGTGGATGTGTCACCTAATTAGACTCGGAAAAATACCACTTTGTATATACATATAAAATGCATTACATCTGATCTTTCTTAAGTAAGATCAATAGCAGTGTAAACCACAACTGTCAACTAAGCATGTCTGTGCCTTTGAAATAATGGACTGCACACAAAGCACCCCCCCCCCTACCAAAAAAACACAACTTGGCAAAAACAAGGTGACTTTACCAGCATTGTGCTGCTCTCATCTGAGTTTTGTCTTACAGGAACCAGCAGTGTGTTAGAATCCAAGAAATGCATAAGTCACCAAATAAGTGGAAAAAAATGCCTGCGGGCTGTTCCATTTCAACGATTTCCCCCCCGTCTCTGCTGAAATTAATTTTAACTGGTGTTGTGTTAAGATCACAGGAGCTGCTTGGTGCGTTGAGAAGAAGAAAAAAAAGAAGGAAAAGAAACTATTTAAAGAGCTGCTGGACAAGCCCCAGGGGCTGTAGAAAGATTTGTAGGGAAAGAAAATGACTTTTACAAGACTGCCAGGAAGAGAGGATGAAAAAAAGAAGATAAAATTAAATCTAAATGCAACAATCAAGCATCATCACAGACAGCAGTGAGGAAACAATAACTGCTGTGGAGAAAGAGAGAGAGAGAGACAAGCAGATGCCAGCAGAAGGATAAACAGACATTGTAGCTCGTCCCTTAGCTTTGGATTCATGCCTCAAAGCCCCTCTTTTGTCTCCAAGCCAAACCACTTGAGGTGACCCTCATTCATGCAGTTAAAACAGGAGGGCAGCACAGGAATGTATGATAAACTTAAGTCCTTTGTCAAGTCTGAAAATACCAGATTTAAAATGACCTCTACTGTTCCCCCGGGCTTTGCTCTCATTAGCTGCTGCTGCAGCCTGCAGTAAATGTTCGACATAGCAGGTGTGAGCCAGGAGTGCTAACTGTTTAATATAAATGCCTATTATTCACCATAGAGAAAAGTAATAATACCTAAAAATACACAGAACATGTGCCCTCTCTTGCTGCCCTACAGTGGACTGAAAGCGCTGCCAGAATGCCATTAATTTAATTTGCTACACTGAACTAGTTATTAATCTCACTAGCCTCGAATAGATTCTCATACAGTCAATTGCCTGTCCCACGTCCGTGTCGTAATTTGTGATTTCTCATTGCGACGGGGGGGGGGGGGGGGGGGGGGGGGGGGGGAGACTTTGACTTTGACCTTTTGATCTGATTTCCATGCATAAATAAATCACACAATATTGTGATTTGTTGGATCACTGCAAAAAAATAGTTTTCTTTTCATCACTGAAAGCTCAATGAAATATTTTGTCTTTCTCGCTCTGAGAGGTTAAAATCTCTGCCTGCTGTTTCAGTGTAAAAAGAACACGCAGCTCTTTGGCAGCATTCCCTAACAAGCTCAAGTCCACATTCAGCAGGAGAGTCACGGATAAACAAAGAATTTGGCCATGCTTTTGATGCGGACAATATGTTGAGACATTGTTTATAGTGTGCTGAGGAATGCGGCTGGACAATATTCAACCATGTTCTCCATATTGCGCCGTCTCTGCTTCTTGTCTGTCCTGCTTCATTTCTTATTATTGAATCATTTTTGTCATATTGTTGTCTTCCTCTCAGCTTTGGAAACACGGTAAAACAAACTGCGAGGACATGAAGGTGATACTCCTGCCTTGGCATCTCGTTGTAATCTAATTATACCCTCTGCTTTAGAGCAGAGTCATTGAAATACGTGTTTTAGATACAGTATTAGTCCAGGCAAGCTAAAGCGTAATGCGCCACATTTGATGCATCTGCAATACATCAAGGACTATGCAGGCAGATGCTGACGAGTACAAAGATACCAAGGATCCAGCAGAATAAAATTAAAAACACAATCCTCTGTCTCTTCCCTAAACCTGAACTGTATTCCACGGTAACTCTCAGTCTGAGGACTGGTTAGAACATTTCCTCATAATCACAAGCAACAAATGTGTTTTTTTTTAAATATCTGGAGAGCAGCTTTAGTGAATGCGGAGGGATGTCGATAGAGGGAGGAATGGATAAAGGCCGAATCAATAAAACATTGAGTTGACTAAAATTGGAACGGACGCGCATCTGTCTTAAAAAAGAAACACATATCTTGCATGATCTGAGCCGGAGACTATTTCACAGGCCTCAGTGTGCACTACATCTGGCATACATCTCATACTTTGAGGAAGGAATGATCTAATCCCCAAACCCTCTCATCTAAAACTCTCCAATATTTGCCCAAAAAACCCTCAGAGTTTTTAAATAGCAAATTATTCTAAATAGCTTCTCTGTTGCCATGGATACCCCCCCCCCCCCCCCCCGCTCCTGTCCCAATACCAACCCCGTTGTGCAATTACATTAGAGTGCCAAGGCATGGTGAGGAGGTATTAAAAGAACCTGTAACAGGCAGAAATGAACAAAGATGGTTAAATATGATGTTTCTGTAACAAGAGATCACGTAAGAAACTGGGAAGATTAAATATGTAGGAGCTGTTAGAAGCCACTGACCTGTATAATGAAAGAAACAGCATGAAGTGCAAGGAAGGGAGTGAGAGAGAGAGAGAGAGAGAGAGAGAGAGAGAAGGGGAGGGGGGCATAGAGAAAATGGCACAGCACAGAAGCAAAAGGCAGTCTATTTCAAGGTTATTGATGCCATCTTTTTCATGACCTCATTTTTAATTCAGAGCGCCGGGGCCCTGACAGCTAATCTCGGGAAACGGTTTAAATAAATATCATTAAAGCTTTTCCTCGTAGCTGCAGCGACCAGACCTTGGCTCGGACACTTCTGCATTGATTTTTTTCCCCCTTCCACCGCGCACTAATGGACAGCACTCGGCGACTAAAAAACAGTAACTTTAAAAAAAAAATTACAATTAGCCAAGGTTATTATGCTGTTCAGTTCCAGCCATGTAGCGGCCATTACTAGCGGGCGATTACCACCTGATCCTGGACAGCGTAAATACAGTGATTATGCCTCCATCCTTCTCAACATAACATCTCCAAGGAAACCAGTTCATATGATTTTACCATTAGGGCTGTAAAGGGATAATGTGTATAATTTAAAAATGAGAGCTGAATACTTGTGGATACCCACAGTCTTTAACCCAAATAACACCAAGAAGGCTGAGCATATTCACTTCATTTACAGCTATTATGTCCTGAAATATTGTTTCTCCTTACGAGCTTGAGACTTTTAGATTTTTAAATTCCTGCTCCTTTGTACTTTGTCATACTGAGATGAATCAGAGGTGATGGTTCTGTGAGGAAAAGGAAAAACACAAGAGTTGCTCCAGTTTGTACACTGTACAATCTCTTGCCTGTGAATTATATTTCTGTAGCACATTGACTAATGATTAAAGGTGGAAACAAAGACGCCTCTGGGGGACCAACACACACTTCAGCGAGCCCACAAACAGCCTCATTCATCATGCGGAGAGAATGGCCGTGTTTGCTGAGTTAATACAATGAAGCTAATTGCCCTCCAAGCAGCCCAAACACCAAGGCTCAGCTAAAATGATTCCCCTGAATGGAAACTTGCTCGGCTTCAGCTGATCTCTCTCTCTTGCGCTCTCTCTCTCCACACACACACACACACACACACACACACACACACACACACACACACACACACACACACACACACACACACACACACACACACACACACACACACACACACACACACACACACACACACACACACACACACACACACACACACACACACACACACACACACACACACACACACACACACACACACACACACCACCGCCGCTGCCGCCGCCGCCCCTCTCTCCCTCTTACACCTTCTCTCTCTGTCAGCCTGATATTCACTGCAGTGTGTGGATATTATTGCTTTGTATTGATTCAGCATTATTTTCCCTCAGCAGCTTCTCGGTGGCTGGAGAGGGAAAAAGGCCAGCGCAGCAGCAGTCACACCTCAGCGCTTCCCACGCGCTTTTTGGTCCTATCCCGCTTGCCTCCCTGCGACCCTATTTACACCTCCTAAACTGATGAATGGCACAGCTTTGCACATCTGGCTTCAAGGTAATTTATAGGTTGAAGGCAGATCACGGCAATTTTCAAAGCTAGATTATAAACAGTCACAGAACAAGGATCAAAGGAATTTTTACGTCTCTTGCAATAAAGTGATATTTGGCCGGCATCATGTCTGAAGCTAGGCGTTGAAAGTCATATCTATTATTAGTTTAAACAAAGGGACTTCCACTGTGCAGTAGCTGACTCCTCTACAACCAAGCCCTGTTTGAGGGGATGAGGAAGAATTGGGAAAGCGGTGCAAACGCCACATTGTCAATGCAATTCGCTTTCACAAATTTCCTGATTAAGCCTCTCTCTGGCTACCGCTGCCTTTCTTTAAAATGCCAAATTACAGCATGCAGTCTTGACAAAATATCAAGCTGCCTGGCTCCCTCATACGATACTGCTGGCATGTTGCTGTAATGGAAGGTGTGAGCATGTGTGTGTATGTGTGTTTGTTGTGCTGACGCATGCATGCAGCTGGAGGAATGTGGAGAGGGGTCGCCGGCCCAGAGGAATGACCTGTTCCATGAGCGACTGGTTATCTCTCGCTGGGCAGATCTGATTTAGCATTTGTTTAACCTTGAGGAAAGTGGGCGTGTGTGCAATGTTTGTGTGTATTTGTGTGTGTGAGTGTGTGCAAGCAGCCCTGCATAATACCCTCACAGCTCCCTCAGGATCATATCCACATGCTTGCTTTGGTTGGGTAATACCATCTAAGTGATTATCATGTGGAGGTTCAAAAATGCTGCAGTATCTGACTGAATGATTAGATGAATACATTAAACGGCTTCATTTTGCATTCAGCCCTGTGAGCCTGCAACGCATATGGGTGGAAAGAGGTTGTTACCGTATATATATGTGTATTCATGCAGGGCAGTTAATAATTCAAAACGTTGCTGTCGTTTACAAGCTTGCTTGTAGAGCTGCATGGGTGGGGCTCACTGCATAATTGGTTCCATAGTGCCAAACAACTAATCGATTAATCCTACGAAAATAACTGAACCTCATATCAACATCAATTGGTTGATTTTCTGATTACTATCCATACCACATGCTATATAACAATGAAAGACAGCAAGGAGTGATTTGCAAAGTATCCCTCTGTTGCAAAATCACTATTTATCTGTGAATAAGATCCAATATTTGTCATGTAGTGTCTTGATGAATAAAAGCATTGTGAAATCATATTTGACGCAGCTGTGGCGGGGGGGAACACACTCCCTACAGGCAACAAACTGTTCCATGTGTGTGTGCACCCAAAGCAATGGTGTGTCATATGTACCACCGCCGAACATAATAACTCACCTCTCGTAGTGTCTCCGCGTACACGTGGCCGCACTTGTGCTGCTGGGGTTCCCGCCCAATTCATCATATACATGCTTCCACTGTCTGCGCACTGTTATCTGGAAGGGACGGACAGAGAACGATAAGAGTTAAAGCAGAAAGAGAGAGACAAAGGGATGACAATGAGATGAATGTAGAGTGGTGGGGGGAAATTGAAAACACATGAGAGGAAGAAAGAATACAGCAAAAAAAACAAAAGAGAAAAAAACACAAGTGGTTGACATCATTTTGTGGTCTTGGGGAGTTACTGAGTCATGATGTTCCAGTTATTGAATCCCTCAAAACTCAATTCTCTAACATAATAAGCTCTGCTAACATCATGCAGTCAGTTGTTCCTGCTATAACCCCTTTACCCCTGAACAGATGACGGGCGAAAACACACAAAAAACACAAGAAATCCAGGCTTGCCACAGAGCTAATAAAAAGCCACAACATGAAACGTCAGATAATCAGCTGCAGATAAGAGGGGTTTAAAAAAAGGATATGAGCCCTAATTATACGAGCCGTATTCTGTTTACGGTCTGGGTCTGGCTGTCTGTTTGGATGACATTATAGCAGCCAAGCTAATGAAGAAACAGGGCATGAGCATTTCAACTTGACGACTCATCCAACATTGGCTTGGGAAAACATGTTGTACATGAATAGTGAATGAATAAACGGCCTTTGAGGCTGCCAAGGCAAATGTCACTCCCTCATACATACTTATTCCTGACTCACGTTGCTTTAGTATGTGCGTGTGTGCAGCGTATATGTGGCTATACATGTGCAACTCACTTCATCTCCAACATGGGAAAAAATGAACGATTTGACTAATTTCCTTCTGCCCGGCGCAGAGCAGTGGGAACATGTGTTTTCCACTCCGAATGTTCTTTTCTCTCTCTGAAACAACGGCATCATTTTTGCTAAATGTGGCTCTGAGCAAGACTTTCTTCTTGGGAAAATAGCGACTGACCTCAAGGGTCAAAAGGAGGGCAGACGGAGAAAATGCAGGGAGGAAAAGAAGAAGGGAGGTAGGGCAGGAATACAGCAAGAGAAAAAGGAGAGGAGGAGGAGGTAAGCAGAAAGAGGGAGAGATAGAAGAAAGGGCAGAGGAGGGGGGCCTAAGTGAAAAGAGGAAGGAATATATTGGCACATGTGTGAATACTTACCAACTCATATCCTCCCAGTTTCTGAGCAGCTTGAAACATAGTCCAAAGGTTGACTGTGAGAGACAGAAGACAAACAAGGCAGTCAGGAACTCTGAGAGGAGATGCTGAAACACATGACGTCAAAAACAGTCATTACACAAGAGAGAGGGAGATAAATACAGTGCAGGAGGAAGTATTTAGATCCTGTAGTGAAATAAAAGCGCCAATACCAACACGAAAAAACAGTATCGGTGCACACACATACAAGATACAAAATTAAGGCATGTACAGATATGTACAAGATAGATAGATAGATAGATAGATAGATAGATAGATAGATAGATAGATAGATAGATAGATAGATAGATAGATAGATAGATAGATAGATAGATAGATAGATAGATAGATAGATAGATAGATAGATAGATAGATTTTTATCATTTCCTCACAATGCAACTCTGCACTTCAGCTGAAAGGAAGCAAATGAATATTGAGCACTTGTACAATCACAGCTATGTGATAAAATACAGCACATGCTTCATCCTGACAAAGAGATGTGTTAACCCTCAGCTGCAGCCTGCAGGAATGAATGAAAGCCATTACAAGCATCAAACACTTGGCAATAGGCTCAAACTTCTGTTTGAACTAATGCAAATGAATTTGCATTGATTTGCCCATGCAAAATACCCCATGACAGGCCATATCAAAATACAAGTCTTGTGTAACACTTTCCTAAAAATAGCCAAGCGAGCTCTGAGATAGGCTTCAAATGGCTGTCTGTATTTGAAAGAAAAATATTTCCCACAAACAAAGAACCACAAGTTCATTGGGGGACTTTTTGTCCCAATGACATTCGTATTCGCTTTCTGTAACATCATTGTTTAACATTTTTATATGAAGGCCTATAAATAAGAGAAGGAGGCCTCGCCTGGGGAGAAATCCATCAAAATTCAATCTGTGCGTACACAAAGCCTTGCATTTGTCAAAATGACATTTTCCTATCTCCGCATTTGACAGCATTGATTTTTTTCCTTCCCTCCTCTCTGCGACCGTTGTCAATGCACGGCTGGAATAACAAAGGGAGCTGGGTAGGTTTTTCTGTTTGAACTGAGCACTCCGGCGTATTGTGCTTTCAGACTTTAGAAACAGAAAGATGTTCTATTTAACTAGCTTGTTATGCATCGACTGTAATTACCACAAAAGCACACGGGACAGGGAGGGAACAGAACAGATAAAGGAAATCAGTGAAGATGCCTTTTCTTAGATGTCTTGTCATTAGCAATTTCTTTTCTTAATTCCCTTCTATTTGGCAGGGGCAATTATCAGTGAGATAAGGATGACAAAACAGCACCACAATGCAGCCTCAATGACACACCGATGGCATGGCAATTAGACAACAAGGCTGAAAGAGGAAGACAAATTGGAACTGATGTTCACAATCAAGTGCTGAATGCCCACACACACATGCACGCACACACACACACACACACACACACACACACACACACACACACACACACACACACACACACACACACACACACACACACACACACACACACACACACACACACACACACACACACACACACACACACACACACACACACACACACACACACACACACACACACACACACACACACACACACACAATCTTGCAGATCAAGGGCATTCAGTATATACAATGTAACCAGAACTACTCCTGTTTTATTCTTCTGATTCCTCTCTATCTCTCATTCCTTTCATCACCTCGACTGCACCCATACAACTTCAAAGGCAGCAGCTGCGGAACAAAGTCAATATTAACCAAGTCATAAAAAATAGAAGGACAGCAACTCGCATAAATAAACTGCAGCACAAAACTGTTTCTCTTCTCCAACTGTACTCTAAACACTAACCGCCAACTATACCATGGCATCTGCTGGGATTCAGGCACATTCAGACCCTGTGAATGCTTTTACTCAGGTGATCATTAAGAGATTATCTGTTTGATATCAGTTTACTGAATATCTTTGAGCGTTTAACTGTTAGACAGAACAAGAAGACATTGGAAGTTTGTGATAGGCATTTTCTTCCCAAACTTAATTGATAATTGATCAATTGAAAAAAGGGAAAATAACCCCTAAAGACAGTTATTGTTAGTTGCAGTACTAAATATTGATAATAGTGTTTACAATAAAAAGTTAAAAAAAAAAAACATCTAATGCCAGCCTATCAAATGTAAATATGTGCTCCTTTTTTATATGCTGATGGCCGATTGGTCTCAGTCATTGCATACAGAAAAAGCTGGAGTTACATAGACATTCAGCATAAGGGTTAAGCAGGCAAACTAGTGCACACTGTGTTAAACCAACACTCTGAATATTACTGGGTTTAAAAATATGTTATGGGCCATTGGAGGCAAAGGCAGTTTGACTGGATTTTGGTGGTTCATACTGTATCTCTCTCTGTTGGGCTATTAAGAGTCATAATTGCAGTCTTCATAAAAATCAGGTATGCACACAGTAAGGGGTTATTGTGGAGTTTACTGTGGAGTCCATGTTTGGATAGAGATTATTATTGGGTTTTTTTTAGAGGTGAATCACATGTCAGATGTTTTCAGCCAACAACGCATGGGTAAGTCTGATAAATCATTCAACCATCTGTTGCTTTGTTAAGCGCCGGAGAACTTCATAAAAAAGATTATTACTCAAACGCAAACGAAAATAACATAATTTCAATTTCCATTACAGGAAAAGCGAGTCCTTTGATTTGATTTTTCTTTTTTCATGCATTTGTAGCGAGTTAAAACGGGAAGAATATGAAAACTGGCGTCTGATTACATCTAAGGGTTTTGTTGTATTAATTATGTTGTGCTTTTCATTTTTTTCTCCCCGTTCTTCTTTACATGTGCTGATGAATGCTCGCTGCCAAGGACGAAGTTTAAACAGCATGATTTCACCATTTAATGAGGGCCTTTGCTTATGATGTGTCTGCGTTTGAGATTCAAAGCATGTACTGTATGTAAAGCAGTTGGCGCGTGGACCTCGACTTTATTCTGATCTCAAACTGAGAAATGCCAAGTAAAAGTAAAGCATGGCGGGTGTGTAATTCTCCCTCCCTCCGTCTCTCTTTCTCTCTTCCTCCTCATTGCTCTACCTCCCTCCACCACAATGACCTATATAAGCAACAACATGTCGGCAGTCAAGATGACAGGATTGTCAAAATACCGCGGTGAGCTAAGCAGAGTCGAGGCGACCACAGCTTACCTTCAATGTAATAGTTTAGGAGTAATGAGTTTTACTGGGCTATATAAACTGTCACTGTTATATTCAATAGACATCTCTCTCCCTGCCTTGCTGTTAATTTGCCGTGCTGCGTCGCGATTCGAGCGTGTGGCCAACCCTCTTGACTGGTTTCAAATGAGTGCAAAATGTGATTTCCTTCCCAGGGCAAAGACTGAGAGAGAGGTACATCAGAAAAAAAACACAGTTTGAGACGAGTGCGAGTGTTCTCATGTGCCTTAACTCGAGATCAAACGCACGAGAAAAACAAAGGCGATTTCTCCCTTCAGTTTCAGAGAGACCAGAGCAGCCTGTTCTGGTGTTCACGTGCGTCTCTCTACTTTGTACCTGTGCACACCGAGTGCAAGCTAAGCATTCGACCTATATTAGAAGATCTTTCATCTCCGGGGCAGACGTGTTTCCCATACATGTGATATGTGACATGTTTTAGAGGACGTTCTTGGCCCTTCACAGGAAACCCTTTTGACAAGTGTGAGAAGATATTCTCTCCTCATATATTTTACTAACCACAAAATGGGATTTTTCTCAACATGGAGAATTGTTACTATGCTATATTTATATTATACAGCAGTTGGTTCTGAGCGAGTGATTTGATTGGACGAGAGACCTTCTGAGCGTTCTGAAGGAGTGCTGATATTAGCCAACAACATCACTCTGACTGTTCACCAAACTGTAGACCAACTGTCAAAATCACTCCGCGGCTCACTGATGAGCCGGAGCTTCACTTGTGTTGTGTGTTATCTGTGTGTGTGTGACTCAGGTTGACTGTGGCGAGTCTCTCCCCTGTGAGAGGGCATCGCTGCCACACACAGACACACAGACAGAGACAGTGTGCGGTAGTCACTCACACTCACGTTACTGAAGACAGCAATAGTGTGTGGAGATAAACTCAGGCTGCTGAATAATACGAGCGCAGCATATTAGCCTAGCCTAGCTTGCCCACCTCATTGTATAACGTTACTTCCCCCAGGCCGAAATACACTCATAAACTCTGGGAAATGAAGCGTGGGGGTTTGGATTGGGCAGCGGACTTTATTACCAACTAGATTAAGATCCGCCGTTCCGTTTCTTTGGTGATTTTTACGGGACATCGGGCCGCCGTGGTTAATGTGACCAGAGTAAACAAAGCAAGACGAGCTCACTCGCGTAAAGTTGTTGCTTAGCAACGCGCTCCGCTCTGATTGCTGTTGTCGAACTATTTGTGTTGGCGGAAGCAAATACATTCTTAAATGATTAAAGATAACATTTTAAAGTTAACTTGTGAATTTCAGTTGTAAAACTGCTGTATAAAAGCAATAGCACACTCGAGGTCGCATGTTGTCGCTCTATATCAGCACTGCTGTGTTTCTCTTCGGCACTCGGCCTGCGGCCTCGTACCTACGACCGAATCACAGCAGTGCTGATATAGAGCGACAACATGCTCCCTCTCGTGTGCTATTGCTTAAATAGCCATAGAGTGAGTGTTTTTTTTTTTTTTTTTTTTTTTATACAGTTTAAGAAATGTAGAGATTTTTTGGCAGCAGCTGGCAGCAATCTATACTTCTTCCCCCTAAAGCCCTCCATATTCTGTACAGTTAGGACAGAGTCTCCCCTTGACTTGACAGAAAAGTGGTTTCTCAACTGATCACAACAAGGGGAGGGGCACTATAGATGACTTGTTTTTAGAGATTCTGATTAATATCCATGCTGGGTCTTTCCACGATGGATTTTAACGACTCAACATGACTTTCAAAGTGCAGTTTCATTGTGTTATCGAAACCGTTATTTTGAAACATAACCCTGTGTTTCTAATCTCTGAGACATTTTCAAACAATGTCAGTTTATGACCTAAATCAGCAAGATAAAATGCATCCACACACACTTTACTATGAGACCTTTTGGGTCAAAACTAGAGTAACATTGCCAGTGAAGGAATAAGAGAATATTATTGTCCTACTCACTCTGTTTGAAGCCGAGGAAGGGGATCCTCTCAATGGCCGTGTCTCTCTCTTTCATGTACTTGTAGAGTGCGACTAAGAAAGCCTGCTCCTCCGCCCGGCTCTCCTCTGATGTTTCATCCTCGTTCTTGTCCTCCCTCTCGTTCCTCTCCTCCTTTTCCCTCTCCTTCCCTCTCTCCTTCTCCTCGGCTAAGGATCTCTTGCTGAGGCCATTGGCCCTGTGTTTGGCTGGTGGGGAGATTTTTCCGTTGGGCACTGTTTTACAGTTGGGTTTGACCTGCACAAAAAGAGCCAGTACATGTAACTTTAGATGAACATTGAACTTCCCTTTAACAGACTGTTATTCAAATGATGTCGGACAGTTTGGATGAAATGTGTTTGGGTTTGGAGCACAAACACATATTCGTCCAGGCCACAGAGGCAGCCTCACATTGATTATCAATGGAGCAGCTCTTGTTGTCATCACAGATTAGTCACAGATTAGTTTGACTCTAGCTTCAACAGAGAATTGCTAATATTGATTCAACTGTCCAAGGTCGTGGTAATAACAGCCGGGCTTTTAGGCTGAACATTTCCTTCACTTTGAATATTTACACCCAATGTTAAATAGGAGCTCGATAAAATGGAGCACTCCGAGAAAAAACGAGATACAGAATCAATTATATGAACGTCTTTCAAAAGTCACTGAAAATGTCAAAGGAAATCCTTGATTCCTTTAATTAAGTAACATGTTTTGGTGTTGAGTGATTCTATATCCACACACTACTAGATCATGCTGCATTTGTTGAAATTACTATTATAGTGGTCGGATGAAGACAAAATACAAACCGATGAAAAGAACGCTGCTTCATACAAATGCTATGGCTGGTCCATCAATGAATAAAATTGTCAAATAAAACCGAATAATATAGTTTTAGAGATGCAGCTAGTCAATAAATCGAACAGTTGCATGTAGAAAAATATGTCAAATGTATTAGAAAAAAATGATTGAATCGTCTAAAAAACCTTGACGTGATATAAAAGAAAAGTATTAAGATATATTTTAATAAAAATGTATTATGTAGTTTCAACTCATTGTAGACAAGAATTACACCTCCGTGATAATGGATGATCTCTTAATGTGGCCTTCAAATTCACAAGTTTTTACTGCGTGTACTGTACAGAGTGTAACACTGCACGGCTGCTGTGTCTCTCCTAGGGAAATGCTGCAACCTTGTTCTGTAACTGAGGATACAAGGACGACCCGCAGAGCAGATGGTTGATAACACAAGTTAAGGTGTCACATGTCATTACTGCAGAACGGACCTAAAAGTTACTGTTTACCGTAAAACACTGGTCATATACTGTACTTTATTTTACTGATGAACATTTGTATAGGTATTGGTATGCTTATGTTGCCTCTCTAATGGACTCCAATGTATTTCTTCTTTAAAAGGTGGAGTCAGTGATTCTACAGAATGCTTGATGTCAGAATCACTTTTTGTCAAAATCGGTGAATATATCCTCACGATCCTCTACCTGTACCTACTGTGTGGAAAGCTCCAGTGTTAATACACAGCCACAAATGGGCATGTTGCCTTCTTTGTTTACATACCCTTTGTTTACATACCAGTTTACAGAGGTTAGGCTGTGTATTAACAAAAAAAAAATTTTCAGCACACACAGTACGGACAGGTAGTGGATCTTGAGGAGATAGTCACTGATTTTGACAAGAGACGCCCTCCAGAATCGCGGACTCCGCCTTAAATTTCATAAATTGAATTCAAATTATTTCTATATTATGATCTTCTGGTATCTTACCTTGGCGGTAGTTTTGCTCTCTGGGCTGCTGGGGTCTTGTGCAGCCACTGTTGTTGGCCCCTGGTTTGGCCCCGATGAGCCTGTACGCTGACACTGGGAGTCCCTTCTCTGAGAGATGGACAGCTTCTTCTTCCGAGGTCGCCCCTTAAGGTTGGGAGCTGAAATAAAGGAAAGAATATTCGTTCATGTATATTCATCTTATAGTTGGCAACATTTGATGTTTAGTCTAATGTGTTTTTTTAAATCTTCAAGCTATCTTAATACGTTACATGTATGAGGAAGATTAAATAAGACAAATATTAACACCCTCAGTAGGAACAGTGACTTTAACCGAAGAGGACGAAGGCTATGACAGGAACATTTACTATTTAGGGAAGGAATTTCACAGGCCATGCCAGCCTGTAGCTAATCATTTTTAAACTGGATTAGTGCAACATTGTGCTGAATGGGGTAGCTGGGGCTGCCAAATTGCTCCAATGTGCTAGTAAACACAATCCACAAGTTCCACCTCTCAGTCTAACAGAAAAACAACATTTAAATTCAGACAGATGTATCTTCAAAAATGTCTTGAGGAGGGCATCGAACAGTAGAGCAATTAGTGTAATACTTTAAATGACAGATGCCGGTTAACCCACAAACCCACATGAGCAAAGACATTTGAAGTCTCCTCTGCTAACAGACATATTTGATACAGATGTTTGTCAAAGCCTAAACAACATCTATAATATGTTTTTCACAACTCATCATCATCATAATCATCATCAGAAAGTAGATATGTAAGATGTACTGATCATCACGGCTCTGCTTCTCTGTTGAGCCTGCTCGTGTCCTAGAGCTGAACGCTGTTAATTAAAAACACATGAACCTGCCTGATAGGAGCTCTTTGTTTGAAAGGCTGGCAGATATAATTGCTCAGTTCACATTACACACACAATAAAGTATTTAAGCCCTCCAAGTCCTTTGTACACCCACATTTATGTCAACCCCCGTGACTCTAATGTAACTTCTTGGCCCGAGAGCCTTGCCTCCACGCAGCACAAACAGAGATAAAAGACGGAGGGAAAAAAAGAAAGAAAAACTTAAAATAATCCTGAGTTTCAGTCACGTATTTTCACCAGCGTCAACAATGTCTCTTTCCATCTGCAAATGACAATTAAATCACATCCAAGGTTGCTCTCTGCCAAAAGAACTCTGTGATTATTTTTGGCGGATCAAATTCCAATCAGGGAAATGTTACAATAACACTGGGGCTGAATTAAACTAAGAGGCAGTCATTAAAAAAAGGGTAAAATGATCGTGTCTCAGCAACCCATAACTTTATGTTGTTGTTTTCACAAACAGAAACAGCCCAGGGGGAAAATTCCAAGGGCATTTGTTGTGCATTTGTCATCCCTTTGACATTGAAGAAGAAAAAAAAAAAGAAACAAGTTCTCAAAGCTCTAATCTTTACTTAGAAAGCACTGGGTGTGTTTCTTCCCTCTGTCTTTTTCTCATTTTGCTGCTCACTCTGCCTCTTTCATTCTGCCAATTACTCATTAACGCTGAGAAATTACATAAACCCGATTACTTATTTATTTATATACTATGTTTATTTTTGAAGGGGCGACGGATACATGAGCACACCACACTCACTGAATACACTAATGCTGCATATCATATAGCATTATATAGCCTAAGCTCATTTGCAATGCTTGAGCTTCTGTTAAAAGAAAAATCCAAATGTAATTAAAACAAAACACAAACCCTATATAGATAAATGGGCTTTTCATCTAGAGGGTGAATCTGAAGAGAAGTAATTACATGACTGCATGCCAGAAATATGTGGTGTACTGAAAAGAAAACACACACACACACACACACACACACACACACACACACACACACACACACACATACAGTACATGCAATCATGCAAAACACAAACACTATGTGACAGAAGACTAATGCTTGCGGGTTTAAACTAGCAGGAGATTTATTTTGTAATATGTGACATCAGTTTAAACAAACCGCCGCGCAGGTCTGGGTGAGGTCACAATCTCAGTGCTGTTCTGTTTTTAGTCCCGATGGCTAACCCCCCTGACACCCTACACCGAGTTACATAACCCGCCTGTCTGTTTACATTTTTCATCAGGTCAAACGCTGCTGCGTAAGAAAAATGCTGCAATCACAGCAAAATGCTGCTGCAAAACACATGATGTAAACGGCAACGAGCGAGTTTAAATTCATTGACTTATTGATAAAGGACGACCCGAGCTCGGTTAAACAACCCGAGCAGACATTACTGTAAACCGGGGGTCAGACAGTGCATTGGCGTGTTCTTTATTGAACAGAAATAGGCACACAAGGTCAGGCGCGGGCAATCTTTCTGCGCTGCGGAATTGTGTGCAGAACTGTTGATCAGCACTCCTCGTGGCCAAGTTGCATTATGGGAGGAGTCATCAGCTTTAAAATACCACAAAGAAAAATGTAAGACGGGGCTGACTCTGTGCAGAAACATAGACATTTATAGTCTGTAAAATAACAAAGCAAACATCACAGGCTCATGATTTCACAGCACCCCTGGGTGATGTGATATTTTTACAACTCTGTGGGAATTAAGTGTTTTTTTTTCTATTTCAATGTACTAGAAAAGGAAGAGATAATTTAAGTATACATGACACTTCCCTCAACAAGCCAAAAATGGCCACTATAGTAATACACCAAAAATGACAGCTGAACAAGCTACCAAGTTCCCTTTTCCTTGTTTCCCATTGAGTGACTTATTTCTCAGTCTGTGGCTTTCTGCTTATCTGGGTCGTGGACATGACTTGGCAAAGTGCCTTGAAGTGAACAGAAGACTCCTCCCCAGTCCTTCACAATGCCCAGAAGGCATACAGCATGGACACACAGACACACACACACACACACACACACACACACACACACCAACAACACATACACCCCAGCCATAGACACACACACACACTGAAGCTGAAAGAGTAATGAACAAAATTCTAGATAATAGCTTGATACATAGAAATACACATAGGTAAGGGGATTTCCCTAGGGGGCGGACACATCTTGTCTTGTCACCGTGTACAACCCCTGAGTCATGGGAGTCACAATGACTTCAGCAGCGAGATGCACAGCCTGACAACTTCACCTCCAGATGCAGCGCAACGCTCTCAGCTCTTAACTGCTTTACAACACGGCTTTGTTAAATCATTTCAACCTGTCTCAGATTCAATTAAATACGGCCCCTAATACCTTGGTTTTATTGCCAGTTCAGTTGATGTCAGTGATAATGAAAAACTCATTAGGGACAGTCCAGGAAGAGGGTTCTTACAGTTCTATGCATAAACAGTGTGCGGCCACAGGGAACCAACACGACATTAAAAAAATGGACCGAATGATTGAGATGCTCTTGGGAACAGAGGGACATTGGATGGATGCCTCAGCTGATAACGCTAACAAAATCGATTACAAAAAAAAAGAGGAAAAACATCAGCTCAATAGCTACATGTGTTTACTTAAGGATTGTCTCTTTAAAAAGATAATGGTTTCAAAAACTCTTTAAAGTGGATGGATGGCGATCAGTTTTTTCTATATTTGATTGGCATAAATGAAATAAAAGGCTTTGATGTACCTTGGTAGATAGGCAGCCAGCACATCCTTTTATTTTCCAGTTTTAACTGAAATAATCTGTCACGACTTCAGATTTAAAGGGTTTTGGCCACATTATGGTTCAAGGGATGGCAATTTCAGTCGGTTGGTCTGCCCACCTTTTAAGTCCAACCAAAAATCTCACAAAAAAACTGTGGATATTCTGGCAGAAAAGTGTGTACAAACATTTATGGTCCCCAAAATGATATATCCTAATAATCATCCTCTAGCAAATCCCTCAATTTAGTGCCATTACCAGGACAAATAAAAAATTGGAAAAATTATCTTATACCTCCATAAAATTGTTTTTCAGGTATAGAACTCCTGTCCACCTCCATTGTAATGTGTGTTGGGTGCTAATTAGCAAATATTAGCATGGTAACCTGCTAAACTAAGATGGTGAACATGGTAATCATTATACATTCCTAACCTCCCTATGTTAGCATTGTGATTGTGAGCATGCTAGCAGACTGATGCCAAAGCACGACTATGCCCAGGTGCAGCCTCACAGAGCTGCTAGCATCTTGTTAAACTGTTGAAACCAAGAGTCATTTTGCAATCTTCTTAGTAATCATATTATGGAAATGGGCAATGGGTTTTATCATTGTTTTTATGGGCAATCATAAAGGTCAAGTGGACATAAATCACTTATAAAGGTTGTTGAGCAATACTACAGTGTAAAAGCTGCTAATGACAGACAAAACAACTCTGGTTCAACGCCAGGTTACAAACCTGCTGAGCTCAACAATGAACTTTTAGTCAATTACGTGCAAATTAAATGCGGATCTCTTTTATGGACGCGTCTTCTCAGACACGACACAGAGTTTTGATCCGATCTTTCATTAAACAAAGTGCCCACTCAAGTCCTCATTCAAGCTCTCAATACTACTGTTTGACTTCAACGTCCTGTCACCACAATTAGGTCCAAGTTCAAACCAAGGAGCGAGGGAGGAAATGGCATGACTAGAACAAGCAGCGGTAGGTAAAAAACGAGTTTTGACATATTTTGTCGTCTCACTCGGTTGCAAATTCACCAAAGGCCTGACACCCACTCAGCAATTATCAGCATTGCACACAGCCAGAGGGAACATTCATGTTGCAATACATAGTTGTGTCGGTTCAGTACAGGATGTCCTCCAGGACATAACTGTATTCACACCATACAGTACTGTTCAAGTTTGTTATTATAATACAAACATAAGTAATGTCTAACTGAGACTGAAAATCGTTTACACAAGAGTGACATGGCTAACTAAGATATGACACAGATAATAACATGACAAAACATCCTGTTAAAATGCTGAAAATCAACTATGCTTGAGACCAACAATGTGGGAACAATTTAAATCAGTTAAGCAGCACAGTGGCATTGACAAGTAGAGTTACATTCCAGCTCAATTGTAATCAATGTGAATTCTCCAAAGAGAGATCCACTCAGTCAATTTGAAGTCATTCCTTACAACAAACACAATGTTAAGTCATCAGTGAAACACCCTAGTACAGACCGCACCGACCACAGCTTCAGGACAGATATACATATTCGCTCAGGTGAGAAGGAATCCTCCCCTGGGATGGATTTGTAAACGAAACCATATCTGTGAGTACGCCCACACGCAGACAAAGAAGGTCACTGAGGTCTGGCATACAGGGTTACAATGGTGCGTTGGAAATTTACAGCCAGTCATAAAGCATAATGCACCGTGACAAAGAGAGTATTTCTTTACTATGTAAGCACTGAACAGATGCATTTGCATATACAGATAATAAAAGAGGGAACTTTATGGAAAACAGAAGCCGAGCTGTGTAAGTCAAATTAGAATTGAATAGAATAAAATAGGGTTCAATAGCACATGATTGGTGCGGTTTAAAATAATGTTTTATGAGGAACAATAACAGCACAATACAAAACGATAAACCAAAGTCAATAAAACCTAACAAATTGTCAACAAAACTTGACAAATCATGATAGAAAACAGCCTCTGATAGGACTCTAGAGACGCAGACTTTAATCCGTGGGGGAGCCAAGCATTAAATGTGTGATCAGTGAAGTGATATGATTACACTTTGGTGGAACATTTTACTGTCACTGGGAGGCTCAGGGATGAGACAACTAGGGAGGCTCCGTAGCAGCAAAAGCAACAGTAAGCTACGACTGATTCGTCAGCCAGTAGTGACAGGCGATGGCGCGTCTTCACCATACATCAAAGATCTTTAGAGATTTGGAAGGATTTCAAGCATTTCTGCTCAAGCAATGCATATTTCTGACCAGAGTGTTAGGAGACCAGTTTCCTACAGTGTTTAGGAACATGTCGGAGCAGATGTATTTTTTCTTAAGCGCATTTCTAAGTACATAATCGGTTTTCTTTCACAAATGATCAAATATCAGATCCAAATTAGACAGCCAAGATGTTAACAAGATGCAGAATGGATTATTTTATACCTGAGCACATATCCTACTGTATACTGTACAGTGTTGTTCCAGCAAAACAACCTATATTGGTACAAGCAGCAGAACCCTTAAAAACTTTTTTTTTCAATTTTGAATATGTTTAAGAGAAATCATAATTTGTGACCCATAAGTAGATCCTTATGTCCTACGCTCAGAGACAGATGTCCCACTACATCTAATCTCATTACATTATTTGTGGCGATTTTTAGGTTACTGAACCAAGAAAACAAAGTCCAATCCTGAGATACATTGAATTAAATAACATAAAAAAAATCGAAAATTAAATTAAATATAGGGGAAGGTGGGGTGATTTGTGCATTTTGGAAGTTGCAAAACCCCTTGTTTCTAGAAAACCGTGGAAGAAATTGGAAATGTGACCACATATTTAAGAAGAGCAATCCATTTGACTCATCCTGTAAAGAAGGGAGACACAAGGAATAAGATATAAGCACATTTAAGCTCAAAAAACTGTGTTTTGCCTTTCAAAGTAAAATTTCCATGATCAAGGTTTTTTGATTATTGTGTCTGAACAATTATAGACACGTTTGAAAACATTTGACACATGTTTTAGTGCTTTGGTATGCTACACTTTGAGTCTATATAGTTAGCACAATGTCAACCCTAAATTGCTGCATCATGCCTATTATCCAAAATTCTGGGGATGGGGTGATTTGTGCGCAAGGGCCTGGGTGAGTTATAAGTAAGTAAGTAAGTAAAATGTATTTATAAAAGCACATTTATGACAGTTTGCACTGTCCAAAGTGCTGTACATAGTGCATTCAGTAGGTAAACAATGAAGGTAAAATAACAACTAGAACTGCAAGCAGTTGTGAACGGGGGCCAAGCCTCCCACGCGACTCGGGATCGGGCGTTGTCGTCCGCGGCGCCGGCCCCTCGCTTCACGGAATCCGGAGATGTAAAGTTTTTGAATGTGCGATGTTCGGTGTGGGAGTTATAGCCCCAAACGCGTTTTCTTTGCTTTTTGTGGTTTTGGCGCCCCCTATGGATGACATTCGCAAAATTACGTTAGATAGAAAGATGCAGCTCAATGTACCAAACAAGTGGATGTCAAGTTTTTGAATGTGCGATGTTCGGTTGGGGAGTTATAGCAAAATCAAATTGTCAACCTCTCCATTGTAAAGACACTTTTTTGAATTTTCCCATTTTCCCGCCTAAAGACTTAGAAAATGGCGAAAACAGGCAAAAAAATTGAAAAACTATTTTTTTTAATAAGTCCGGCCCACATAAAAATTTATTTCCCATATTTTTGCCATAGGCTCAGGTATGCCCCATGATAGTCTCCCTTCAGTTTCAAGAAAATCCCCCCTTTTTTTTTTTTAAAGGAATTTTCGCGAATCTTTAGAGCACTACCGTTTGATCTTCCAATGGTCGTAGAAAAACTATTTGACCCACTTTTGCTCGTGGGAGTCGGTAGAGCATAATGCTTTTGGTTTCGTCCAAATCGGGCAAAAACTGTAGGGGGAGTATGTTTTGGTGACTGACACAGTTTTTGCGACGTAGCAAAAAATCTATCCTATCGCAAATGGGCGTGGCCTATCTCAAAAGATGCAGCTGACTTGTGGGCATCTGTGGATATAAAGTTTTTGACTGTCGGACTTTCGGTGCGGAAGTTATAGCCCAAAACGCGTTTTCCTTTGTTGTAGCGCCACCTAGTGGCTGGGATGTCTGAATTTTTTTGTCTGCGTACCAGGCACGGACCTGGATAAGGCCTGCAAGTGGCATGTCCCAACCCTTTACAGTTTGGGCTGCAGCACCACTTTTACGCGGAGAAGAAAAAGAATAACTAGAACTGCGAGCAGTTGTGAACGGGGGCCAAGCCTCCCACGCGACTCGGGATCGGGCGTCGTCGTCCGCGGCGCCGGCCCCTCGCTTCACGGAATCCGGGGATGTAAAGTTTTTGAATGTGGGATGTTCGGTGTGGGAGTTATAGCCCGAAACGCGTTTTCTTTGCTTTTTGTGGTTTTGGCGCCCCCTATGGATGACATTCGCAAAACTACGTTAGATAGAAAGATGCAGCTCAATGTACCAAAGAAGTGGATGTCAAGTTTTTGAATGTGCGATGTTCGGTTGGAGAGTTATAGCAAAATCAAATTGTCATCCTCTCCATTGTAAAGACACTTTTTTGAATTTTCCCATTTTCCCGCCTAAAGACTTAGAAAATGGCGAAAACAGGCCAAAAAATTGAAAAACTCTTTTTTTTAATAAGTCCGGCCCACATAGAAATTTCTAGCCCATATTTTTTCCATAGGCTCAGGTATGCCCCATGATAGTTTCCCTTCAGTTTCAAGAAAATCCCCTTTTTTTTTTTTTTTAAGGAATTTTTGCGAATCTTTCAAGCGCTACTGTTTGGTCTTCCGATGGTCGTAGAAAAACTATTTGACCCACTTTTGCTCGTGGGAGTCAGGAGAGCGTAATGCTTTTGGTTTCGTCCAAATCGGGCGAAAACTGTAGGAGGAGTATGTTTTGGTGACTGACACAGTTTTTGCGACGTAGAAAAAGATCTATCCTATCGCAAATGGGCGTGGCCTATCTCAAAAGATGCAGCTGACTTGTGGGCATCTGTGGATATAAAGTTTTTGACTGTCGGACTTTCGGTGCGGAAGTTATAGCCCAAAACGCCTTTTCCTTTGTTGTAGCGCCACCTAGTGGCCGGGATGTTTGAATTTTTTTGTCTGCGTACGGGGTACGGACTTGGATGAGCCCTGCAAGTGGCATGTCCCAACCCTTTACGGTTTGGGCTGCAGCACCACTTTTATGTGGAGAAGAATAATAAGAAGAATAATCCCTACAAGATCAATAGGGTTCCCTGCCCCGCAGGGCTTGGGAACCGCGTTGCTCTGCAAAACGCGGTCCCAGCCCTACTCGGGCTTGGCCCCCTAATAATAATCCCTACAAGAACAATAGGGTTCCCTGCCCCGCAGGGCTTGGGAACCGCGTTGCTCTGCAAAACGCGGTCCCAGCCCTACTCGGGCTTGGCCCCCTAATAACCAAAATAAAAGACGTAAAGCCCATACATCCACATAAACACAGATAGTAGTGCAGAGGTAAGTAAGTAGTGCAGAGGTTAATGGGGAGGAAACACCAGGGTGTACATATGGGTTTTGAGCCTTGATTTAAAGGCAGAAATGTAGGGGGAATCACATTTGTCAGGTGGCAGTTGGTTCCACAAGCACGGAGCAACTAGTGCAAAGTACATTTCTGAGAGTTGTGCCAGTGGCATGGCTGTATACGCTGGTCACCAAAAGAAAGTGATAGTCTACAGTAGCTCAGGAGAGAGTGACATCTCAATTCCACTTAACGACACCACTGATGAGAGTTCAGATGGCCAGAAAGATGATGATGGTGACTTTGTCATTGTGACACAATGACGCACAAATCACCCCACTACGTGGGGTGATTTGTGCGACAAGACAACTTTTTTTCCGAAAGCTATATTTCTTAAACAGTTTATTCCAGATCCAAAGTTTTTATTGCCAGGGATGCACAACATCCTGAAATATATGTACATATTTGAGTTGGAGACATAACTGTCAAGGCCTCACTTTAAAATCACTTTGAGTAAAAAGTTGCACAAATCACCCCACCTTCCCCTATAGATGGCACCACACCCATATGATTCATTAACATATACAAATGTTGCACTTATTTTGTTAGATGTATGGAAGGCACAGGAATCAATAATATTATTGCTACTTGCTTTATCTATAAGGTTCCCTGTGGAGTTTCTGTTACACCAGTGATCTATAGGTGGCGGTAATGGGCCTCAATGCAGCAATGCCTCAGAAAAGGCAGGGAAGAAGAACATTGCAAGCTAGTTAACACTGATACAAATCAACTTAGCAGAATTTAAAATACCTAAAACCATTTTTTAAAAGGCATTTTTGCATTCAACTTGTTTCATAGACTTCAAGGATTCACACACACACCCACACACACACACACACACTGGATGTTTGTTTACAAGTAAACCCAACAGGGCAACTTTAATGTATTGTGTTGTCCCCACGTCTGAAACCAACACTTACACTCTTGGTTTTTCCATAATGCAAAGCAGCGAGTATTGAGCCCTCCCCTCCTCTGTCATTTTGCTGCTGACTGTTAGTCACTATCGCTTTTCACGTTCTAATATCAGACATTTCTGACGTGCTCATAATTCTCACTTTGTCACATCTGACAGCAGAGTTATTCCTCTGTTCCTGCGCTCGAGGCACGTTCAGACGCACTGACAGAACACACAAATAAAAACCATTTTGTGAACAGTAATACTGTGCGCATCTCTATCACTGTAATCATCAGAAATTACACAATGCGCCCACAGAGTGAGGCAGAGTGTGTGGGTGGACAGAGTACACTGTTTCTTTTATTATTAATCATCAAACCTCCGTTGGTTGATAGATGATACAAGTGTTAATTATTTTTTTTTTCATAATTATACGCAGGGAGATTATCATTGATAAAGTGTTTTTTAACACTCAAATATTTTCATCAGTGGTGTTATGTTCTCGCCTGTTTTCTCGCCCGTGAATGCAAGTGCAACATAATAAGATATTTTTATACCGCGGTGGCTGAGAGCTATTCTGAATTTAATGAGGGACGCATTTGGCTTCCTTTCTTAGGCATGACAAGTGTTACTAGTTACCGTTATTATTACACAAACACATCCCAAGTTTTTTGGCCAGGGCTTCAGCAACAGCAACAGCCTCAACTTCCAATACAACAGAGGGAGGGGAGGGACAGACAGAGATGTTGAGAAAAAGCTGCAGGCGACAACATGCAGCGAGAGCTGTGTTCAGACTCTGAGAATGGTGGTGTATTTGGAGAGAGCACCTGCATCAGGAAGGAACTTGTGTCCTGACTATACAGACACACAGGACATAACTGTAATACAGGTCTATTAGAGCATGCGCCTTGGGAAAGGCAGGGAGGATTAGTCCAGCTTGTTACTGAAAGAGCTCTAACAACAGCTCCCCTAAGGAGCAGCCAACTCATCTGCAGGTCCTCAACAGCTTCTTGTAAACAGTGTTTTCTCTCTAACCAAACAGCACCATGGCTCTGTTGCAACCTCTCATTTAAAGGGCGAGTACACCCAAATTACAAATATTTCCCATCCTAGCCCACAATATAATGTTTGTGTTTGAGATATCTCTCTTGCTTGTTTGCGATGCTCACAGTATTAAAACATCACTTTAAAAAACTGCACTTAGACTGCAGAACAAACTGAAAACACAACACTGGCATATCATTATCACCGTATAAAAATGTTTACAGGGACGTTTGTCACCAAACAACAGACATTGACTAACATTAGCATTCATTTGGAGTTGATTTTGTCAAGTATTAACTCTCCTTTTAACTCCGTTTTTCCACCATCTCCCAAGGGAAATATCTGGTTCTTTAGCTGCTAAATGCTTCATTATGTTTACCAGCTATCTGTTCACTTTGTCTGTCTGCTGTTAGTTGCTGAGCTGTACAGGTTTATTAGAGCATTTTGCCTAAAAATAAAATCACAAAACAGCGGCCTTTTGAGGTTGGAAACACGGCTGATGACTGAAAGTAAACAATAAAATTGTGAGTCTTTAAATACAAAACTACTTTATGTGCCGAAAGAAGCCAATACATGCTGAGAGCTAATTATCACTATGAGCAATTCCTTTCATATTACATTTAATAATGTGATCCATTGTTGCTATATTGATGAGAGCAGCTTAACGACTCCTTCAAAAATTCATTGGAACTACTTCCTACCAAATAAACTATCATACAAAATAAATAACACGTCCAACTGTCTTTTAGTTGCCGAGTAACACAAGCAGTGTTTTTGAAAGGACATGTCGCTGAGTCATTTTTTAAATGCTGTGAGCACCACAGACTAAATTTCATTGTCCTCCATTGTTTTGGGAACAGAACCACCTGGAAGAAATCAAAGCTAAGCTATCTGCATTGCTAGGTTCTACTGGTGCTAAATGAAACAACTAAATTGTATGTAATTTGGTCGGACAACATTTAATCAAACTCTCTCTAACAAACACCGTGGCATGTGCTCAAATATATTGACAATGCAAAGACATTAATTCATCTGAGACTCTCTGGCCTTATCATATCTCCTATTCTTGATGCAACAGCTCCGACACCTCGTTCCACTCCATGTTCCTAACCCATCATTTCTTATACAAATAATACATTATACCGGCTGTAGTCTGTTTTTATTTTCCTCAAAGACGATTCCCCTCAGCTGGCTGACAGACAGCTGTGTGTGTTCATGCATCATTATCTCCTTCACAGTGCCAGAGAGTTGCTGTAGCCTGTGGCAGACCTCAATCACACAGTATTAGAAATAACTTTGGTTTCCACGGAGCGCCGCGCTTTTGCCCGCTGCAGGTGCGCCACACACATTATATGAAGAACCAATGGGATATAGATTAACTAGCTGTGCTGGCCATCTGGGACTACATACATATGAAACCAGGTGCTTTGGGCTAATAAGTTCATTTGATTTAGCTTGCGAAAGCCAAGACATAATGGATGACAGTGTGTTGCTGATAATGTTCCTGTTCCTGGAAGCGGAGGTCATTGAAGCCAATAAACGGTTACATTTTATAACTAAGAAAAACAGGAGTCATTATATCCTTTCTGTCATATAAACTATCATCTAAACAGCCCTCAATGATGTTGTTTTTATAGGCGCAATTAAGTTAAACCTTACGAGGAATATTAAGTTCCTTAAATCTTTCATTTGAGTTTGGTTGAGATTTAAAATTCTGGTCCCGGTCTGAGGCTGCAGCATACAGCGAGGTAGAGAGATCCACAATACAGGGGGCTATGCTAATGCCCTGGCAGACAGTGTGCAGTAGATAAATCATGTTTATAGGCCGATGTCCTCGTCTATGGCCTCTGTGAAAATAACAAGATTGCTTGGAATTGCATCTAAATATGAGCTTTATGCATGCAAACACACCGCATAATAAAATACTGCTCTCGTGGATATGGAATAAAGAGTCTTACTTGCCATTTCAAACTGCAGCCAAGCAAATCGGGCCATTATCCGGTGTTTATATTCTAATAAAATGCTAAGAAATGCTGCTTCTTTGTGTTGATCCTGACAATTTGTCAAATTTAAATTCAGCAGCACAGGGAGGAACACATCAATTCAAAGTGAAATCAATTCTACCCCCCCCTCCTCCTTTTCACTTTCTCCCACTCTCCTGCTTGTCCTATCTATTTCTCTTTCCTTTCTGTAATAATTGTATGAGCAGGCAGCAAATGTAATTACAAACGGGTGGGGGTTGGGGGGGGGGGGGGATTGCTATGCATGCACAACAAAATGCTACATTAAAAAGCTATTATCAGTAAAGGGAACATTTTGGCAGATATACGGCGGAGGGCAGCTCCAGCCATATGTTTGCGGAGACGGGGACAACAAGTCAGGTAGTAATTATCAATCATCATCAGGAGAAGCTGTCACAAACACTGGGGCCGAGCACGCTCTGACTAGCGTTGCCATGGAGACAAGCCCACATCCCAGCGAGTGTGTGTGTGTGTGTGTTTACCAGGACATTAAAAATACAATCCCTTATTTTTATCTCGCACTTGCTATATCGTGTAAATCACTCTTTGAGTTCCTTTGAGGCACTGTTAGAGAGAGAGAGAGAGAGAGAGAGAGAGAGAGAGAGAGAGAGAGAGAGAGAGAGAGAGAGAGAGAGAGAGAGAGAGAGAGAGAGTTAAGGATTTCCTGCCAAGCCATACTAGGGAAAGAGATTTTTCAGGGATAAATTTAGGATAATTTGGGTTGAGGTTATGGTTTTGGGTTTACACCGATTTCCTTGCCTTGGGGATCAGGCATGTTAGGGTTTACAATTAGCAGCTGGATGATAAGTGAGTAGAATATTCAACAGCATCGTAATGCTGAGATATTTATATGTGTGTGAATGTGCACAATATACACAATGTTCTCGCAGTAATGAGCTCATGCCTCTGACCAGACTGTTGCTACAGTACACAGACTCTCCATTCAGACTGTCACTGGTAATATCCCTCTGTGGAGAGAAGAGGACATTCTCCCAAACCTATATGACTTTGTCAGTTTAAATTTTACATATCCTTTTTTCCCCTTGTTTGCATAGCTTCTCCAGTTTCCCTTTTTACATACACCAGATGCCTTCAAATCAAATTTCAGTACTTGCTACAGAGGCTATTCAAAGTACTAGAATAGCATTAACACGGAGGTGTACAGTAAGTGTGACTTTTCACAGAATCACACATGAGGAATGCTTCTGGAAGCTTTCCAGTGTTTTCTAGCGACAATGGCGCCTTCACATGACAATCAATTTCCATGTGACCTCAATCCATTACCCCTTCCAGGAATCAGGGTTATTTTCACTTAAAAACAAGCTCTGAAAATTAAATATGTTAGCAAGTAAACATGAAAGCAATTTGCTGGGAGCAGCGGCGTTAGTGCGGTATGAATTTTTCCTGCTTTATTACGGCAGTCATTTGGAAGAGAAAAAAATGGGTAGTGCTCTTAATTCATTATTTGTGCTCTGTTGTGCATGCTCCCCCTGGGTAGAAGCAACATTACTCTTTCATCAGATCAAATGAAGCGAGCCCGCGCCGTTCCAGGAAGAGCCAATTAAACTGTTCAAAGAAGTTTATTATTGCGACAGATTATGAAATCATTCTCATCGGATTCATCGGGGTGTGTGTGTTTCGACAGGGGTGTGAATCTGTGTGCTTTACCCACTGCGCAAACTCATAAAAAAAAGGGCTGTCGACTCGAGCTTTCCATTTGCAAGAGTAAATAGAAAAATGATGTTACGCAGTTCACAGCGCTGCGTGTTTTACAAGACAAACTCAATTTATAGTCAAAATAAGATGTAATTATGGGGAGAGAATAAATCACTCCTTAAAATGTCTGCAGTGTCTTCCCTTCTTTCTCACTGCTCTCCTTTTGAATTCGGCCCACCTCATGTGATCACCTCATGATGGTGGGGTCGCCTAGTTAAGTCCTTATTAGCACACATCACATTTGAGACATGGCAGGGTTTAATCTCAACGCAGATCCACTGACTGACACACACACTGAGGAATGCAATGACCTGGGACCCTGGGGAACTTAATAATATCACCAAGTATTTAGCTCAAGACACACACACAGCGTAGTTCTACATGGAAGAAAAAACTCCAAACTCCTGTTGGTCCAATGCGGCACGATATGTTTTCTGTATTAATTTAATCAGTAACAACTAAAAGCGCTGCTCTGCTGTCTTGAAAAAACTAAACAAATACAGCACAACACTGGGCTGTAAAATGTCTGACAATTGAGCATGTCACTTCAGCTTTCAGTAATGGCAAGCATCTCTTAATGGCTATTGTTCCAGGAAAATAAACCCGTCTTGTAAAGAAATGCTAAGAGATCACACAGAGGGACTGTCCCAAATACACGCCCCTGTTGTTCCGAGAGTGCCGAGCGTAAAACTGAGTTAAAGTTACATAATGTGGAGGATTTGCTTTAAAAAAAAAAGGGGTATAACCTTCAACTGCTTCCACATCATTGATACTGACAGACTGCAGCGACAACTCAGTCGGTCTGGGGCTTTAAAAAAATACAGTATTTCAATTTGGCTTTTGGAGGAAGAGCGAGAGAGAGAGAGATAGGGAGGGGGAGATGAAAGGGAGCAGTGGATAAGCTTCAAGGCTTATCCTATTCATTACTGAAGGAAAAAAAAAATCACAGCATCGACCTATAAATAAATGAATGCCAGGATAAACACGGAGCCCATACATCAATAAAACATATGTATTCTAATAGATCACGCTCTAGTTACACTTGATGGGATCGAGACGGCCAATGAGCCCAATCATGGGGACTTTATCATTTTGAAAAGCTACACAGCAGTAAGCCACAGTGATTATAAATAATCATCATTCCCATTACAAAATAGGCCAATGGATACTTTTATCATTCTTTTTCTTCCCCGTTCATATGCTAATGTGTTGTATTTTGGGTATTAACCAAGTTTATTCCAGTAAGCTCCAATTTAAAAATGCTCTTTGTATTTTCCGTTTTCATTTTCAAAGACTTTTGTAAACAAGTGTGTGAAAAAGCAGCTGCCAGTTGTGACGCGGAAATTCTCTCAAGAAATGTTTTTGCGTCCCTTTTGGGAATAAAAAAAAACAGGAAACATCAATCATATCAGAGTTGTCAGGAACAGTGTAATCCTCACTTTGCCAGTCAAGCCCTAGAACAATGATTTTTTTTGTATACGTCACCTAAAGTTACACAAGCACTTTTCCAGAAATGACAACTGGCAACAAGCCTCCACCTGCAGATGTGTGAATGATGCCTCGAAGCTTATAACCCGGAAACCCAGGTCAGGAGGCTGCGTTCATGAGCTGCTTCAACACCGGCAGACTGTGTAAACACAATCTACAGTTACACTGATGACTCAGACAGTCTTCACTCCAGGTTGCAACACGCTGTTTCTGTGACTTTTATGGGAACATTCAGGAGTTGTATCACGACAACTCACATCTGGGATTCTGTGAAAATGAGTCAGAATGCGCAGTCTTTTTAACAGCTGCAGAACAAACAAGTCTTTTTTCATGTTCATATAATTTGGCTTGATTTAAACCATGCTCACCATCAAGTGTATTAATGGAATAATCATCTAATCTATTATGAATGAGGTCAAGCTGGCCTGGTCAGCTTTAAGTGTAAAGTAATTAATAACATGCTCTGCAGTTTATCAGAGTTTTAAATTACAAAACTGCTTTGAGAAAAAAAAATGACATATCGCTCCATCTTTTTTTCCTTCTTTTTTTATCTCCCAGACTCATAATGACCTGTCAAATTATTTGGAACCATAAAACCAGAGTGGTAAATCACCTTCCCTAAGAGGACAACTTTGTACCCTTTCATTTTATATGAAAATGGAGATGCTGAGGGATCCCTCACAGGCAATATTTTAGCACCTTCATTATTGTCGGTGTTAACATCTTGTGTTTTAAGCAGGAGGCGGTCTGAAAATGATTTCGCGTTTGAAAGCTTTGCCACAAAACCAAAAAACACTGCATTCATGACCTACAATGTGTCGACAGGAAATTGTACCCCAAAGGAGGGAAAAAAACACACAAACACATCAAATAGGATAAAGAGGATTTTGCCGTTACTTTCAATTAAAATGGTTCCTGTTTGGCGGATAACTCCTTAATCTTGGATTTCAGAGTATCCGTGAATGCAGCAACGGGGAGAGATTTTCAAAACAGTCAGTACTTGCAGCTGCAATAACATGTGACGATAAAAAGGTGACTCAATGTTTCACTGTGTTGGATCATATATATGAAGTAGATCTGATGTTACTGCAAAACATTTTAATACCATAACAGGGGGAACAAAGGTCGCCTGAAACTAAAAGTACAAAATCTCTCGCTCTAAAATAGTTTGGTTATCTTTGTGATTTAAATATGTGAAACATTCAAGGGCAGAGGATTGGTTTTCAGAAGGAACTCAAACAATGTGAATGCTATTTTCTGCACTGCTTTTTTTTAAGACATTGGTAATATGCTGCCAGCAAAATATCAAAATTCTGTGTAAACTGTGTATTGTTAATGCCTTTTTCATCCTACTAATAGTGTATGGAGAATGATCATCACTTAAAAAGAGCACTATATTTTACTGACATATCTTACATTTAATATTTCATATATGCTCAATTTTGGCATTTTTTTATAAAATATTGATTAAATACAATATAAATATTGAATGGTTTTACTGTTCCAAAAACATGCACAAGTTGCAGCAATATCTTTTCACCCTTCTGAAGGCACATCCACTGCCTACCCTTGCACAGAGAGTATTTAGCCTGAGAGGCAAAACACAGGGCAATGAAAGTTCGCAAATTGCTCACTGCTGTTCGTAAGCCTATTGCTGTGAGCTGGAGATAACAACTGAAGTCGACTCAGTTGTGCATTTCCTAATTTCTATCAACTCCTCACTTAACTCATCTGGATGTGGTGACTAAGAGACAACAACAGGACACAGAGGGGTCACTTAATGGCCAATCGTCATTTATCCCCAATCAACTCTGCTTCACTAAGAAACCTTAGCACTGTTGATAACAGGTCGAGACCTCTGAATAGCCTCTTGCCTATAACCTATACTCTGTACTCTGTATGTTTCAGAAAGCAATGATGCACTGTGCCCAAGACAAATTTCCCCACGGGGACAATAAAGTTTAACCTAACCTAACCTAACCTAACCTAACCTATAACCACCGATGCTTATTTATCTCTCTGGGCTGTTTGCTAAAAATAGATATGCAGCAGCTATGCAAAGCAATGTGTGTAGAGCTGGTGTGTTTCCTGATGACATAATACAGATAACCAGCAAGAGTGTGCCTTGTTCAGCCACAATGTCAATGTAATGCTGCTGATGCCAACAAAAGAAAGTACTTTTAGTTCAAAGTTGCACTGTGGCATTGATTCTGTCTATAGACGGAGCAATAAATGTCCTATCTGGCTCACAGTATGTTGAGGTTAGTCAACATATAAGAGGCTATGGTATAAAAATATGGATTTTTCATATCTTGTAAAACACCCATTTTACAGATATGTAAAGTCATGACAACATACTATATGAGTCGTCTTTCACCAGATGCTCACTTCATTTGTATATACAGTCCATCTCCTGATTATGAAACCTGACTATAAAGCTACAACACATGCTCTTTTCTCCTCCAAATTTCTCCTCCACGGCCGCTGTATACAATGACATATGGACGATGAAAAATTCATGGGCCGGTGGTTAACACACAAATCTGCAGAGGAGATGGGAAAACATGAAGCTTAGCAAGCAGTTTGCCTATTACATTAGCAGACACGGGACGATATTGGCGTATGCATATTTCATCTAATCTGATTTCATGTTTAAAGAGGCGGGCGAGAAAAGTGCCTCAAGTTGTGGAAACAATGACATCATTCTGTAAATTCATCCGGTTGACCCAACCCAATCAAACTGGCAGGGCTGATGTTATGTTAAAGATGGTATCTCTCTCAGTACAGGTTGAAGATTTTGTGCATGTTTACTACTCATGAGATTTTCCCTTTTCCTCATCTCTAGTACTCCAGTACAGTGGGACCAAACAGGAAACTTTTTTTTTGTCAAACATAGATGCAACTACCTCATAAAAACACCCTCAAAAATACACACGAAGCACAACCAAATTTGGTCACAGATGCACCAAACTAGCACACACGCACCACATTACAAAAATAGTCTGTTTATTATAAGTGCATCTGGACAACATTAATACATTGAAGCAATAAATACTTTTTTCTGCTGCACTCCTCCAACCCAGAGGATTACACAACATAGGGATTCCAAAGGATTGCTCTCAAAATGTTTATTTTTAATAAAAATCTAACTTGAGTTGTGACATATATGTACAAAACACACTGAGCTGAGCATAAAGTATATAGTTTATGTGCCAAGGAGAGAGTCCTGGGGAATATAGGACAAATGACAAAGAGAACAGGGAAGGGAAGGGGAGGGGGACAGCTCCTCTCAACTGCTTTACCTCAAACATGATTGCCTCACTAACTTTCAAACTGCTGTTGATTTAAGCTATGTGCACTCGAGGAGTGTTGGGTTACTGAAGTGGTGGAGGGAGTGAATGGGGCATAGGAAGGTCAGCAGTATGGGAGAAAAGGGTCCAGTCCAGAAACAGAAAAAGAAAATGTGTAAAAAAAATCTTGGTCATAATATTTTCCTTAACAGACGCCCAAATGAGTGGCTGTCAAGATGCCCTGGAGCTCTGCGATGTACATCTTGTTTAAATATATCCCCACGCAGAGCACCTCCAAATGTGTACGCCGTTGCTTCGCAGCACACACACAGTATATCCATGCCAAATGAATGCGTGTAACACTCAACAGAACCATGACAGCTCATAATATAGCCTTGAAACCTTGTCATCTGTCATTCAACGCTGCGAAGGCCTGGCCCACTCTAACTATTTCTGTCTTTTTCTCAAGAGCAAGGGGAGGCTCTGTAATGCCAATATTATTACACAGCATAGTATATATTATTACAGCTCAGTCCCTTCTCTACGGTTTATATAAGAGCTTGTTTTTCATTCAGTGTGTCGGTTTGCATACAATAAGTTCTTTAAAAAAAACTTGTATTTATTTATTTTTTATCCTCCACGTGTTGTGCAATGGTGATATTACACTCCTCCCGGCAAGAAAATTAAAATCGGGGACACAAAGTAGCACGGGGATAATCAATCCATGCTGGCAGGCAAGGGAATGCATGATAATTATAAACAAAAACTGTGTCATTCCCTGTGAGGAAAGAAGCTGCGGGGGGCGACAGGCGATGCCGAACATAAATATGGATCATAGGACCAAAAGATCTGGAAACTGACGCAAGCTGCTTTAAAAGCACGGCGAAGAAGACACAAATATAGATTGTGTTTTGCATCATCTACTAAAAGTACTGAGGAAATGCTGAAGATATCAAAATCCATTACTGCAAGCACCAAAGGAGCACACTGAGGTTTTCATTACTACCTCCAGAAATACAGATCAGTCAGAAGCAGAGCTCACTGCCCTGGATGAAAAGAGAAACATATGCTGCTTATTGTTTAATAAATCTGAACATGATTACGCTAGTGTGCATGCACCTACTATAGTGCTGGCTACCAAGAATAGACTGGATTTCACCACCAGGTTTTTCATCTGATGGATACATTTCACACACAATAATGTACCAGCAGGCTGGCTGAAAATCTTCAATGGCACTTTTATTTTTTTTCCCCTCTTTCTTTTCCTGAGGCTTCTCGTCTTCTCTACCCCCTGAGGTAGCCTGACACACTTTCATGAATTAGCCCAGACAAGACGGACGGCTATTAGAGCTGCCACAGCAGATTTGGCTGAATGTAAAAGGTCAGAATTAGCATGGAGAGAAGCACTGATGAAAGTCTTAAAAAATCTTCCCCCATATAATTAAAAAAAAACTTTTTAATATTTGACAGCTGCACCCGACACTGGTATCTATCCTAATAAAGGTGGATTTAATGTGCAGTTTATAGCCGCTTTTTGATATGGAGCCTGTAAATGGCAGGAGAATTTTTTTTCAGCAGTTGTGTATGTTTCTAAGTACATTCAGTATGTGCAAATATTCATGTGTTTGAGCCTTTAAGTAAGACGCCCTTAAGGCCTAATTCACTTGGCATAGTGATGGAAATTACTTAGCTCTGCTGTTTTTTGAAACAAATCACATAACAAGTCTCCGAGCAGCAATTCATGCGGAAATAAAACGCCTGCTGCAGATGTAGTAAACCTAATGTGAATAACATTAGAAATCTGGTTGCCTTAGTCAAAAAAAAGAAGAAAAGTAGAACACCCTTAGGCTCTGAATATAAACCTTTAGCTTAAATGTGGCTCACAGAGGAATGGCATTATTGAGCCAAGTGAATGAGCAACAGCAGCCACAGGATGTTAGCGTTACTATTCATAACTTATTTTCCTACGCCTGAAACCGTTTTCCCTTCTGCTCTCACCTCTGCTGCTCTCTTAAAATGCAATTACCTACTGGCAAATTTACAGGAAAAAAGTGGAAAACAATGACTTTTGACCAGAGCAGTCGTTACTGTGAATGTCAAATTGATGCAGCTCAAAAGGCCCCCGCCGATCTGCATCGTGCTACCGAGCAGAGGAGGTAATATAAGGGAGAGATGAATGAATCACATTATTCCTTTGTTTTAAGCTCAGCTCTGAGTTAATAAAAAGAGTGGATTCATGAGCGGTAGGGGAAAGTACAGTGAAATGCAAATAGACATGTTCCAGCACTTCAAAATTCCTCACTGGAACCACAGAATGCTTTTGGTAGGTGTAACCCGGGGAAGGTGTTTTTGAATGGCGGGTCACTTGTGTTCGTAAACAGGAGGACTGGGGTCAATCGAAGCCGAGACTGAAAGGTGAATATATTGAAAAGCGCATTGAAAAGCAAATGTCTGTCAACTGTATTGTTTTGAGTATTTTAAGTATTTTCTGTGATTAAGGACCTGACCCGACAAGTTAAATCATTATCTCTTCACACAAATCCCATTGACAGACTTCCTTGCAACCAGTAATTAAACAACAAAAACAGGAATCAAAATGTATTCTTTTTTCAAATCTATGTTATTCAAAGCCGAGTGGCTGTATTATAAACGCCTCCTCCTTAGCTGTATGTTGTTCTCTAGCTTTCAGATCAATAAAACCTGTATCTCCAAATTAAAATTAAAAATTTGGTAATTTTAATTTTTTTTTAAATATTTTTAAGAAAGACTGAAAGATTAAGTGGTGTCTCTTCTACAAAAACACAATTTAAAAGATTACTCCGACATTTACCTAAGCACTCCTATAACATTAACCTATAATATTGTCAATTTCATAATGGCTTATTAAAGAAAAAAATATCAAAATCAATAAGGCAGAACAAGAAATATATTATGTGTAAAATTCGCTTCTCCTGTAAAAAGGCTCATCTGCTAAATCTATAGTCAGAGAGCTGTAAACGGGGCTGTTAGCTCATGAAACTCTGCTGCTTATGAGATACATGTTTTTCACAGAACACACATTGTGTTTAGTTTGGAACCCACAGGATGAAATAGCTACCTTTTCTTTGGCCTCTAATGGCCTTCATTTAGACAGGCAGACCCTTAATGCGAATTTACTACTTCAAATGGACTCAAGTACATTTTCTGGGATTTCACACAAAAGGAACTAAATTGCTTGGCCCATAAAATTGCATAAACGCTGTCCGTTTTTCCACTAAAAGCAGACTTGAACCAATGGTCAGGGGTAACCAAAATGATATAATTGTAAGTTTGAATTGAAATGCACTTTGAGATTGAATTTTAAGTTCCTGCTTACAGGGCTCGAGACATGAGGAGTTTGATGTTCCATGGGGCAATCTGCAACACTCCAACGTGCCGTAAACAGACACTATAGCGGCTCTTGGAAATGTCAGATGAGCTAACACGATGACTTATCTAGGAGGCTACATTGGGCTATGGCTAATTGGGTAGGGCTGTCGTCCGCTGGAGTGCAGGGTCGTTGGTTCAATCTCACGTCTCCCCGACGCATGTCGCAGTGGCAAGACACTGAACCCTAAATCGCTCCCGATAGTTAGTTTGCACCCTGCGTGGGAGCTGCTGCTATTGGTGTATGAATGTGTGTGTGTGATCGTGTATGAATGTGTACAAAACAAAGTAAAGCGCTTTGGGTCTGTGAAAAACCAGGGAAAAGCGCTGTGTAAGTGGAGTCCATTTACCATTTGCAATACAATCTATGGGCGCCACACTCACCGAACTCGTCACAGATGCTCTCGTTCTTAAGCAGGGCGGGGTTTTCGAAGGTGTCCCGGCAGTACAGGATCCTGGTGCTCCCGCCTAGCGCAGCGATGCCCCCCAGCGCCAGCACTGTGTGGTCTATGAGCAGAGAGGAAGGTTGCTCTCGAAGCCGCGCCAAAACCGAACGAAAGCGGCAATACTGGGGGTAACTGAGGACCAACACCTTCCGTCCATCCTCCTCCTGGCCTGGAAAAAAAACACACAAAATACAGACACACACACACACACACACAGTTAGAGAAGGTCCACAGAGATATGACAATCACATTTGACATTTAGAAGGAAAAAACTCAATAGAGAAAGCTTTGTTGTTTTTTAAGGGTTTTTCTATTTGATTTGTAGAGAATGGCAGCCTTTTCATTTTTACAGCAGACATTCACTCATTCTGCCATTTACTCTTCAGGTTTTACTACTTTATTCTCTCTCATAAATCATTCTTTGGCTACTGTTTTATTCCGTCACATCTACCGCCAAAGTGCTGGGGAATATGATCCATTTATGTTTTAGTTCTAAGGCTTAAGGTTTTGTCCTACAGTAACTTTTCGGTGAGTACCAGATAAATCTCGAAAAAGGTAAATAGGAACTTTGTTAAATTCTTTATTTTTTGGTTTTCTTGGATTTTCAATAATTCCTTGAAAGCGATAGGTCTTTGCTATGTGCTAATTTGTTCAGTGCCAAGCAATACCCAGTTTTTTAAACAGTTTTGTCTTCCACTGTACAGTATATGCATACTGTATGTGTGTGTGTGTGTGTGTGTGTGTCTGTGTGTGTGTGTGTGTGTGTGTGTGTGTGTGTGTGTGTGTGGCCACTTATGGGCTGACTAAGGGGTAGAACTGCTGACCTTGTTACCCTACAATCATCTAAAATGTATGAATCTATAGCTGACGCAATAAAAGTCTTTGTTTATCAGCATATTTTCCTGGCTTTAATGACAAACTGTTACTATATCACTTATACTATGTAAGAACAAAATAAGGAGTCCACAGCTATATCTACTTGAGAACAACATGCTCACAGTGACAACATGCTGATGCTTAGCAGGCATAACTCTTACCATGTTTGTTCAACAACTTAGTTTGGCACATTAGCATGCTACGTTAGCTAATTAGGGCTAAACTAATGTCCAGCTGAGGCTCATTGGAGTTTTGCAGGTACTTGGTCATGTACATAAAGAATTAGACAAATAGAAAAAGCTGGCCTGATAATAGCGCTAGATGAGTAGTGTTAAGGGAATACGTTTTTATAATTTTATCCTGAGGGGGACATGAATATTTCAGTGTGGCCAAAGTAGTGGTCCAACTGAAAGACCATCCCGGGCTAATAGAAAAACCATAAACTCACTGCTGAATAGATACACCAGAAAGTTTTTATTTTTATTATGATATGCTTCATTTTAAAAAACCAAGATGAAGTCATACAAACGCCACAAACTACAGGGACATTTCCTTTAACTCACTATAACTCTATAGAGTCAGAGAAGAGAAGGTTAAGTTGGCTATAAAGGGACTAAAACCTACCAAACACATTTTCCCCTGCATACTTCCCTCCAACACACCAACTGAACCTATAAATACCACACACAGACTGCCTCTATTAAAAAGCTCTTCTTACAGTTTATCGTCGTCATCTGCATGTTATGCAAATAACAGAGCGCGTTAGCCGTTAAGGCTACAGGTTACTGGTGGTGATTAAAAAGACAGTTTTTATGTAGTCCGGCTTAATTATAATAGAACACCTCCCACATAACAGACAGACATCTATTAAATCAATAAATAATTACATGCTCCATTATTATTTTTTATGCAGCAGAAGATGAGTCTGGTTGAATAAGACTCATTTAAGTATTTCGTGTCATTTCCAAGATGTAGATGAGACATTTCCCAATTAAAAAATATATATTGGACCGCAATGTTTCTTTCTTGGATTATTTTGCATGAGCTCTATGTTCAATCTGATCAAGCCGACAATGTTTAACACTCACATCATAAAACAGGCCTTTATCTTACCCACCATAAAAACTGAAATGAAAGCTTCTGAAGCACTGACATAATGTATTATGACTTGACTTGTGCAGAAAGAGATCATTTGCATGATATAATATAGGCCTGTGACTTATGATTCTTTCATTTGAAAAATAGTCATGAGAATTTCCAAAATCTCACCTAAACATATAAGAGTATTATTATTATTTTTTTACATCTAGCACAAAACCCCAAAAGATTCACGTATTCACACAGAAAACTTGCAAATATTGATTGATTAAATTGTTTCAGCACTGATATAATATGATCAAAGAATGTAAATTAACTTTATAAGACAAAAATTCAATATCATATGTGGGTTTTACCTGATAATCTGATCATGTTATGTTTCAAATCCTCTACTATAGCTATTATATGAGAATAAAATGACAAAAGCAGAGACAGGACTGCTTGATGAAATTAGTGTGAATTTATGCATATCATGCATTGTTCCTTAGAGTATAAGTCACACATTTAGTAACCACCTCTTATAGATTATTGTTGTTAAAAATAGTGCTTATATTTTCCTAGCATACAAAGCCGACTACACAGTTTAACAGTGGGTGAAGCAAAGCCAGGCAGTTGGAAACATGATTTTGACATGAATTATTCATTGTTCTGTATGCTTTTAAAAAGCCCTTGGACATGACATTCATGGGAATTTCTGCTGGTGAGTTAATATTTGAAGGGTGGCTAAACAGCAAGCGTTTCACCTTGCCAGCCTAAAGACGAAACATGCAGTGTTAAAGTTCTATTTAGAAAAATGCATTTTTCCCATTTTTGGTGTTATGTTATCAAGTTTAGAGGCTGTTGGCAACATTGAAAATATGCAGCAGAAAGAAACAGGGCAGGAACGACACCATTCATAACATGTTTACAGCAGCTGCATTCCAGACAATCAGCGTAATTAGTTCCACTGTACTCCAGTATGGCGAACACTTCAAAAGAAATCATCAAAACCATTCAACATACACGCGCACACACACACACACACACACACACACACACACACACACACACACACACACACACACACACACACACACGCGCACACAGCCTGAGCCACAAAGCCCACAAATGTAAAAACACACATACTCCCGCATACGTACACATGCATGTCACACTGCAGACAGAAACACACACATTCATGAAAGATTGCTGCAGTTGTCGTGCGCAATTAGGGCTCCGACGTAGAGTGGGCTTTGTTTCTAAATGTCAGGGATTTTATTGTAAGCGGTCACCGTCAGACCTGCTCTTTCTCCCGAGGACCCTCACAGCATTTCACTTGATTAGGTTCAATTTGGAGAGAGAGCCGCAGGGCATTAATAACTGTACGACGACAGCATTGCAAAGCATGCATGTCGCTATACGCGCGCGCGTGTGTGTGCGTGTAATGTACATTGAGTGTACGTACACTTAAAAATCCTTTTGTTCTTATTGCCCGACCTCTCCAAATAAAGGGTGTCCTTATCTTTACAAAAGCTTTCTAATTGGTTGGGGCTGTGGCTGCATCACTGGAGAGCTGGAAGACAATGTGAGAACAAAATGCAATTTGTTTCTCTCGCGCTCTCTCTGGATCTCTACTCGACTTTCTCTTTCTGTCTGTCAGTCCTCTCTCCTGCTGATTGTATAGTGTGTTGATCAAACAGCTGTGGTGCTGCAGATTATTTTCAGTACATGCTGTAAAGCTCCTAACCTCATAAACTACAATAGTGTCAGGGTCATAACTGCTCTGCAGGACAGCTGATGTTATAACCGCTCAGCCAGCGCAGCACTCAATAAATTCGACTACAGTCCAACATGCAGTAAACTGATAAAGCATAGTATTAGTTAGGTTCGATATGTGATGCTCTATACAAATGTATTACACCTAAAAGGGGCATTTTAGTGTAATACATTAGTACTACGGAGTACTACCAGTGGTACTCCATGGGAAAAGTTGTGATATTTATTCTGCAGCTCAGAGGGCAGCATTCCAAATTCTGGAAAAATAACCCTGATGATGTCATAGTGATGCCATCAGGGTTGGGCTTGTACACTATGCAATGTGTAACAGAAAACATGTGTTACAAACTGGGGATGGGGGGGGGGTGTATAAAGAACATGGGGATTTACGAGCAAAGAGAGCCCTAATGAAAAGCGATATCATGTTGCATTGTGGGAATCCTAGCATCCAGTGTTTTTGGAGCTTGAGGGATTGAAAGTCAGAATTTATGCCTCAGTTTTGACCACCTTTTTCTTTTCATTCTTGTTTCACTAGTATTGTCTTAATTCCTAAAACAATAGTTTACAAAGAACTGAACAAAAAGGAGAACATACAAACTGATACAGATGTATGAATTAATCAGAGCAAAACCAGTGGAAACATGTCGAGAAGAGGAACAATCTGTTCTACACAGTTGAGTTTTCAACTGCGATTTAAAAAGCACTGACAGATGTTTGACATTATATTGTATGGTAAACTGCTGCATAGTTAGGCAGCCATAAATAGACATGTTTGTTCTCCGTTTGTGCTTAGTCAGACAGACAGCTAAAAGACCTTGATGGGTTGTTTATTATGGCTTGTTTTTACTGTTTTGACTTGGAACTTTTATTACTGTTGTTTAAGTAGCAGTAGAAGCAGTACTAGCTAGTTGAAGGTGCCTATAACATTTCATTTCATTTCATTTATTAAGGCTCACGGCCATAGCACATGGCATGGAGCACACAGTTCAAATTAAATCATTACAAAACAAAGCAATGGTGTACGGCAAGAAAACAAAAAACAAAAACATTACTTAAACAATGGCAATACATGTCTCAGAAAGGCGCCTGTTTTAACAATAACCCCTGTTTTTTTTTAACTCAAAACCAAAATCAATTTTATCTTAGATGGGTAATACACATAATATTTTGGCAGGTATTTTTCTCTAAAGTACACTACATTTACATTTGTACACTCAAAAAGAACATGATATTCATCACCAACACAGTTGGAGTCACAGAGGTTGCAAGATCTTTCACTCCTTTCCAGCCCTTTGTACCTTCCAGTGACTTTGGGTATTCTGGTGTTATTTGTTCTAAAATTGCATATAGCCTGCCTGGACTTTTGGTTTTCATATAGCAAATATTTTTCTAATTTAAACTCTTGTTTAAATTCAATGTACGTGTCACAGGAAGTCATGCTTGTAAGCTCGCTCTGCCATTTCTGGATGAATTGATCTTGCAACCTCTGCTCAACAGTTCTTTTCAGCCAGTTAATGTTGTTGTACTTCTGATTTATCCAAAAAATTATGTCGCCTGAAGCTATGCTGTGCTAAGCCTGAAAACGCATATTAATGGGGTCATTTAAAAATGAATTCTGAAAACGTGGTTAACTTTAATATAAAAAAGATTTAAAAAATGAAAAGTTTAGTTTCATAAGCATACGTCTGGTCTTATTTGGGTCTGGCAGCAGAACTTTGTTCTAGCTGTAGATACTCAAAGTAAAAGACTTACATTACAATAATGTAACCAGGATGTGACACAGGCATGGATGACTTTCTCTTGGTCTTGAGATGACAGGATGGGACTGATCCTACTGACATTCCCAGAGATTAAAGAAGCGCCTGAGACAGTGTTGTAATATGTAAATTAAGATGCAAAGAGGAATATCATTTTGACATCTTCAGACACAGGCGTTACATGACTGCATCAGGAGTCCAGAAATGACTCAACTGCTTGTGCAATGTGGGGTCAGGAGCAAGATTAAAATGTTTCAACCTAAAGGTTTCAGTTAGACTGCCTGGTGCCAGGAGGACAATTACATAAAACAGACCGTCTGCTAAACTCCTTTGTGGCTTGGAAAACCTTAAGTATTACATCATCTTTATCCACAGAAACATACTTGTTTTAGCAGGTATTGCTTTGACCGTTAAAGAAACTGTAAGAAAGTGAGTGAATTGATACATGTTACTGCTGTGGCTTAGTGGGATTGTGCTTCGTTATGAATGACAACCCAAGGGAAAAAGACAGATGGCAATCTAATAAATGGGCTCTAAACTCAAACAAAGCAGTGTAGTCTATGTGTTGATTTTCTGAAGACCAAAGCATACAAACATCTGTCACTCAGGTGAAGCAATATTATACCTCCACGACCACTTTTAATCAAAAACTTCACAAGCAGAGATCTCGAGCCAAGTGCTGCTTTTGTTTGTATACCTATTGATTTGAAGGCTAAAACAGGGGAAGAAAAGTCAAAGGTGCGGCATTTCCTTTTTAAAAAGTGCCATACTGCTACATTTGATTGTATTGATTTCCTGGATTGCAGATAGACATTTCTTTTCTATTCCAAAGCACAGTACCAAAACCAACTTGCTGCTAGTAATACATCTGGTGATCCATCACAGAGAATAGGGGGAATTCCTTCTTTGGCGTTGTGTTTTAAGTGAACACGGATATCCAAAAGTTATCTGCCAAACAGAAACGTTTCAATGGGAAACATGATGAAATTCATAGCACCCGCTTTGCAATATCTGTGTCTGTTTCCGCTTTGTCTTCCTCTCAAAATAACCCTCAAATGAGATGCTTTAACAGCATACGCATCTTTCTTGGACATCGAAGACAAAATTGTACAGATAAATCATAAAACAATCCACCAAGGAGTTTATGGACTTGCTATCAATGGAACAGGCTGCCCTCATTCTACAAGATAGTGATAGGCTTGATGGTTTCTGTGGACCCTGGAACATTATTAAACCTTGTATTGAGAAAGATTCAACAATATCTGTATTATTGAATCTCTCTTTCGATATTTTGTACCGCCTTTATTTTTATTTCTTTCATTATTGGTTTTAGTTTAGTCTTTTTATCTATTTTTTTCGATTTTTTTTTATGTGCCATTAATGTCATCTTGTGATGTTACAAATTATAATTTATTTTTATATTTTAAATTAATAAAACTGATCAACCGAATATTCCAAACTGGAAATGATCATTAGATATGTCCCTGAATGAAACAACCTGAAAAGGGGATACAGAATACTTTAAAAAAAGCTTGCTGTCTTGCATGTTTAGGAAAATAGTTACGATGTGAAGCGCGGGATTTATAGTTATTGCACTAAACATGCTAAAGTAACAACGTAATGCTCATTTCGCAGCACTGTATAACACTACACTGTTATGTCCACAGCAGACTGGTAAAGTCATTAGCTACTGTAGCTGACAGTGAAATACAGATCTCTAGTCTACTCCAACATAGTTAAAAGCAACACGTTATAAAACAGATGGACAGTATTTGCTAAATAAATACAAAAAAATAACACTTGGAGGAAAATGTTCCAGTTCTTCCTTTGAGGAGCAAATGTTTAGTAAGTGAGTATTAGTAGGAATAAATATGATGTGTTCAAGCTCTGAAGCAGAATTCTACCAGACATAATTAAAATAATATTTTTAATTATTTCACCAAAGGAATCTTTTCTGATTAATCTTTCATAACAAGCATGGTAAATTGTTCTGCGTAATCAAAATCTCAGAAATGCCTCGTATGAAATGAAACTCATTAGTTGTGTTTAAAGCAGCTGCTCCGCTGGATGAATAGCCACTACTGCAATGAGAGATGAATCATCACGGAAATCATTACATTCTTTAAACGGAAAAATAAAAAGGTTGTCCTCTGCTTTTATTGGAGAATTTCTTGAAGCAACTTTTTCACAATTTTTAGGGAATAAAAATAGTAATAATATGAGGGCTGCTGCTGACGGTTAAAAGCAGATCTGCACCTGCTAATTAAAAACCAAACAAGAAAGTGACTCATGTAAACTGTGTCCTTTACATTCAGCCAAGCTCCAACATTTTCAAAGTGCCCACAAGCTCTGACAAGATCTGTCAGGCAAGTGTGCTCGTTTCTCTCGTCACAGACGAGCAGAGGAGGGGAAAAAACGTACTCTCATGCTCTCTGTCAGCCACCGTAGTGCTTAAATCACTCACTCGGCTCAAATTTGCTGTTGTCAACATTTCCACATTATCCGCTTGGGCCAAGGAATTTACTGGATCCCCTGCTGCTTTTGTGGGTTTGGCGTTGAAATGGCGAGGCATGTTACCTACAGCCAATAATGTCACTTTCATATTTGATGTTTTTTTTTAATACAATAACAAATAAATCGATAAGCTTCTAAAAATAAAAAAGGGGTGGAAGGTAAAAACCTACAAGAGGAAGAGAGGAGAAAGAACAAGGGAAGAGAAGAGCGGGTTCTTGTTTGGTATTCTTGCTCCATCCTGCAGCCTTTGTGCTCTGGATCGATCTCAGAGGTTGCCCTGTTTCCATTTAGCCTCTTCTCATAATATATAACACATCTCTGATTCATTCTCTCTCTCTCTCTCTACCTCTCTCTCTCTCTCCCTCCCTCCCTCTCTCTACCTCTCTACCTCTTTCTCTCTCTATCTCTCTCTCCCTCCCTTTTCATTGAGAGGACGTGACACTGAGAAGGGGACATATAAGCAGCAGCAGGCGTCCGATCTGGCTATTGGTTTCATGTTATTGAAACCTGACCAAATAAAGGGGGAACAGCATCTGTCAATGACACCCAATGGAAATGATGCATGTGGGGGGGATCCGACGCCTCACAATTTCACTATAGCGGCGACCTTGTGTTTCCTACGAACTGAGAATTACATTAAACAAATGGAATGAAATCATTTGCACGGTTCATCACTTGTCCAATCTGCGAATGACTCCCCCTATGGTGGATGAAACAAAATGTGCTAGGACATTCCACTAATTACAAGCAAGTCTGCACTGTAAACAAAATCACATTCATTAGGCGGGGATTGCGGCATCAATAAATCACTACACGCACACACACTGGAGTAAAACAAAGCAAAACGCGATCAAGCCCAATGCTTCACTAACACTCAGTTTAGTTTTGTTCAGAGGGAGAACAATTGGAGATAATATGTCACATTGATGTAATGGATCTGCGTGGAATAACGTACTGTGTTTGCAAAATGACTCAGTGGCCATCAGTCACAGACACTGACTCGCCTTTCCCTCAGCTCATCATATCACGCTTCAATCTGTGCTCTCACTCACAAAACACAATGTACACACACACAATCACCCTTTCTTAAAAGGATATGCCACCTAACATACAGTACAGCTTTTGAGGATCAAATGGGTTAGCACAAATCAATATCATGATATTACAACCATGTGTCATCATCGCTAATTTCCCTCTAGGGATCTATATAGTCGTATCTTATTAAGTAGCTTTTCTTCCTTAATTGCCAAATGTGTGCAAAGCCACTGATAAAATGATCAAATTGATATAACAGACATAAAACATATATTCACAATAGATGAAATAACTATGGGTAACATGAAAAGAGCATCTTTCAACCTACTCTTTCGTTTTTACGGTCCGCAACTTGTCGTGTTTAGCAGGAGCCAGATGATGTTCATAGCGAGAAAAGCCCTAAAACACCACTGTCAATGCTTACTCAGCACTAAATGGGAGGCAGTAACAGTTAGCAACTATAGCTGGTGAGCACAGTGGAGCATTTAGCAGGTTAAGAGGCAAATACTTGGTGGAGAACAAAAACATAGCTAGAAGAAGATCCGCTAAACAAATGATAATGTCGCTCCTGGTCTACTGAATGTGTTAAGATGCAGCTATGTGCTAGACAATTCAATTCATCAACCTTTTTAAAAGAGACTGTATGTCAGTGTTGGCCGTTCAAAGATTGTCCAGCGGGTGGTTTAAACAAAAAACCTTTTAATTTCAATTGGTTTGACTTAAGTTAAACAACTGCATTTTGCAACAATAACAGCACTTCATGATGGTCTGCACAGACTGCAATGAACAGTTCTCAGGATGGAAAATAAAGCCACCAGTGCGTAAACTGCTCAACCCACTTCTTTGCTGTCCACTTGTCAACTCAATATGTTCCAAACATTCATACACGTTCAACAACACATTTAAATTTCAACACATAACTCTGTCAGGCGTGGCTGTCGGGCGCCCTGTGTTTAGTTTATGGAGAGAGTAACTGTTGTTTCAGTGACAAGCCCAGGAGCGAGTACACTACAGAAGAATTTACGAGCAACAAACAAGCCGCCAGAAGGTTTCTTGGGAAGAAAATTGGACAATAGCAGCGTGTTTATGTTTAGCTTTATTTTGGTGAAAATAAGACTATTTGCAAACCACTGACAAAGCTGAAACATATATAAGTGGAGAAGCTGTCAGTGTGGATGGACTGGTTTGAGTGAATCAATTGCACTAATCATGATGAATTCAAGTTTTGACAGATAACCTGAACCTTTTTTTTTTCTTTTTACATGATGTTAAAAAAGATTTGTAGTTACAGTATCACATACAATGGGCTGAGTAGGAATTTCAGAGATATCTGGCCCTTAAGTTCAAAGGCCATGAACGTGCGCTAATTCTCCTAAAATAATCATATTCCCACAAAAGGGCACTAACACCCAGAGGAAATGTTCTATTGAAACGGCACAGAGGGCTGAGAGAGGGAGAGTCAGACACACACACACAGAGGAGTAATACATAGAAAGAGGGAGAAAGAGAGCCCTCCATGTGCATGCTGGCTCCTGTTCTTAATTATAGTAAAGCACTAAAGTGCTCGTGTTCGTTTGGGCAGGGTGGGGCAGGGGCCTGTTACTGTTTTATTTAATTAAAATAAAACAGTAGAAACACTTATATAATTTCCAACTTAATTTATTCAAGCGTGCACAACGATTGAGGACACAAAGTAGGAAAACAAGCAGGCGCGCGCGCGCACACACACACACACACACACACACTGGTAGTTACAATCATTGGAACTGTACACACAATATTCACACACACATAAAAACAGAACATTTAACTTCCCTCAGCTTAATTCCATCCCAGATGTTCTTGCGGTTGACAGAGGGAGGTGGAAGGGGGGAAAAGAAAAAATGGCCATACCAAAATTTCAAAAACACACACGCCCTTATTAAATGTTTTCAGTTAAACAGAGAAGAGACGAGAAGAAACAACACAAGCACTTTCCTCCGCTTGATTTATGTGATTCTATTACATTAAACATTCTCTCCCCTGAGCAGGCTCAGCTCCCTAGCAACCATCGCTCGCAGCCCTAATGTCTCTGGCACAGGGCCAGGGAGGGCTGCCTGCCGTATTGATTGCCAGATTGAAAAGTTTGCATTTAATAGGTCCTGTAATACATGAAGGACTTACTCAGAGGGGCTCCTTGTCAAAAAACAAAATTGCTTCTTTTGACTATCAAAAAACAACGTCCTCCTTTTAACAAATGAGCAAGCGGAAGGGAGAGGGGGGGTTCCATTGGGCCCCTTTTTGTGCGCTAGATGAAGTTAGACGTCTCTAAGGCCCCTCAGAAAAATCAGAGTCATGAGGAAGGAAGAAAGAAAAGTTTGTAAGCGTGATTACTACGAGGTTAGAGGGCGCGTTGTTGCCGTCACTATGAAGAAGACGAGCTTGTGCCATGTTGAGCCCCTCTTGTGTTGCGATGGATTGGCCCTAAACACTGTTGGCTGTCTGGTCCCCGGCTGCATCCTGACTAATGAAAGACTACTGCTGGCTTTTGGGGGGGTCAATCCACTTATGGCACAGTCAATTCGGAGAGTAAAAAAGAAGCTGCTCTGGGAGAACCCAAAATGTGCAAATACCACAAGGAGCAAATTTAATCAACTGTCTCTGGTTGCAGAAAGGTACAGCTGCCTTTTGACTAAACAAACAAGTGAAAGCGGCCTCTCGGTGTCTCTTTCCCTCTCCTCAAAACGATCCCCAAAAGCTTTTACACCCAGGTGATGATACACTATCTGCTATGACGGGACACTCTCATTTGTCACGCGGCTCTGTCCGACACAAACCCAATTGAGCAGCTGTGATCACAGATCTCAGAGGTTGTCAGCCAAAGACTGGGATACGTGGATTGTTTCCCCTTCGGCTGAGCCCGAAAGTAGACAGCCTTTTCCAACCTCACATATATCTGTCCTCCAGCACAATGGAACGGATGACATGTTTGGCTTTAAATGTATCTTTAATGGGAAATCAAGTTCCCCTTTTGCGTGAATAGGAAAGAAAGCAGGGAGGGAGAGAGAGAGAGAGAGAGAGAGAGAGAGAGAGAGAGAGAGAGAAAAAAAAATCTTATCAGGAGATTGGGAATTGGGTCAGGCAAGGAATTACATGCCATTCCAGATCAAAGTTGCCATGTGTATTTCCTTTAAAGAAGGGCCCCTCATTATCAACTAAGACAGTTTTTTTGGGCGTATACTTTGTAAAAGGCAACATGATTTAATATGTTTTCAGTAAAGAATGAAAAAAGGACAGAAGGGGGAGAGAAAGGAATAATACTTGAGGCTATTTGGGTGAGGCGTGTTTCCCATTGGTAAAACTGTAATGAGAAAGAGAGAGAGAGAGAGAGAGAGAGAGAGAGAGAGAAGGGGGGGTATTGTCATTCAGCATGGCTCCATTGTGAATTCCTGTCATTAAATAAGAACCTCTCTTTCTCCCTCTCTCTCTCTCTCTCTCACACACTCTCTATCATCAGATCTGTACGGAGGAGGAAGCCCTTAAATAAACAGCCCGTTGAGTTAAGCCAACTGGAACCCTTTTCAATAATTACATCCAGCACAATACTCAATTTACATTGCAATTATTTAGCTGGAGGACTTGACAATGTGGCAAAGAAAAGATGTGACATTAGCAGCGGATGATAACAACTAGAGCGGTGCGCTCCCCAAGGGGAGACGTTTTAGTCTGTGGCTTAGAGCGAGACTTTACAGATAGCAATATGTCATTAAAAACCGGTGCCATCTGTTCAGATTTCTTGTTTATGTGCTGTCATTGGTATCAAGCGCATTGAAGACAGACACACAAACCAAATCCCAGGAATACAAACTGTAGGATTTTCTGCTGAATATTCTGGTGTGTAATTAGCTTTGATTACATATTGTAACAGCACCGCAAGAAAAGAAAAAAAAAAGAAAAGAATACAACAACCACTAACAATTGTTTTCTCTCCACAAGCCCTAATGATATCCGTTTGAAGTTCCCCTCAGCTGGGTCCTGCACAAGCTGTTTTCACAAGGCTGCTGTGTTATTCATGTGACAAGCACAGTATCTGGCTAAACAAGCAGGTAATTTCTGATAAAGTGCTTCCAGCTTGGCTTTAAACTCATTCATTCCCGATTACAGAACACACCCTCTGATGTGGCAAACCTCTGCTGCACCAACATAGCCGTAATCACTGTAGTGCAGCACATATAGAGTGTTTGGGGCCGCTTGTCTCACATTGCACAGGGGAAAAAAATAAGATAAGAACTTCAATGGAGAGTCTCGACTAGCTCGGATAACAAGTTTATGTTTGCTGGTAACCAAGAAAATGCCCTTTCTCTCAGTAATATTGCTGTTTTGTTTTGTTTAAAAAAATAAACTACTTACAGTCCAATATGAAATGTGTGAAGCCCATCCTCGGACTGCTATGTATTGTGGTACAGTATAATAACATAGTGAGAAGAGACATGACAGGACAACGATATGATGAATCATACTAATTATTTGGCAAAGTCTCCTGTTGTTTAATAAGTCACCATTGTTAGGACTGGCAACATATGTGTGTCATCAGATAGGAGGCGATAAATGAACAAAAGGGCTCCTGGAATTTGCACCACAGGAAAAACCAACACTGAAATATCAGGCACATTTATCCAGCTTTATCTGAGGGCAGCCCCTGCCTCTCCTCAGCGGTTCTTTTTTCACATTTAATGAATATCTTTAGCGAGACGAATTCCGAGACCTTCCACAGTGGAGCATAGCGATTGTGTGAGTCTGCTTTTGTTAACTTTAGAAATTATCCTCTGACACGTCGATAGCAACAGCTTTTTCACGGAGTTATGGCCGAGGGGGAAAACAAGACGGGCTGGATGCCTCTCATTTTGCCAAGTGTAGGCCAGTACATAACAAGGAAATGGACTGACAGGTTGAGAAAGAGGAAAGAGCGACACATCAACGATATATTGTTGGCGGCCTAGGCGCTCCTTCCAACTCCTCTGTCAATAAAAAGGAACAAAAATGTATTACACTATCTGCAACAAGACATTATACAAATACAAAATGATGTCATTTGTGTTTCTTTGTCTTAACAAAAGCGTTAAGAGCAGTTACGTACCCAAGCAAGTATCAGCGCATGCGCACGCACATACACACACACACACACACACACACACACACACACACGCGCGCACACGAAGTCTGGAATCTATCAAAGCTGCCATTGCCATTACCTTTCAATGTGGGTAAAATGCATTACCTCAATGCTGTGAAATGATCACTATGTCATTACTACAAGACTGGAAGCCTATCTGCCATGCTGTGAACTACAGTATATATCCTGCAGCGTGCCTATGGGACCCTCTTGCATCAGTTCTGCCTTACAGATTATGACAGATATTAAGTGGATGTCGAGAAGCTGATCTGCAATCAGTGACGAGAGCTATTTATACTCTGACGGAAAGTGTTTTACCAACACTGTAATGGGAAGTTAGAATTAAATAGGCATTTAATGTGAGCGTTCATTTTATTCACACACCCTGTTGTGGAAATCAAAGAATTATTATCAATGTGCACAGTTCAGTAAATCTCGTAAAATCATGTAACCACAAAGCGTAAAGTTGTAAGAGACAGAAACAGGGTCGTTCAGGCTCATGTTAAAAATGGAAAAGCACAATAAGCCAGTCAGATGTTTATTGATCAGAATGAACTGTTCAGCCAATACACATCACAGAAAAAAAACACCCTGTTTGGTCCCAGTCACTAAGTACATCTTTATTATTTATTGTTGATGTCAGTATCAAATGAAATACAGCTCCACTTTCTAGATTCACTTGTCAAAGATAATGCGGTAATCTAAATCATGTCCATGTGCCTTTATTAGAAACAGCCCATGCTGGTCCTATTGAGTGGGAGTAGCATTCAGATCCTTTTAGGTATGACTAGCAAAACTGCAATGTGGAGAAATCTTTTAGATAATATAAAATGTCACTTATGATGTCTTTCCAGTATCACAATTCAGGTCAGCATATTAATCATAATGAAGACATTTGCTATATATATATAAATACAAGTGCCTCAAATGTGCACATTCCATCACTGTTCGTATTCCTCTCACAATGCCACGTCCCCCTTTGTGCATATTTTCAGAATGTTTATTTCCACCTAAACTCCTTTTTGATATGCACGACAGGGTGTCCACAAGAGGACTGTTTTACATGCATTCATAAAGCAGATGGACTGGCATGCTCATAAAATATGCAGAGTTGTTAATTGTACAGTCTGTGAATGCCTACTGAGCAGCACAGAGGCCTCCATATCTATCTGAAGGCAGAACGTGAAGCCGGCAGGAAGAAAGAAAACAGGGGGGGGAGGAACATGTACAGAAAGCAGTCCTATACTGAAATATTAATATTGATGTAATACTAGAAAATGAGCATAATTTTCTCCAGAAAGGCTGTTGGTTGTGTAACACTAAAGAGTGAGTCAGAGTGTAACTGGAAGTGGCAGGCAATTTGTTAAAGAAAAATGAAACAAAATGTTTCCTAAAAAAAAATCTAAAAAAGAAGAAACAGGATTAAATCTATGAGGATATGTGTCTAGGTGGCAGACTAGCCAGTGTATTAAAAGGCGAACCTCACTGCCTTTCTGTCTTTTTAAGATGCCTGGCAGAGGTCACATCAATAGCATCTCTGTTGTTCCAGACCAGACTAATGGAGAGAAGAGAGACACAACTGTTGTGATGGGAGAGACAGAGCTCTTCATTTCCTCCGAGGCCATCCTCATTGTTTAACCATCCACCAGCCTTCATTCCCCCCTCCCTTGCGTAAGTCGGAGAAAAACACATTATGTGACGTTCCAGAAATAAAATAACACAAATTATTAATGAATATAGCCATCTAAAGAAGCGGAATTTGATTACGTTGCGAGCCATAACAGGATATGGCTCGGTTGTTGTGTGGTCTCTCTCTCTCTCTCTCTCTCCCTCTCTTTCTCTCACAGTGTGTCTTTCTCTCTCTCTCCTTCTCCCATTCAAATTCGAGGCATGCTCAAACATCTAATAGATTTTTCCACCCCGGCACACAATTTACTGCTTACAGATTTAGAATTCTCTGGCTTCCGGCCAGTCAGAAGTGAATTAATGATATGAGCACATCAGTGAGGAAAAACAGCTTGTGATTCTCTCTCTCCTACAGGTCTGAGCATAATGAAGAAGATACTGCCATAAAACCCACCCACCCTCCCTCCTAACACCACCAGATAGACGAGAAAAGAAAACATGCCAGGGAAACAGAAAGAGTGAGAGAGAGGTGGAGGGGGCGAGGGAGGCATATAATCAATACAAACACTCCATTAAATTACTTCAAAAGGGGATTTTTGGACAGTTTGTAGAATTAGTTCTGCTGAAAGAGAGCAGAAGGGGGAAGCAAATATGTTTGTGGGGCGGAAAGCAAACAAGTGCAAGCGATACAATCTGCCACATCTTGTGAATGGAGGGGGTACGGTGGTGCGGTGCGCCTTACAGGAGCATTCTTTCCTCTGTCAGAGTCACAACATACCATTACTCTCGTAACACCGCGACACGCTCCTTTTATCTTTTTCCAAGAAAGCGCTTACTCCTCCTTCCCACGTTGCAGTCAAGACATAAAACATGTTTGCCTGTGTGATAGTGAGTCAGAGTTCCAAATATTGTTCTGCATTGTCACCGAGACAAATCAACCATGAGGAGACGGCATCCGTCTGTGTTTCTTATCGCCCGGTTTCCTAACCTGCATCAACATTCTGTGATGACGCCCTGAACGCTCTCTGAAAAAGGGACAGAATCTGCCCTCTACATCAAATTGAAATGTTCCCACTGAAATATTGTCTGGATATCAAACCTGGGGTATATGTGTGCCAAGCCCTGGCATACCGATCAGATGTTGCATCAGAGAGGGGAAGTACAGCGCTTCTATCCCTTGAGCGGGGCCAGGCTTTAAAGAATCTTGAAAATGTGCTGATATTGCTCGGTGCCTCATCGGCCTGCTTGCTCCTTCCAGCTCAATCAATGTACGTTTAGCTCTGATCACATAAAATGATTTATGGGTGCGTCCTGATTCCAGCCTACGCACTAATTCTAATTCTAAGCAGGTTCTAAGCGTAAAGTGCCCGCAGAATGAATATAATGTATCATACTTCACCTGAAATATACTACATACACACATACACACAGTAATTAATATCACGTATAATAGGGGAAATACTCCATAATGCCATTCTTTATTAACATTCAACTAACAACAAAGTGCATTTTGATTCCAATATATCCTAACACATTGTTTTCTTTGGACATTGATGGAGATATTGGATGTAAAACATCCATCAAAGCAGCTTTTCATACATCTATCCTTGAATAATAATATCTGACCTTCATTACCATCATTTACTGAATATTCAATGAAAAGCCTCACACTTTCGGATATCTAATCCATCACGCATACTCAACTCGACTATATCTGCTGTGTAAATGTGTTGGGTCGGACGACAGGCAGAGCACTTTTAATATACAGCACTGCAGGATGCATAAAATATCGTATACAAATATTTGTCAGCGATAAGAAATGAACACAAACAACGTTATCAGTGTAATTTTATGGCTTCATGTGCTTAAGAAAAAGTACAGCCGCACAAAATAATATAGAAAGGTCAAAAGGATTGGGTGACTGATTTTTGCAATACACTGGATATTTTTGTTGCGCCCTGCATGGTAACTTTCTCCTGTCTGGATCAGTGAGCCCTGAACCTCACAGCGCTGAGGGATGAACCAGCTACAAATGATACTATTGGCGAGGGCAGGAGTCAGGAACACCATCTATATTCTTTGAATGCAGGAGTCACAAGCCTATGACCTTGTATAATCCTCCAAAATATCTCAACTCACTATCTGCTGGTTGGCTTCCGAACTGAGGGGGCTTGATTTGAAAGAAAGAAAGAAAGAAAGACAAGACAGAAAACATATTGAGCTATTTTGTGAGCAAGAGCCATCCTTTGTGGGTTTTAATTTTTAGTTTTTTTAAATTATGTTCCTTCTACAGCTTTGTTTTTTCCCAGCACAAGCCAACAACAAACTGTATCAGCAGATACAGCTCTCCAAACGCTCGGCCCCCTCGTATACGACCAGAAACCAATTTCGGCAGGCAGCAATGAAAAAAAAGAAGAAAAAAAAAAATCAGGCCAGTTCTCTGGGGAGAGATAGAGGGGCAGAATGTAAACTTCCGTGGCAAGACATCCCTGTTGGATTGAACTGAAAAAAGAACCGCTAATGCTCACTTCACTTCAATACAAGATAAACTGAGTGGACAGTTTACCTGATTAAGTGAATTACATTACAGATTATGTAAGGACTGAAAAATACAATACATCACTCTTCATGCACTCACATGTTATTACTATCGGAGTAGGCCTACTGTAGGGTATGTAGGCCTAATTCAATTAAGTATTTTTTTTTTATACAGCATGTTTAAATGCGACTTGTGTTATTTTTGGAGATCCTTGAAAAACGATACGTTTGCCTACTCAAAGGACAAATTAATTATGAAACATGTTGATCCGCCATCTTGCTGAGAATTAGCCTAAATAAGAAGAACGATACTGCCACCAGCAACAAGTAAGATTAGCTTAGCAAAGCACAAATACTGTAAACGGGGAAAGCGCTAGCCTAGCTTTGTAGCAACCACAGTAACAACAAGAGTAAGATACAGTGCCCCAACAAGAAATACAACATTACTCCTGTGAAAGCACAACCTGTCGTGTTCACACTTTGCTTTGTGTAGGGATTAAACAAACAGGATGTAACCTGTTAATAAGCCAGATATAGATGTAATAGTGCTGTGGTGGTAGCATCATATATGCAGCTTACAAAAGTCCACAGACATTAGAGTGGCGACTCTTGGAAAGAACAGACTGATGCCAGTTGTTTCTTAAACTGTACAAATTAAATCATTTTTTCCCTTTTAGAGAAAGTTTCTTCATTCCTGCGGCCTTAGCAGTGCAGCCAGCTCTTGTGTTTCAAAGCCTGGCTGAAGCTGGAATTTGAGTTATAATACCAATCATCTTTCTGCCTCACAGGGTTTTAGAGAGTCACAGCTGTCTGTGCTGCAGGACAGCAGCAAAGGTCACTTGTTCCTCTAATTAATGACTTTATTCAGTGTGGGCATCTTTGGTTTCACTCTTTATGCATTTCTGACGACAGAAAAGAGCTTTGTTCACTCCCCAAAACCACAGTGCTGTGAACAATACAATTGTCATTATGCTATTTGAGGCACATTGGTCTTTTAGTATTTTTTAATATATCTGCCTGTGAGACACAAATACATAACAGTGGACTTAATGCACGTTGGCAGCGTGCCAGGAAAAGTTAGGATACGCACTTGGAAAAGAAAAGGAGAACAGTTTCCCTCCATAACAATGGCACACTTTATTGCTCTTTAGCTCACAATGGTGTTCTGTGCAGCTTGTGGTGTTTCTGCAGTATCCTGTTATGGGGAACAATCCAATTCCTCTGACATAGTTACAGATCAGACTGAGAATAACAATCGGCAAATATATCATTCAAGTTATACAGCGGAGCAGCCACCTCCAGGCTATTCTGTTCATAAACAGAATGCCAAAAATGTAGTAGGCTAGAGCCATATCATAAAGAAGTCAGTTTAGTCAATGAGCCAACATGTTACACCGAATTACAGATGTTAAGCTACAAGATGCTTGAAGCCTGCTTTTTCTATCTGATCTGCTGCTGCCGTGGCATGAATATTTCATTCCAGTAAGTCAGCAGCATTGCAGTGGCATATTTCATATTTCTATGCAAACCCCTCGCTCAGACAGAGTAACAGGCATTTGCCTTGATGAATAAGTGATCTCTCTCACTTTCTCCCAAACTCCCCTGCCCCTCTCATATTGTTAGACGGTCAACAACAGACAGACAGTACACACGGCAAAGATGTGGAGAGCAAACAAACAAATGGATAAGTGAGCGCACACACACACACCACTGATTGCCGGCGTGTAGCATTGTGTGCACGTGCCCATGGATGTGTATGTGTGTGACAGAGTGTGTGCGTGTTTGTCTCTCTGGTGCCCTGCCAGAGTCTCAGCCCAGTTCTGCTGAGTGGGCAGAATCTCTGGCAGAGTGTCCCATCGGAGTGACAAGTGCATTTAGAAGAAGCCTGATGGAGTCATTAACGGCAGCGCTGCTCATTAGCAACACACACACACACACACACACACACACACACACACACACAGTAACAACAGCGTCTTCGTCAGGTGAGTACACTGACAATGGATAAATCTATAAAATATGGACAACACCTCACATCTATAGTGAGTAAGCCATAATATCTTTTTAAGAAGAAGCCTGACACGTCCGTTTACAAAAGCAAGCAATCACACACGCACACACACAAGCACGCACACAATCAGACTATATTGATTGGTGAAATAGCAACAAAGCATCCATTATTGATCCTCTTGTCCTTTTAGCGTATTATGAGATTCAAGCAAAGTCGAGTAATCAAGGGCATTACAGCATTCCTGGAAGATCCCGAGCAGAAAACACTAATGAGATTCATCAATAAGCCGCCATTTTCTACAAAGAAAAGGCAACAAAAAAAAATGTTTCTCTCCAATGTAGGCTATAGGAACAAAATGATTATTAAAATACATTCATGGAGGCTAATAAAACCAAAATCACCAGAATACTTATAACATGACAAGAGGTACGGTAATTGTGATGGTATTTCAAGCATGTTTTTCTAAGCTACATTACACCATTATAATCAGCATAAGGCATTACATCACAGCCATCTGAGAGAGAGAGAGAGAGAGAGAGAGAGAGAGAGAGAGAGAGAGAGAGAGAGAGAGAGAGAGAGAGAGAGAGAGAGAGAGAGAGCGAGAGAGAGAGAGAGGCAAATAAGTGGGAAACAGCTTCAAAGGGAACATTATGTTCTCTCTGATTATTAGGCTCAAATGCCAGAGTTTCTTATTTGCATCGACTGAGTCATCCACTGAGAAATCCAGCTTTATGTTGGGCCTGATTCACGGATAGTAGAACTGTGGCCAGACCCAGTGCAAGAATCACTAACACTTAATGGCACCGTGTACATGAGAAACACGCCAGGCAGCAATTCACACACACACACACACACACACACACACACACACACACACACACACACACACACACACACACCCACACACCCACACACACACACACACACACACACCAATGATACTTAAAGCTCCTGAGATACACAGCCAATTACAATCTGAACTGAGGATAAGAAGATGTCAAGAGGTGCTGTGGACTGCAGTTTTGATGTGACTCAATAATCTAAAAGACATTACCAGCTGAGTTATGTGATCCCCGCTACGCTGCCTTTGTTTTTGTCACACTCAGGGAAAACAGGGCTGTTTCTACTGTAGGATTGTAATGCGTTGCCATTATTATTGCCTCTAGCCTTCCCCTACTAGTGTGATTCTCAGCTCATTATATATCGGGAGGAATTCCAACTACACATACTCGTGAATTACTGCAGACAAGACAACACTTGTTAAACCAACCAAAGGACAATAAACATGAGTTGATTTATGGTGGAGACAGAACACAAATACATAAACATTTCCACACAGCAGCCAGGAGAAATTGGAAACACTGCGCGGTACATTTTCAAAATGAGGACATTCTTTAAAAATAAAAATTTTAAATTGTATTTTTATTTTTTTTGCTGGCGCTTACCTAGCTGTGTCCGCTCCCTTTGAACATCCTTGAAGTTGAGTCCACTGGTCAGGGTGCTCTCTCGATAGCGGTGGAGGGCCTCTCTCCTCCCATTGGTGCCCAGCTCTCTGAGCACAGAGGCTTTGAGAGGCTCGGCCTTCAGACAGTGGGTCCATCCTGAGAAGTCTGGTACAGTCCACTTCACCAGGTCCTCCAGCCGCACAATCACCTTCTCAGACACGGCAATTACCTCGTGCTGAAAGAAAAGGAACAGCGTTGCACAATCCCAATTACAATCAGAAGCACATAAAAAAAAGGAGAGTTACATAAATGGAACTGTGCCAAGGTCACCGATCATTTATTCGTGCCCAGTTTCTTTACGGCTACATGCTGGAAACTGTGTTTAAAAGACACATCTGCAGGTAGGCATGATTGGAATTTTAAAATTGGAACATATTTTGCACTGTAAATAATTGCACAAAACAAGACAAAGAAAGGACTAGAAAAACACTAAAACAAACAGAAAATGTAACAATTACAACAACAACGATTGTGCAACTTTTTCAAATTGTGCAAGTGCAACACATTTCAGTTCCTTGAATACATGTTCCCCTTTAACATCAGAACAATTACTGTTTTACATTAGTCCTTGACTCATACTTCTCTCAAATAATATTTTAAAATAAATATATTGTGTGGCATACATTAGCCGATAGAAAGAAACAGTGTTGGAAGTGTTCTATATATTTTTTTAATCACTACAGGAATACTGTATAAGCAAGAACATTTTAAGGTTGTAGTTTGTCAATACAGATACTTTCCTGGTTACACTACTGAATAGTAGTACTATTGTAGTCATCATATACTTTCCTGGTTACACTACTGAATAGTAGTACTATTGTAGTCATCATATAATGTATTGTGTGTTTTTATCATGTAAAACCTTAAGCAGCAAAGTAAAATGAACTATAAGTGTTAAATAAATGAAAAAATGAAAAAACTCCACTACATTTCAATGACCTCAGATTTGTATTAAGTGCAGTATTGTAGTAAATGTACTTAGTTACTTTCCACCACTAGTAAAATATGTATGGCAGTACATGGGTGATCATAATGAGGTTCAAAGAGGAAGCAGGACAAACAACACAGCGTCATTATTTATCAAATAAATTGGTATGTGCGCCGAGCAGCATCACGGCTGTGGATGCACATTAATGTAAGTAAATTATGGCACCATGAATATGGATGATGCGGATGATTGCTGAATTGAATTTATGCCAGCAGTTAAATCAAAGTCAATGAGGACGTGAAGGTTTTTTGGACTTTTTGATTAGCATTTACCGCAGGAAGTCTGGCTCCTGATATTCAGCATATTATGAACGTTGAGATTTGAGGCTTTTCGGATGGCCAGTCACACTCACTGGCTATACGGTTACAGCTTCAAAGTGTAGACAAGTAGAAGAAATAGTTATTTGTTGCAGTGAAAGTGTAATAAATGCTCTTCCTGACATACCATTAAACTAATGTGACACTGTCAGGAAACTATAAATGTAACGCTATAGCATTGATGGGCATGGCTGAGACTGAATAAAGCTGTGCTGCTCTTGTGTACACTTTATTCTGTTCAGTTGGCTCCCTTAATAAGATTTTCTCACTCTCCAGTGTGTGCGTCGACCTTTTTTTTTTCTTCCTACAGTTGATTCAAGCCCTTTTAATATCATACTTGAAGAGAACTACAAGGCCAATGCAGAGGGAAGGAAATGTGTTTCCATTTGAAGGGCTAATGGCTGAAGTGTTTGTTACCAACATAGTGGAGTGGTGCGCTGGAAGATGGCTATTACAGAAACGGGGGGAAATCTGGAGGACAGATGTGTGGCGGCCCGAATCGCAGTCGCAGACACAGAGTGGGTCTCTGATGTTCACCTTGGTTATTTCCAATTTACCAGACATCTGTCTGCCTGGACACGTTTTCCCACAAAGAGCCTGTATAATACTGACATTAAAATAACATTCATTTAATCTATATTGACATGTTTACGTGCTACATGTATGAATGTAGAGGGGGCAATAAAAGCTATACCTATATACGGTCTAATAAAAACCAAAAGAACAACTCTGCAGTAAATCCTTCTGAAGCTTCAAATGTCAAGTTTTTTTTCTTTAAGCTGCAGTTGCCATATTTTAATGGATCATTTCAAAGTGTTCCTGTTATTTTGTCTCTGTATTCAAAAAACAAACACATGACTTTTTCTTTTCAATGTTTCAGATTCTCACCGAGTGCTCTGTCTATACAATTACCCACATTCAGTTCTCACATCTGCAACTACAGGCATATCAAATCCCAACCAGTTGGAGACAGCATTTCCTTATAAAGGAAAAGCCTGCGAGGGATAGCTTGATATAGCTGTGCCTCCCTCACTAAGTAGAAACATCAAACATGGGTTTTCGGTCTTCTTATAATGAGCTGTCTTCGGCTGTCAAATGGTGGCGGGTGGTTGTAACAGGCTTTCCATGCAATGAAAAACTGACTGCTGTTTCTGCCTTTCAGAAAATCAGGCCATTTGAATAATGGAGAGCAACAGTAAATAGCATTCAGCCTGCAGCCAAAAAAAAAACTAAAAAAAAAACGCATTGTTCTGTATCTCTACAGAATTAGCTACTGTACTTTGATGTGATCTGCTGACAGCACATGGAGAAACACAAGCAGGATTTATGTCCATTCCAAACAAAAATGATGCACCGAATGTTCCGCTGCTGATGTATGAGTCAAACAACAATATTTCCAAGTTATTCAATAGCACACCAGAGTACACACATACAGAGCAACAGAAAAGCCTAAAAAACACACAGCCATTCCCACTATATCAATCAGCTGAATGACATGGTGCCTTGTGTGAGTGTCAACAGATCCTGTTTGGGGACTTGTTCAGCTTGAGAGCAAAACACAACAGGTGAGAGCAATCCAGCAGCTGTCAACACAGTCCAGCACATAATCAGTCTATGAACGCAGCTGAAACAGGTTACATCCATTAGCTTTGCCAACTTTTACTCTGGCTGAAGTCTGTGGGCTGTTGTGTAACGCAGCACATACAGTGAGGAAGCTGAATAATGGGCCCGTGGGTTGCATAAGTCATGATATTTGATTGAGAAATGTTACGGCTCATAGTGTAGGGTTAGGAAATGTGTTTTCCATGTAAGGGGGGGGGGGGGGGGGGTTCTGAGAAGAGTCAATCCAGTCAGTTAGTGAGAAATGACCACAAGAACAATGTTACGCCAGTCTGGTTTGTCACTATGAAGACAATCACTATGAAGAATTTTTTTTTAAACAAAAATGAGAAAAAGACTAAACAACAGCTGCAACCAGGGATTGTTTAACTTATTTTATAATCGGTTGAAAAGTGAAAAAGAACCCAAACAGATGCATTCAAATCATGACTTCTTATTGTCCAATTCTCTTGTGATGAATAAACTTATCCATAACAAAAAATAATAATATTAGGAATTTATTGTCAATTGAAAATCAAAACAATCAATTTATTATAGCCCCACATACTATCTTAATGAATGACTTAAAACAATTCATGTTTTAGTCAAATTGGGTAATTTTCCACCAAATCAATTATTCAACTGTTTCGGGAGGAGACATTACTCTTCCCAGATTAATCCTTCCAAGCTGCATTCAGCCACACTGCAGGGGTCCTCAACTAACTACTGCAACAGTTTGGGGTTTCAAATGAGAGCCTAAGAAACTTGCTCTTCTGTAAATGCCGCCCATCCACACACACTGTCCTGTCACGTCGAGTTAGGCAGCTGATAGTTTAGCAGAGCAGCAGACACAGCCAGCAGCCCACTTGATAATATAGGTCAGAGGACTGCAAGCCCACAGCCAAGAGGTGACACTCCACATCAGCAAACATAGCAAAACTGCCTGGTGTCATTTCCAGTGACACTCCCTACACAGATGCATTAAGAGCATTTATACACTTATGAATTCTACAGTAAATGTCTCTAATGTACTACGATAGCTTTACCACCGGGCACATCAATCAATCAACGCACACTCGCACTCACTAACGTCTCACTCTATGATTGACTTAAAAGGAAGGTAACACATTAACAGATAAATGTTACATTCCGTCTCCGTTCTTCTATCAATAATTCATGTTATTACTGCAGCAGCATGATATCTCCAAAAACATTACTGGGAGAATTTATTGCTATGACTGCACATAATGGACTGAGAAGTAGAGGAGGGAAAGAAAGAAAAAAAAAACAGAGTTGTGCTGTGAAACTGTAGATAACTCAGTTCCAGCGACGCGTGACTCTCCGCCAATCCCATTGAAATTATACCCCCCGCTGAAATCCATATCATTCAATTTTATATGGGTGGCGTCGGTGCACTGGTGGCAATAACAGCACATAAGGGACATTCCGACCAATTCAATATTCTGTGATCCAATTAGAAACAATGCACCCTGAAATATTCTATATCACACTGAGAACAATTCCCTGCAACAACAAAAAAAAATCCACGCAACCGTGAGGGAGACATTCCTGACTGTCAGCGTTCTGCGGCCGAGCGTCTCATCGCTCGGACAGGACTTTCAGCTTGGGAGTCAAGGGGTGCACGCTCCCAGTGGGTGGCTGTCTTTCTATACAGTGTAGTGTATACAGCACACACACACACACACACACACACACACACACACACACACACACACACACACACACACACACACACACACACACACACACACACACACACACACACACACACACACACACACACACACACACACACACACACACACACACACACACACACACACACACACACACACACACACACACACACACACACACAGCTCCTGTCATGCTGGGAAGGTTTCAGCCTGCTGCCTCAGAGAGGTCAGTGCTGGAATTCCTGAGGCCAAAGGAGATTAGTAATTGAGTAATGGACATGGTGACATGGACAATGAGGAGACAGAGAGGGAGAGAGAGAGAGAGCAAGAGAAGGAGAGAGGAAGGCGGAGAGAGAGAGGACGAGGGTATGAAACACAATATGAGTTCATTATCTATCTGCCCTCCCTGTGGCTGACCTTGGCTTCAGTGTCCCAAAACAAACTTATCTGGGAATTAAAAAAGGGAGCTTTGGGGAGTAAGCCTGGGACAATTGAATTAGAATAGGTTTTTTTTGTTACTGCCCTTAAGACTAAGAAACGGCTCAAAGTGCAACATTTAAAAAGGTGAGAATTATTGTACATAATGTTCTGCCACTTAATGCATGCAGTGTATTCATATTCATAAAAGATGCTGCAATATCTGCAGGGTTCTGAACTCATCTTTTATTCACTGATTCCATTAGGAGATTGCTCTTACATGAGCTGGGGTGATATATCAACTTAGCATTCTTTGGCGGTATAATGAAAGAGAAAAATAGCAAGATAACAGGAGTTTTCAAAGCCTTCCTGAAAGTGGGTGAGGCATCCATCATGTAAGGTGACACCGCAAAAAAAGCTGCGCCAGCTCCCCTTGAATCACTGATTCTGTGAGCTCTTTTTTTATTTTAGCAAATACACACATGGACGAAAAAAAGAGGGCCTGATGAGTCCACATGCTCCATCTTAGGAAGAAGTAGTTGAGAATGAAAAATATCGGTTGGAATATTGAGCAAGAGGTTCTCGTCTGTGGCTGCATTCTCCTCAAAGGTTATAATAACGATCCACTGTAGCTGGGGGCACTGGAGTCATGCATCAAGGCAAATGTTTGCCTGTTCAAGTGGTTAGTCAATGACAATGTGGGAAAAAACCTGCACTAAAGAGCACCAAAAGGCTCTTGTGTGTTGACAAACCGGGCGCTGCTCTAACATATCATTACTTAAGCGGTAAAGACACAAAACAGTTATGTGAAAAGAATCAGAGGATTGTAAAAGGACGAGAAAGAGGAAATGTTAGTGAGGTTTCTTTTTTATATAGCCTTTGAAGTCCAGGCTATTCCATTTTAAAGGTTTTAAATTACACTATCCTAAAAAGCTGGTAATAATTTACATGCTATTTCAGCAATGGTGAGGAATTCACTGGAGGGCAGTGTTCAGAGTTAATGACTTGTTCTGCGGCAGGAGGAGGCACACGCACGCGTGCACACCGCGCACGCCGTGCACGCCACACAAGCATGCCCCCCCCCCCCCCCAACTCTAAATTCCTGCCATTGTTGTGTGAATGGGGAGATTTGGTATAATGCACAGACAGACTGGCCAAGACAAGGCAGCAGTATAGACGTTTCTAAAAAGATCACTGTAAAAATGTGCCATATCAAATTTACACTCCAGTCATTCAGCAGAACGACCTTATCCATCAAAATGCTGGTCGCATATCTAAGCCACTTACACTTAATTCAACTAGCATCCCAGATGCCTGAATTACCCATTCAGGGTTTTTCCCTTAGGAAAAATCAAAGAAGCAGCAAATGAATACAATCTAATTTCCCTACAAGCTGGCTTTCCAAGCACTGAAACACATGCATGGACTACTGCCATGCACTGAAGAAAAGGCTCTGGATGCATGCCAAAGTGTTTTCCACAGCAATCAATACTGGCCTACTGCTGCAGTCCCCAGCCTGTCACTGTGTGTGTATGTGTGCGAGTATGTGTGTGTGTGTGTGTGTGTGTGTGTGTGTGTGTGTGTGTGCCAAGGCCTTGTCAGCTAGAGGGACAGAATAGAGGAGGTCAGATGAAATCAGAGGTGATGATAATAGCACATTAATATAACATGATCCAGAAATATTCTCTGCGGTTGTGAATTCCCATTAAGATTGCCTTGCTGCATTCGCACTAAAGTGGGATATATAGTGAAAGATAAGCATAAGCAATTAAGCGCCTGAAGCAGAGTTTACAATGAGTGGGTGTTGTGTGGGGTGAGCCGTTATCTACACATGTCGAACAACAACAACCCCTCCGGAAATGTTGGAGTCCAAAAAACAAGAAAGTACATCAGTCGGTCCACGGTGCCACCAGGAGAAGAAGAAATAATGTGTCACTCAATGAGTTTTTAAAAACACATGTGACTGTTTAGTCGGTGGCAGTCTGCAGGCAGACAAATAGAGCAGAGGCCCCAATGGAGGGTTTGTCATAATGGGTGAGCAACTCGACACAAAGCCTGTTTAAAGAGCAAGCGGGGCTCAACTGGTGGGGGTAAACACTGCTTGTCAGGCCCGAGATGGATTGAAAAACAGAGCTTCCTCCACATATGGACTTAATAATTAACTCAACACAAATAGATTAATTAATTTTTGTCCGGTTCTGTTTATCAACTATTGAGCAAACACCGGCGCTGAGAGGCATGGTTTATTCAATGAATCATTATTTCTATTTCCAGCCAGAGCGGGACTGGCTTTAAAGCTGGCTGTGTTTAAAAGGAATTGACCTCCAACCCCTATGACAGAAGAAAAACAAGCACAGTAGGTCATGGGTTGGTTCCTCTTGTCACTGCACAAGCACAGCAACACACCGCAAACACAGCGCAGGAGAGAGCTGCAAGAGCAAACAAATACCTGAGAAATAACCAGGAAATTACATCATACCTCGGCGCTGCCTGAGAACACAAGTGAATCAGTAATCCAATTCCAGTGAGCTTGTCCAATGTAATGCTTTTGTGGGGGGGGGGGGGGGGGTCATAAAAAAAAAGTCCCGCCTTTTGGAATTTTGGAGGATATTGGCTCCAGGATTAAGATAATAGCCAACTGCCAGACATGAGGAGTGATCTCACAAGAGAAAAAGGGGGTGTGAGCGGAGCAACGCTGGCTGTTTACATGTCAAAACCTCAACCGCTGTTTCTGTTTTACGTTGCGTGGGAAAATATGCAAGAGTAACACATCGAATGAGATCTAAGAATAAATGCCATGAGCCTGAATGACACCAAGCTGTGGCTTTTACCTCACATGTGCTGCCGCTGCTCATTTAGTGAGAGAGAATAGCACACTTCCTGAGAACTGTTTTGTTATCAGGTTTATATCTGTATGAGTCACTCGGCTAATTTCCACTCCTGATTCAGCCAGTCCATTACAGATTTACAACTCGGCCGGAAGTCTAAACACACACATTTATCTTTCTTTATATTCTTAATACTAGATTTCCAAAGAAATGTGACTCATGTGAGGTTCACAAACTCCGGACCTAAACATGGACTCCTCTTGTTTACATTTTTAAAAACAAATAATCTTTTCACACGTGCATCGCTCTGGCGCAGAATTCAACAGCCATTGAGTTTCAAATATCATGGCTCTTTGTGAGGCTGGTTTTTAGCCCTAACTTCTGTTTGTTTTTTGGGGAATACTGCTTGCATCTGTAAGCGCTCCTAGCTGACTCATGCAGCGCAGATTAGTGTTATGGGGCAAAGTCAGCGAGATTCTGAATGGGCTCAGTGAAGGTCATAAACTGACTTGAAGTTGTCAGGGCAATTTCCACTGTGTAATATACAGTAAGTCGTCCGGTTTGCTGAGAGCAGGAGGTTTGACAAGCCCTTTAATTGAGGTCAGCCTGCAGGCAACTACATTGCAATTAAAAATAACATCCCCCCCAAAAAAATATTTTTATTATTTCATCAACTGGCTTATTCTATAATCAGACTGCAACTTCAAAGCAAGTGCATTTGTCTCTAGTGTTTGCAGGGTTGTGTGCTGTGATGCAAGTTGCTGCATAATTTATGAAGGGGAAGTTGGCTTTTTATTCCTTATTTTTACTCAAATACAAAAAACTAAACAGAGATTCTATCATTCTACGTTTGGATTTGTGTCCCAGATTCTTTGAGATTTGATTTGCATTGGCAGTGCAGTCCTCCTTGCTAGTTCATTAATGTGATATTTCTCACAGATACAGCCAATGGACTGGAATGTAAGCACTTTGCAATGCAAATAAGTATTTGGGAAAAGGGGCGGAGCTGATGTGTCGTTGCGCAAGTGTGGCCTCAAAATCTGCGATGCATGCACTCAAAGTAATTACTGAATAATTGCAGCGTGTTAAAGGCTAAAGCGAGAGGGTTTCAGCCGAGGATACCCGTTTATACAAGAATCCTGCCACAAAGATGATGGCTTGTCTAAGCAGCAAGCCATAAATAGTCACCTTTTGCATGAAAGGGAAATGTGATAGCCACTCTATTACTCAAGAGGAAAGAATGTAAGTAAACCATCAGCGGAAGAGTCGAGTACAAACACGGCTTTGTCCTTCCCTATAAACAATATAACAGCAGCAAAGAATCATTTCCATCCAGCCGAGGGTTTATCAAAAGCAGAGTTGTAATTAAAGTGCTGTTGTCGCTGACTATCGGGGAGAAAACAACAAACCGTTTGTTTTATAGCCGATGAGATAAACTCACAGTAATGCCATTCACTGTTACGATGTAACCGGATCACAAGCAGCCACATATGGCCACAGTCAATCATAAATATTGCTTGTCTGTGCCAACAACAGCAGCGTAATGTAACACAGAGGCTGCCTCAAAATGCGAGCCGACAATATCGCATTGTTGAGGATGGAAATGTCCACATGGAAAATTATGCAAAGCTTGGAGAGTAGTTAAAACAAAAACGTGTCAGCGCTGGCTTTGCTCTGCCACGCTATATGACTCGCCGTGCCTCTTTCAACATCAGACGGCCGTTGCAAAATATCTAATAACTATCGTAGCGACCGATCTGAGCCGCAGGTTGACCCCATGCATTCATTACCGTTTCGCAATTTCCGCCCATATGTCAGTATTTGACACGCTTTTATCAAGAAATGAAATGACAAGAGCCTAGGCAAAGGATTCTGGCGGATTTTCCCCTTTATAACACAATTAACCCCATAGAGCGCAGCGGCAGCCTTATTGAGCGCAGCTGGACAAGTGCACATTCAGCAGTTGAAACCACAATAGGCAAATAGGCTAAAGTAAAACTAGAGAACAAATACCGCTGTAGGTCAATCCTTTGATGCTCGGATAAACCGATGTCACTATCAACACATGGGTTTATGAATGCCTGCCAACAGAGACTATACACATATCCACTCTAACACTTAATGCAGTAAAGATGCTGTTAAATAATAAAAACAAATCACGCGAACAAGGAAGAACAGGGAGCAAAAACACGAAAAAAAGAGCGATCATTTTCAGACATATTCTCCCACGTCATTAATATTCCTACCTCTCCATGGCTGACTGTCCTTCCCTGGGGAGTATCCTCGGGTAGAAAATAAAGTTTGGAGCTTGATAAAAGTTGCTTGCTTGTTCTTTCTTCCCAGAGCAGCTGAAGCTCCGCTATGCAAATAGGATCCTCCGGTTTACATCTGACGAAGAAAAAGTCTCCGAGGGAAAGAATCCTCGGTTTGCCGTCCCGGTGAAATTTAAAGGCTTTATAGAATATATATGGTCCATGTAAACCGCAAGACGAGCCCACCCACTGTAGAGGGAAAAAACAAATGGGTAAATTAATGAATGGCTTATCAAGTCATTTGGCAAACAAATCGTAGCTAAGTGGACACAAACATTTCAAACATCCCTGCGTAATTACGCACGATCGGGAAATATCAGATTAGGATATCGCAGTTTTCTGCACACAATTAGACGCCTATCATGTAACTATTTTTAGACGTTCAACATATGACACAGATGTGGTCATACTAAATTCAATGTGTCAAAGTTTTGGTGGATTAGGCACGTGAGTACAGTTTACAGTAGGTGTGCGATTAGCGCAATGCGAAAATAAAATAAATCGACGGTTGATAACAAACGTTACCTTCAGTGAGTTCGGCTCCATCTCGACGTTATGAATTGATTAAACTCAACACGCTCTCCAAACTTGCTGGCTTGAATGGATTGCCGCAGGTCCTGCAAGGGACATATTCCTGTATAGTTTAAACCATCGTCTTTCAGTCGGTAAGGAATCGTAAAAATATATATTTGGCTTTAAATGTACTGCAAGTGATATTATGTAAAACTGAGTATTAATTTATTTAAGTAAATATGTGATATTCATTTTCTGCCAAATTTATATAAAGCGTAATCGGTTTTTGGGATGCAATATTAACATATAACTATACAAATATGAAGAATTTTTAATCAACAATGAGTAGTAGTTGTATGTTAAAGTATTAAACATCGTTCGAGAAGAAAATTTGTCAGCAGAAAATGTATTTGTTTTTCATATTCTGTGTTTGTGGGTTTTTCTCAGACTATGTGCCTTCCAGGACTTCCGTAAAAGACGTTCAGTATGAAAGCACATTTCTCACAGTAATGACACTGAGGCGCTTGCTGTGGATGCCTTCAAGAAACAATGTTACATGAAAGTTAATAGGGCTATCAAATGATTCCTCAAAAGGCAATGTGGGGACCCGTGAGGTGCCGGCTTCGCTTTAAGCGGAACTTGCAATGCGTTACTATGGCTCCGGCGCGCAGGCTGGCTCTTAATGCTGAGAAAATAATGGCCTTTATAAATATTTTTGAGGCGAGCATGAAAAGACAAAAAAAATTGGCCGAGTTACAAAGCGGGGCGTCACGAGACAGAATTCACGAGGCGGACCATTATCCAGACATAAATCATCCCAGAACGCTGCGCTGACCTTGTGAAGACAGGGGGTTGCATTTTAACACTTGTTATCGCATTTTCTCAATCGAAGCCTCTTATATAATTATGTTGACAAATATGTATTAGCCTACTATAAACACAGGCGGAGTGCAAGGATATTAGGAGACCAATAAAACACGAGTAATTATTAATTAACAGCTATAATATTTTTCAGCAATAACACAAACTTTTCGTTTTTTATTGTTTTTTTGTAATCTGTGGACTCATTGTCCTCTCTGTCTCCGCTGCTGAATGTGTCAGCTGTATTTTATCGGCTGTCTGGAATTATTCCTGAGTTGAGGATGTACTACCGGCTCAGTCCACAGCGCTGTGCTGTTTCTCCACCGTCGTCCACCCTTTGCCCTGCATTTATCGACTACTCATCACAGAGCATGCAACCCAACAGCGACATAGGCCTCCTTCTGACATCGGCTATTTCAAGTACAGTATTACGCAATGCGCTTTTTTTCTCCCTTGAATTGAGCAAAGTAAAGTAAATAGGCGCATTGATTCACATCCAGTAAAGTATTTTCCCTTTCTGCCGAAGGGACATGTTTGCATACTCTAGTTCTGATGCTGCTCAGAATTAGTTATCGTAAGTAAATAGGCTACATGGGCTGATTATAAATAACAGGGTCATTGTTATAGGCCTACACTGAATAAGGGGGGAGGTTTGTTCTGTTGTAAGGTGATATATTTATTTATACTCAAATTCCCACTTTCATCACCTGCAATAGGCTACAACAAAACAACATATTATAGACACTGTTTGTAGTCTCGCAAAGCCAGACCAAACTACAGCAAGTAAAGTGTTTGAGACACTTCATAGTTTTGCTGTCCTTCTGTTATACGGATTTATTGTTTGTGTGAAATTAGTAAAGCTATGCAGGTGAAGTGAACGATATCGTTAATATGTGTTAAATCGCTCTACATGATCACTTATAGTGTGCGCGCTTCATAACAGTTCTCTATCACCCGCTCTCCATGTAATTGGCTAATACACTTTTCGGGTATCCCACAACCTGATACCCAATCAAAAGAGAGAATGCTACAAACCAGCATGCTACATCTCACTGCCAGTGCACGCGCAGAGAGCGACAGAGGGGTGATTGTTTATGCGCCTATAATGGCGGAGCAGGTACAAATCCTTCCCAATGTCTGTTTTGATGGTTTTAATCATATTTTATCGCACTTATGGGTCTGAGATGATGCTAGATAACTCGCTGCTTGAAGACCACAGTGCATTATGTGGTGACGTAGGGACGAGGGAGGGGACTGCTAACTGCAGTCACTGACTGGAAGTTAGTTAAAAGTACCATTTCGCTTACTGAACCTTTAACACAATTCTTACCAATGTAAATTGTGAACCTAACGCGTACAGTATGCTAGTACAATAATACAACGGAATAAAACATAGCAATTAATTTGCATAGACTGCATCAACATAATGGCATGGTCACGTTCATACTACGCAGTCACCTTGTGTGTCTCGGTTAGCTTAGCCTCATTAGCTCCCGTCAGCTAACCAGTGGCCAACATTTAACAAACTAGGGGGACGTAACTTTTAACGAATGAGAAAACACAAAATCACGTCACTGTACAAATGAAAATATTAACGTAAATATACTGCTTATTATGTACTATGCTTACCTGCAATACAAGGAAACATTAGACACAGAGTGGCAATCTTCATAGTTTTGCTGTAGATTTCTTGTTTGTGTAATCGTAACTACAGCGGCAGCGCACGTCGCTCACATATCTCAGCCACTATCGCCATCTACTGGCGGAAAATGATATAGCACTAAATGTTTCCGTTGATTGCAGGCGAGTTATCCAAATGAAAAGGTAAGGTTACAGAAATCTAATAAATAAAAAGGCTAAAAATAATACCAAACTAGAAAAAATACTAAAAGGGTAAAAAACGGTGTATATTAGGCTAGACTATAAACAACAAATGACCAAGGAGCCACATCTTCAAAGCTCATAATGATTTTCAATCCTAAATCAATAGTGTTCAACAGAACTTGGCCTATATAATATCAAACCAGTTCAGATTTTTTGTTATCCCAGTTGTTCCATCAGTGCATCTCTCCACTGCCCGCTATTCAAAGCAGTGGAACATAATCTATTAAAACTAAAATAGCTGAGGCAACGTTCTGTGACACTCAGATATTTTAAGTACCAGTTTTAATGCTTCGCTCTGGAGTAAAAGGTGGATTACACAGAGGCTCATTGTCTTACATGCGGCTGCAGCAGTGTTGGGATCCTGCAGTGAATCTGATATAAACCCCGGCTCTTTAGTGTTATCTTTCCCAATTTCTCTACCAACCATTTCTGTGGCTGAATCAATGGGGCTGCATTGTTAATGGCAGCCACTATAATGAAGTCCTTGGTTAATCAATGGCACCACTCGAGCTCTTATCTGGCAATTGCAAGTGTTTGCTTGTCAACAGCGCGAGGGCAAGTGTTTGCTTGTCAACAGCATGAGGGCCCAGCAGCCACTGCAACATTGTGATGTAGATATTGACGTGAACGGAGCCTTATGGTGAGACATCTTTATTGAGAAAACATCAGACGTCTGTGTATAGGGATGGAGAGAGCAAGAGAGAGAGGCTGCACATGCTACACAATACACATGTTGAGTATAAAAATCTAAATTTACCATCTCCTTTGCTACTTTTTATCTTAACATATTGTTTTGGTTGGATATGATATAACAAAGGTAATCAATAAGATATCATTATATGGTTTAGCCTCAGTGGCACATGGAAAGAGTGAATTAATGGACACAAATGAAAGGAATACTTGCTCTACATTATTCTGTAGACAAATAAGCTGCTTAAGAAATATACCATAAAGCCACATTAAACAGCTTAACATTAAATTCTTGCAGACTGGTAAGAATTAAATTGCTCTATAGTTGTACAACTGATAAACGGCAGCTCATATCTCCTTTAGTAAATCTGAAAGTACAACCCTTTAAAAGTGAAGTGAGCGGTTTATTTGTGTTAATATATGTGTTATATCACTCCATATTCTTACAGCAATCACTTCAACAGAGTGCGGACGTCATATCACAGGTCTCCAAGTCATTCTGATTTACAGTAATAGCCCAATTAAAATGTTGTAGTATCCCAATTTTTTTATCCAATCAGGAGAGAGAATGCTACAAACCGTCACTCGTCTCACTCATATATACTATATACACTCCATGGTCTCACTGCCGGTGCACGCCAGAGCAACAGATGAGTGAATGTGTATGCGCCTGCAATGGCGGAGCAGGTAAAAATCCTTCCCAATGTCTGTTTTGATGGTTTTTATCATGTTTATCCAGTTTTATCACACTTATGGATCCGAAATTATGCTAGATAACTTGCTGCTTGAAGACCGCAATGCATTAATGTGGTGACGTAGGGACGAGCGAGGGGACTGCTAACTGCAGTAACTGACAGGAAGTCAGCTAAAAGAACCATTCCGCTTACAGCTCCTTTAAGTCTAGCTTCACATGTGGGCTAACCCTAACCCTTTTGCAGTCACTGCTCGCAAGTTTGTTCTCTCTGACACTGAACGGGGCTTACCCCTACTGTGTGTTGACTACATGAGTGAGCAAAGGAGCCACAAATAAATATTCACAAATGACTGCACTATAAAGGCCTTACTATGGGTTTGAAAAACCCTGGATAAATATGTTTCAAGCAGATGCTTAAACTGTAATATTTGTTGCCTATAGCAGAAAACATACAATGAGTGGATAAGTGGTAAAACCTTTCTTTTTCTCAGCCCAGGTGTTCCACATTCAACATAATGAGACAGCCTCAGCAGGGAGCCACAAAAGTGGTTGGAAAGTCACCTCAAAATAGAAAGCTGGAGGTTACAGTTTCAACCACAGCAAAGCAATTCAAAATCCATTAAAATAGCTACATAATTCTGACCATATGTTTACATGCCTTAATGATGAGTATGAATTTAAGTTAGAATGGCTTTAAATAATATTGACAGTTTAACCACCACAGGGATACAGATAGAAAAATCATCAGAGACACATTCAAATCAATCATTTGATGGTCCCACCCAGAAGAAAGTAATGGGATCAGCAAGTATTCCCTATGTTGACGCAACCTGTGGGCAGAAGCTGCATAGCTACCAATGTTCAGATTAGCAACGTCCACATGAGCTATTGTGCCTAAAGCCATAGTGCGTAACTTATTCATATAAATGAATGCTGATAATCAGCTCCATATAACTCTCTGTATTTCTCATTATGGCACCATTCAAAAATAGTGTCACCCCCTGACGCTATTGCAGGAGCTCAGAAAAACCGAAGATGTTCCCAAAAAATTCTTCAGTTGTTGAGTCGTCTGCCAAGAAAAGACCTGGACGTGCAACAGAAGGTATAAAATCTATGTGTGATCATAAAAGGCGTACCTTATGTAGATGAATATATTGTTGTAATTACTCAAAATTCCTCACGGGGGCAACAGAAGTTACGCACAATAGCTTTAAGGTACGTTAAGGTACTTTTCATTCACTACATTAACATCTAATAAAGGGAAAAAGCCTTGAATCCGACTTATTCAGCAGCATAAACGTAAATGACCAAACATCACTGTTACTTACAGTGAAAGCTTTCAATATGATATTAGGATACACATATTTAATGGCATTGCCAGGCATTATAAAAATCTACACATGTCTAAAACAAGCTTCTGAAAAATTAGGGCAGCACACTCTGTGTCTTACTCATTCCACATGCACAATTGCATTACCCAGTGAGTGGGTATCCATCTATCATCAATGGAAAGCCCTGTGACATTAAAAATCCATCAGGTAAATTTGTCCACAGGAACACGTTTAAATAGTCACCTTACACCTGGGTCATTGTGCCTCTGTAAACACATGACAATGGCCCCCGTCTCCGGCGTGACTTTACGAAAGGTAACTGGAGATCTGAGTGCTGTTGGCGGGCTAATTTTAGCCTCTTAGACTCATTATAATGTGGTGTTACATTTCTCTCCATTCAATCACATGTGAGTCCACCTACAGTGGATTACACAGATGCAAGAAATCCAATTAGTTTATCGAAGGGATCACTTTTAATCAGAGTTTCAATGCGATATGGAGGGCTATTTGAGGGCATTTCTGTGTACATTTGCAGGTGTCAGCCGGTGTGCTGTAGGCTGCATATTAACTGACTTAGCTCATAAATATCTGTGATGCAGTGTATCTTCAGAACATCAAAAGGAGTTACCACATGCAGTGAACTGTTCAAGGGAAAAATACATTTCTCTCTTTTTGTTTAATCTAATATCACATCTGAGCTACCGTAGCTCAGTATGCTTTGTGCATAATTTATGTTCTCTGCAATCCATCTTTTCAATTACAACATTCAACACTGAAGTCCTTCATTTCCAACAAACCAATTATTGAATCAGTTCATGGCTGTGGCCATTGATCATATAGCTAATGCCATATATTTATAGGTGTTTTATTAATAAGGCAAACATTGGTTGGCTCACTCTGAATGACTGCCACGACAATGAACTAATTGCCTGCAAAACACTATTTTCACATTCATGGGCCACTATTACGGCTCAATTGTTTAATAATGTCAAGTGAGTAATTTTATTAAGCGTCACACAAATGTAATCATGCGGCAGGGCAACGTGAATTTGAGGGTATACAAGTGTTAACATCAATATGGGTTTTAGGTTATTACTGCCGCGGCAAATGTAAATGTGCCTCATTGATGGAGAGTGCTCAGCTGAATCGGAAATGTGCAAACCACAAACAAAACTGGCTGCTTCGTTCCCCTGCCATCTGCATACACATCAGGACACACACACACACACACACACACACACAGGCAGGCATACGTGTGCACGCACAGACACACACACACAGTCACATTTTATATCTCCCCATCTGAAACTGGATTAGGACCATGAATAATGTATTTATGTAAATGTCTGATGGGTATAACTATAAAAGATGAGAGTGATTGAAAAGGCATTTTGTTAGATTGAGTTATGGATGGTTTCAGAACAGGTCAGGGAGGGAGCCAGGCCAATTAATCTAAAAAAAAAAGAAAAAGCTTTATTTTTAAAACAAAGAGGTCACAGTGTCACCTTCAACTCAGGAATAGATTCACACAGAGAAAAAACAGAATCTCAGCCTTTGCCTTTCAAACATTTATGTCAGTTTATTAAACCAAACCATCATTGACTCTGAAGTCATTGGCCTCGGCTCGCACCATCTGTGTAATGCATCACCACTGCCTTTTCTGTCAAAACACCGACTTGTTACAGAACTGACATAAATGTCACCAGACATCTCTCATCTCATTATTCAACGGCATGTGTGTCACCCATCCATCTGTGCTGAGAGTCCTGCATTATGTTTATGCTAAATATCCACCTGTGTGGGTACAGACAATGCAGCCATATTGCATTCAGTCTGCAAGATTGTGTGTTCTGTTAGGTATACCATTTGAATAACAGCTCCAGTTGTCATGTGTGTAACACTGCTGTAATCTTTGTAATCCCTATGATGTATCTGCAAATCAGGACACACAGCTATCAGCCTATTCAAAGAAACAGAGACAATGGCAACATTTTGAAATGTAACCGACAACTGCTCATTTGTTCCATTTTACAGCAGCGCGGGGAAAGGAAACACAGTATTTTGTTCAGAGTACACACATTTGAGGAAAAAGCTCCATAGGCATTAATAATTTATCACATTTTATAAGGCAATTTAGCAGTCACTTGAAGTTGCTATGGTGACAGGGGGGTATTTTGAGGCAACTAATGACCTATGCAAAACCCACTCTCTGCATACTTCACTCAAGCTAAATGAGATTGCTCTCTGTGCTGTGTGTGTGTGATACATGGCTGAGAACTTAATCCCCATGCTTTGCTTGGCCTTTTTCAGCACAGGACAAATTAAGGTTCTTAATATCAATGTAAAACATCTGTGGGCTGTTTACTGTACAGGGGACGTGAGCCAAGTAGCAACCGGGGGCCAGCACCGTGCTGCATAATGGTCTTTTGTTTTGATTGCTAATGCAGAATTCATAACAGTTGTCAGGTTAAGGTCAGAGAAAAAACGAAGAATCCAGCGGGTGAAAGGAAAATGAATACTCATGATATGATTTGAATGTAACCCAATATGTTTCACACTAAATCCCCTTCAATATCTCTTTATTTTTCGGCTTACGTCAAAGATTCCACATTGGAAAAACTCTGTTCTGAGGGCGAATCATATTTGTCCAATAACGGCTTGGCTTGTTGCAGCTGTTGGGGCTGAGACTGAATGAGTCATGTGTTACCCATTTAAGTCCAATTTCTCCAATGCAAATGCCTGACATGTGTGACTCTACAGGGCCCTGAGTTGAAACGTTTTTTTTTGCAACAAGGGAGGAGAGAATGGAGGCCAGAGCTTTGTAACCATTTAGCCACCTGCTTCACCCATGACCTGTACTAAAAAAAATAAGTTTGTATTCGCAAGACAGTCCACTGGTGTTGTTTCTGACATGGCTTTATAGCAGCCACACATGCCATGAAATTAAAGGGATAAACAAAGGAGGAATGGATTCTGTGGTTTTGCCCTTAAAAGGAGCTCTTCTTTTAGGAAAATCTGAGTTATATCCCTCGAACTGTGAATGCATTTTTTCTAGCCCTATAAATAAATTGGCACACACTTAGAAAAATTGCTAAACATTTTCAATCCCCGACTACTTTTTTACAGAGTCTGCTGTGCCTGTATGTCCATTAGCATACATGCCAAGTTGACTAACAAAGGTGTGACGCTGAGAGCTGTTTTGCTGCTCTTCTCCACCAAGAAGCCTTGGTATTAAGCGCCACCTGTTGGGATACAACAGCAATTACATGGAGCCAGTGACAGCCACATAATACAGGATTACAGGGGGTCATTTACAGTGTAACATAATAGCCAAGTTATTAATTAGCCAGTCTTGAGGGAGGAATAGCTGTGTGGGTCACAAACTACTGATGAAAGCTGCACAGTGGCTTTCTACACTACAAAATGCATTTTTCAAGGGCAGTTTGCAGCTTTGAATACAACCTGATATGTTTCAAATGCCTCTAGTATTTAGTTATCTTAATATCACCATTCTAATGCTTGAAACGGCAGTGTTTGTACTTCAGTTTTCGTTTCATCAATGTGCAACAAAAAAAGCACTTTAAATAGCTGTTCAGGAATGCAACACTTAAACTAACCTAAACAAATGAAAATCTCTGAGGGGTTAGAAGATTTGTAAAAGGAGGATGACTCACACACATCTATTGAACCGCAGTGGAAAACTCAAGGCTATATATACAAAGGCCTTTACGCCAGGAGCTCATTTGTATGGAAATATACACAATAAGATGACAATAATGCAAACATGCATTCTTTTGTGTAACTTTCACACAAATAAACACTGAATTAAAGCATATAATGTAGTGATGCAACAACCATACACTGGTCAAATCCTGACATCGGTTATTATGTTACACATAACCTCTGCCTTTTGTCATTTTGATAAGAAAAATTGTGGCCACGCTAAAATATCCACCTCTTGGAAAATGTGTCAATAACAGTTCCTTGATGAAAAAATGACATGTCAGCTGTCCCCCACTGAACGCCACCAGTTTGTTTTCCTTCGACCTCAATAATGTCGGACACCAGTCTGATGGAGGCAAAAATAGCTGGAGAACGTTTGGTGAATAAAGCATAATACCCAATTTTATTTGCATGAAAGCATTTCTCTGAGCCAGTTTTGACTGTACTTTAGCTTGTGGTTCTAGTTGTCAGATAATTTCCTACCTGATAATAGTCATCATCCTGTATATAGTGTTGAGGCGACTCTACCCAACCAGCAATATTTCAAACACTGATCTCACAGCTTGTGCCGATTATTTCCCCACCGTTGTCTATTTTATTCTATTCTGCATAACAAAGATTTTTTTTTTTTGCTTTTTTTAATAGCACAGCACGGCTCCAAATAAGACAAGCTTTGTGGCAGTGCCGATTGAAGCCGCAGCAGCATAGAGGGAATCACTGTTCTGTGATCAGTGACCAGAGGCCCATCGGCCATCGCTGTCATCATCTCCTCAACGCAGCCAAGAGCCCAGTCTTGAACCCCCCCCCCCCCCCCCCCCATCACACATACTCATTGGGTGACACTAGGCTCGGGCTGTATGATGTTGGTTGGCCTTTCTGTCTCAGGCAACAGAGAAGCGATTGTTTTTCTCACTGACTGACTGTCTGTCTCTCAGTCTCTTCTGGCAGAATAAGTTGCTGTAGTCAAGAGGGGAACATTCTCGCCTAAAATTGGTTTAATTTTTTGTTCCAGTGCCACTTCTTCTGTTTGTAGTTTATTCTAGACTTCATTGGCTTGGAAACCAGGAAACAGGATAAACACCAGGGACATGTTTCACAAATACACCAGTGGTTTCTTAGAAAAACTCAGCCAACAGTGTTTTTATGAAGCAGGATGTCACATAACTCTTTTTTTCTCCCCCTACATGCCACCGGATAATCTCTACTTCACTTATTTTTTCACTGGCTGAAATTCTGATAGTGATTTCACGTGATGCAAACCCCGGGGTTGATGAGTGACAATTTGGAACAAAGACAGGAAAAGTCTGTCTCCTTTCCAAGGTCACAGGCTTTTCTACCGTTTCCCTTGCCCTGCACTGCCTGGTCAGATTGATTTGAATAGAAATCGACTCAGCATGCAGCCATGTTGGGCAAAATTACTATGTGTGTGTGTGTGTGTGTGTGTGTGTGTGTGTGTGTGTGTGTGTGTGTGTGTGTGTGTGTGTGTGTGTGTGTGTGTGTGTGTGTGTGTGTGTGTGTGTGTGTGTGTGTGTGTGTGTGTGTGTGTTGGTGTGTGTGTGTTTGGGTGGGCGGCGGTTAGAGTCTGATGTGTACAGTTGTGTTCAAAAGCAGTGTGTTTAAAAAAGTGAGGCAAGATCAAAATCCGTATCATAGCTTTTATTTCCAAACACGCAAATGCATTGGGGACATTGCACATTCTATTCCAACTCCAAACATGAAGAAACATTTGTCAAATGTTTCTTAATCTTTACAGAAAGTGAGGAAAAAGGAATATTAGAAAAAATAGCAGTGTCTGCATTTTTCTTTACAACTCAAACATTTACTGTATGAACTGAAAAATGCATGACGATTTAGCTTTCCTATGAATCACTGAACTAATATTTAGTTGTATAAGCTCTGTTTCTGAGCATCTGTGTTGCAGGGAGCCGACCAACTTATGGCACCTGTGAACAGGTGTTTCAGCCCAGGACGATTGGACTACATTCCACAATTCCTCTGCATTTCTTGGTTTTGACTCAAAAGCCGCAGACAGTTTGTCAGACGACCCCCAAACACTGCATTCAAGCCACAGTACACTTTGAAGACAGTGAAGCATGGTGGCACAGACATCATGTTATGGGGATATTTCTCATACTATGGTGTCGGGTCTATTTATTGCATACCATGGATCATGGATCAATTTGGATACATTAGAATACTTGAAGAGGTCATGTTGCCTTATGCTGAAGAGGAAATGCCCTTGAAATGGGTGTTCCAACAAGTCAACGACCCCAAACACACCAGTAAGCGAACAAGATCTTGGTTCCAGACCAACAAGATTAACGTTATGGAGTGGCCAGCCCAATCCCTAGACCTTAATCCAATAGAAAACCTATGTGGTGACATCAAAAATGCTGTTTTTGAGTCAAAACCAAGAAATGCAGAGGAATTGTGGAATGTAGTCCAATCGTCCTGGGCTGAAACACCTGTTCACAGGTGCCATAAGTTGGTCGGCTCCCTGCAACACAGATGCTCAGAAACAGAGGTTATACAACTAAATATTAGTTCAGTGATTCATAGGAAAGCTAAATCTTCATGCATTTTTCAGTTGATACAGTAAATGTTTGAGTTGTAAAGAAAAATGCAGACACTGCTATTTTTTTGAACAGTCTAATATTCCTTTTTCTTCACTTTCTGTAAAGATATAGAAACATTTGACAAATGTTTCTTCATATTTGGAGTTGGATAGAATGTGCAATGTCCCTAATGCATTTGCGTGTATGGAAATAAAAGCTATGATACGGATTTTGATCTTTACTCAATTTTTTAAACACACTGCTATTATTTTGAACACAACTGTATGTCCTGCATAGCGAGATAATAAGATATGTGATCAGACTACGTGATCATGGTTTTATGTTGGATACATGCTGATTAGAAATATCAAGTAGCCTACTGTATTTTGCACATTTACATATTTTATTACAACAGTGCATTTTAATCTAAACTCTTCAATGTTCAAAAACATATAATGGTAACACATTACAATAATGTAGGCCTACACACAATTGTAGTAACTACTACATAGTTATGCAGTAATTAGGCTACTTTATGCGAATAAAGTAACTACTAGTAGGTTTTTTTTTGTAATTACTACATAGTTGTTGTTTTTTTAGTAAACGACATAGTTATTATGCAGTACTATATGCCAATATAGTAACTACTACATATAGTTTTTGTTTAGTTTTTTGTTACTTGAATGTATGTGTGTGTGTGTGTGTGTGTGTGTGTGCGTGCGTGCGTGCGCGCGCGTGTGTGTACAGTATATAGGCCTATATTAAACATGTTAAATGAAAATGAATCACAAACGCAAACAGTCTACACAGGAAGTGTGCCTCGTGCTTTTGTTCCTGGTGCATGAACAGATGATGTAATGCTGCCCTCTCCTGTACAGTCACAGAGCTTGTGGTGTCCATGCATCACTGTATAATTCTCAATGAGCTCTCTGTCATGTTTTTAAACGGCAGCTTATTGGGTCCTTTTTTTTTTTTTTTTTTTTTTTTTTACACAGCAGCACCAGTGCTCTGATTTGATCCCCGTCAGGTAACTAGGAGGGGACATACATTTTAGGAGGGGCTTTAACTTTGGGGACTTTGTTCGATATATAGAAGAAGAAAAAAAAGACTGCATTCAACAGTTAGTCTATTTTCCTGACTGCTGTGGCAGCAATCCCTGACCGGCCCTTCACTTCCAGGAATACCGGGAAAGGTGCAAGCAGCCAGCGCGATGGGTCTGGTGAAGTTTGTGTCTGCGGTTGTTACTAGAGCGTTATTTCTCCTCGTCTCTCTAATCGCGGTCTCGAGGGTTGCGTTCGTGAAGAAAGATAACAAGTACTGGTGTCTGACGATCCTATTTCTGCCGCTTGTCGTTGAAATGATTATTACACTGAAGAGCCGAGAGGGAAAAGCTTACAAATGGTAAGATGAGGTCCATTCATCTAATTGTTTGTAGATGTGTTGTAAAACTTGCAATTATATTGGCTAATGCTTGAGGATGCAACTCATTTTTGTGCGTGTAAAACGAATCTCAATTGAACTATATGTTTTATTGCTAAACACATTTGCGGTAAAGTTCATGAATATTTTTTTTTGGTCATTTCAAACCCTTCCCCCAACCACCCTAAATATCCTGCATCCTGCTTGAGCCTTTGCTGCTATTGTTTGAACTGTCCTGGGACAGTGAGGATGGGGTGTTACCCCTGAAGTATTATTTCAGGGACTCAACTGCACATACTGTACATAGACTTTCTCCATGGCTGAACTTAAAGGCCTACTTCACCGGTTTGAATATGAAGGTGTATTGAATTCTGAGATCCTATGTAGTATAAATGTGCAAAAAAAAAATGAAATTGGTTCATCCTAGCCTGAGAAAAGGCAGAAAGAGTGTTTTTTAACCCTATATTAATCTTACTGTGACATCACAGTAAGATAAATATAGGGTTAAAAAAAAAACCTTACTTTGTAAATATTACTGTGATTTCTCCTACTGTGACATCACAGTAATATTTACAAAGTATTTTTTTTTAACACTATATTTATCTTACTGTGATGTCACAGTAAGATTAATATAGGGTTAAAAAAAACACTCTTTCTGCCTTTTCTCAGGCTAGGATGAACCGATTTTTTTTTTTTTGCACATTTATACTACATAGGATCTCAGAATTCAATACACCTTCATATTCCCACCGGTGAAGTAGGCCTTTAATCTCAATCTATATAGCTTTTTATCTAATTCTGTCTTGATTTCTCTTTCCATGCATGTGTTTTTTAAACCTCCAATGATAGCAGTCATTGTAATACTATAGGAACCCCTGCAACACTGTATGTCAGATTTGAAAAGTATTTGTTATAAAAAAAGTAACCTCCACCCAATAATTTCCTTCCCCATCCTCAAAGATTTCAAAAACAAGTGTTTTGTTTTGTTTAGTTTATTTCACATACAACACACTATATAAAAACACCTGCTTTAAGAATATGTGTGGATGCAGCAGAAACCTGTACAGGCTTACAGCGTGTTACAAATTATTATGCAAATTGGATTGAAGTGTCATTAACATTTAGTTTTTTGTTTTTCAATTAAATTTTTGTATGATATTGTGTCTCAGGACGCCTTGGATCATTGAAATCAATCTCATACACCTGTGATAATTAGTTTGCCACGTGAGCCCAATCAAAGGAAATCCTACTTAAGAAGGACGTTTCACATTATAAAGCAGGCCACATGTTTCAAGCACTATGGGAAAGAAAAAGGATCTCTTTGCTGCCGAAAAGCGTCAAATAGTGCAATACCTTGGACAAGGTATGAAAACATTAGATATTTCACGGAAACTTAAGCGTGATCATCGTACTGTGACGAAATTTGTGGCTGATTCAGAACACAGACGGGTTGGTGCAGATAAAGGCATAATGAGGAAGGTTTCTGCCAGACAAATTCATCGGATAAGGAGAGCAGCTGCTAAAATGCGGTTACAGAGCAGCAGACATGTATTTGAAGCCGCTGCTGCCTCTGGAGTCCCGCGAACCTCAAGGTGTAGGATCCTCCAGAGGTTTGCAGTTGTGCATCAACCTATTATTCGGCCACCCCTAAACAATGCTCACAAGCAGAAACGGTTGCAGTGGGCTCAGAAATACATGAAGACTAATTTTCAAACAGTCTTGTTTACTGATGAGTGCCGTGCAACCCTGGATGGTCCAGATGGATGGAGTGGATGGTTGGTGAATGGCCACCATGTCCCAACAAGGCTGCAACGTCAGCAAGGAGGTGGTGGAGTAATGTGAAAATGACCTCGGCAAAGTATGTTGAGTTTCTGACTGACCACTTTCTTCTGTGGTACAAAAAGAAGAACTGTGCCTTCCGTAGTAAAATCATCTTCATGCATGACAATGCACCATCTCATGCTGCAAAGAATACCTCTGTGGCATTGGCTGCTATGGGCATAAAAGGAGATAACCTCATGGTGTGGTCCCCATCTTCCCCTGACCTTAACACTATTGAGAAGCTTTGGAGCATCCTCAAGCAAAAGATCTATGAAGTTGGGAGGCAGTTCACATCAAAACAGCAGCTATGGGAGGCTATTCTGACATCCTGCAAAGATATTCAAGCAGAAACTCTCCAAAAAGTCACAATTTCAATGGATGCAAGAATTGTGAATGTGATATCAAAGAAGGGGTCTGCTAAGAAGTTTTTGATTGAAATAGCTTTTGATTTCACTAAATATGACCTCCACATTCTGCAAATTCAACAAATGACCATTTTTAGTTCTTTACAACCTATAAAATGTTTTGAAACTCTGTTGTGCATAATAATTTGGAACAAACAAAAAAATGTTGTTATCATTGGGAGGTTTGTTCAATAAAATTTGAATCATACTTTAACGGTTGATGACTTAAATTATACTGACTGTCATTTGCATCGACTATTTAGGAAAATCTGAGAAAAATATAATTTGCATAATAATTTGGAACACACTGTATATGGAAAACACACGCACCATTTTTATGTTAGAATACAACAAATACAACAGACACACGCAAAGAAGCAACAACAAATAAATAAATAATGATAGAAAACAATTAAAAAATTAAAACAATGAAAGAACTCAAATTATACAATACAGTAATAAAAAAACTAAAATGACAAACATTCTAATACATCTGTTTAAATCAGTTAAATCAAACTATCAAACTGTAGGATTATACTGTATATACATGGGTTTAAATGTAAAATTGCAAAGAGTTGTGTTTAACATGCTTTTGATAGCATAGCATTTCGTAGTACCGTTTTGTACACAGAGAATGAGACAGAAGAATCAAGTAGATACTACATGTTTTCATTCCAGTCAAAAACACTTTTCTTCACAGGATTAACGTTCGTATAACATCATGTGTCTGTACGAAGCTGTGTTGATAAAATGTTCTTTCTATTGCAGGATTTCCCCTCCGATATTTCTGTTTCTCATCAGTATCATTCCCTCCATCTGGATCCTGGAGATCGCCTCCCAGCAGGACAAATCTCAAACTCAGGTACCCGCACCCAACGCCAGAAACAAAAATTCTATAAGTCAGTGTGTAACTGCTTAAAACATCAGTTGAGTTCTCATGCTTTCCAAACCAAATTCTCAATCTCACAACTTCTGATGGTTTGCACAATTCTTCGCTATTTGCACATGTAGCTATGGAACATCATTTGTTCGATAATTTTCAAACTTGAAGCTTACTGTAGTGAAAAGTACAAGTAGTCAAGTCAAGTGTTAAGTGCTGTCTTTAAAACAAATCTCTCTCTACTGTTTTCTAGTGTAAAAAACTCGACTCTTTTAAGGATTTTCAAGGAATTATCACACTGAACAAGACCGGGGACAACCAGACGTACCCTGACCTTCGTAAGGTAAAATAAAGATGAGTTTTTTTTGTTGAAGATATACTAGACTGGATAAAACACAATATTTTGGGGTAATGAAACTGGCCATGCTTTCCTAAATGAAGCAACATAACAGTACAGATTTCTAAATTAAATATTGAAAACATGTTTTCTAGTTTCTCCTCAAGTTTAATTTATTTTCATACCCAATTAGTGAGCTTTAGAGGTGCCAGTTGGCAAATGGTTTACCTTTGCACTGAGCCAGGTAGCTGCTTCCCCCTGCATTAGGTATTAATGCTAAGCTTAATACAGTGGAGGAAATGTATTTGATCCCTAACTGATTTTGTAAGTTTGCCCACTTACAATGAAATGACCGGTCTATAATTGTAATGCCAGGTTTATTTTAACAGTGATAGACAGAATATCAAAAAGAAAATCCAGAAAATCACATAAAAAGAAGATATAAATTATTTTGCATTTCATTGAGTGAAATAAGTATTTGATCCCCTATCAAAACATTGCTTAGTACTTGGTGGAGAAACCCTTGTTGGCAAGTACAGAGGTCAGACGTGTTTTGTAGTTGATGACCAGGTTTGCACACAGCTCAGGAGGATTTGGACCACTCCTCTTTGGACCACTCCTCTTTGCAGATCCTCTCCTAATCTTTAAGGTTTCGAGGCTTTCGCTTGAGCTTCAGTTCCCTCCACAGGTCTAATGGATTAAGGTCCGGAGACTGGCTAGGCCACTCCATGACCTTAATGTGCTTCTTCTTGAGCCACTCCTTTATTGCCTTTGCTGTATTTTAAGAGTCATTGACGTGCTGGAAGACCCATCCACGACCCATTTTTATGGACCTGGCTGAGAGAAAGAGGTTGTCACCCAGTATTTCATGGTACATTGCCCCATCCATAGTTCCCTCGATGCAGTGAAGTCCACCTGTCCCCTTAGAAGGGAAACACCCCCAAAGCATAATGCTTCAACCTCCATGTTTGACTGTGGGAATGGTGTTCTTGGGGTCATAGTCAGAATTCCTCTTCCTCCAAGCATGGCAAGTCACTATGATACCAAATAACTTGATTTTGTTCTAATCTGACCACATCACCTTCTCCCAAGCATTCTCTGAGTCCTTCAGGTGTTTATTGGCAAACTTCAGACGGTTCTGTACATGTCCCTTTTTGAGCAGGGGGACCTAATGGGCACTACAGGATTTCAATCCATTATGGCATAGTTATAGTAGTGTTACCAATGGTTTTCTTGGTGACTGTGGTCCCAGCTGCCTTGGGATCATAAACAAGCTCCTCCTGTGTAGATCTGGGCTGATCCCTCACCTTTCTCATGATTTGTGACGAAATTTGTGGCTGATTCAGAGCACAGACGGGTTGGTGCAGATAAAGGCATAATGAGGAAGGTTTCTGCCAGACAAATTCATCGGATAAGGAGAGCAGCTGCTAAAATGCCGTTACAGAGCAGCAGACAGGTATTTGAAGCCGCTGGTGCCTCTGGAGTCCCGCGAACCTCAAGGTGTAGGATCCTCCAGAGGTTTGCAGTTGTGCATAAACCTATTATTCGGCCACCCCTAAACAATGCTCACAAGCAGAAACGGTTGCAGTGGGCTCAGAAATACATGAAGACTCATTTTCAAACAGTCTTGTTTACTGATGAGTGCCGTGCAACCCTGGATGGTCCAGATGGATGGAGTGGATGGTTGGTGAATGGCCACCATGTCCCAACAAGGCTGCAACGTCAGCAAGGAGGTGGTGGAGTAATGTGAAAATTACCTCGGCAAAGTATGTTGAGTTTCTGACTGACCACTTTCTTCCGTGGTACAAAAAGAAGAACTGTGCCTTCCGTAGTAAAATCATCTTCATGCATGACAATGCACCATCTGCAAAGAATATCTCTGTGGCATTGGCTGGTATGGGCATAAAAGGAGATAACCTCATGGTGTGGCCCCCATCTTCCCCTGACCTTAACACTATTGAGAACCTTTGGAGCATCCTCAAGCAAAAGATTTATGAGGTTGGGAGGCAGTTCACATCAAAACAGCAGCTATGGGAGGCTATTCTGACATCCTGCAAAGATATTCAAGCAGAAACTCTCCAAAAAGTCACAATTTCAATGGATGCAAGAATTGTGAAGGTGATATCAAAGAAGGGGTCTGTTAACATGTAACTTGGCCTGCTAAGAAGTTTTTGATTGAAATAGCTTTTGATTTCAGTAAATATGACCTCCACATTCTGCAAATTCAACAAATGACCATTTTTAGTTCTTTACAACCTATCAAATGTTTTGAAACTCTGTTGTGCATAATAATTTGGAACAAACAAAAAAATGTTGTTATCATTGGGAGGTTTGTTCAATACAATTTGAATCATACTTTAACGGTTGATGACTTAAATTATCACTATGATCATTGATACCCCACAAGGTGAGATCTTGCATGGAGCCCCAGACTGAGGGAGATTGATGGTCATTTTGTGTTTCTTTCATTTTCGAATAATCGCACCAACAGTTGTCTCCTTCTCACCCAGCTTCTCTTCAATGATCTTGTAGTCTATTCCGGCCTTGTGCAGGTCTACAATCTTGTCCCTGGTGTCCTTAGACAGCTCTTTGGTCTTGCCCATTATGGAGATGTTGGAGTTTGATTTATTGACTCTTTTGACAGGTGTCTTTTATACAGGTAACAAGTTGAGACAGGTGTGTTTTATACAGGAAACTAGTTGAGATTAGGAATATTTTTTTAAAGCACGAGGACTAATCTGTGGGAGCCAGAATTCTTTATGGTTGGTAGGGGGTCAAATACTTATTTCACTCAATGAAATGAAAAATTATTTATATATTTTTTTTATGTGATTTTCTGGATTTTCTTTTTGATATTCTGTCTATCACTGTTAAAATAAACCTAGCTTTAAAATGATAGCTCGCTAATTTCTTTGTAAGTGGGCAAACTTACAAAATCGGTGAGGGATCAAATACTTATTTCCTCCACTGTATATTAACACTTTGTCTCCATTGAGAGCTTATAGTTTGTAGACAATTATGTTTTAAACTAAAACTGTCAATGTACTGTCTCTCCAAATCTGTCTAATAAAGAAAAAAAGAGCCAAACATTTATCTAAAAAATTTAATAAAAATGTCAATATACAGAATGGTATATTGACAATTTATAGTATAAATAAATAAATAAATGGCAACATGAGAAAAACAAACCAAATGGTGTTGATATGGTTGGTGAAAAAGTCCTTAGAGTTGGCTGTCTGCAAGTGGTGTAAATTAGCTTAAGCCTCGAGGGTTGGACAATTAAAAAACCGGGGGACAAATTATCTTCCCAGGAATTCAGGGCTTGAATTCCTGGAAGATTTTGAGATAAAGTCGAGTCGGCAGAACTAAAAGAGTTAGTAAATTGTGCTAATAACAGGAAAGGTGAGGGCTCCAAATAATAATAATAATGATAAGCAGGAGGCTGCAAAAGAAAAAGGGTAAACGGGAGGAAGCCTGGGGCAGCCACAGTTGGACTGCAGTATCGCCCAGGTCTTCTTCCAACTAATCTATTCCCCGGCCCCTCTAAACTACGATTAAAGTAAAATAACACCACCTAGCAGCCCCCCGATTAACTAAACCATAACACAACAGAAACAACAGGAAAGCACAGCAGCTCAGCAGCCTAATCGCCCGCCGTCAGTCAGAGAGTCAGCCAGCCGCCCAGGCCACGCCTTTAAGCTCTGCAGGAGCAGGAGCACCTGCCCCCAATCAGGCCCCAGAACACCTGAGAGAGAAAGAGTATGGAGGAGGCAAGAGGAGGGAGGAGCAGAAAGGTGGGAGCGCGTAACAGTTTAAATGACATCCCATTATATGGGGTATTACATGTGTTAATGCTCCTTTTGGCATATCTGTAAGTGTGTGCAACTTCATGAGTCACCCAGGGACTGATAATAACTTGTGGCAAGACTTTACGAGGTTAAGAGGCCTTACAAATACCAAAACTAAATATATCACTAACATAATAAGATAATGATAATGTGCCTTAAAAGTTGCATGTAAAGGGAGAATGAAAGAGGTCTAAGAATTGAGCCCTGAGTAACACCACAGTTCATAGAGGACCGGTGAGACATATACAAAGAAGGTGAAACATCATAAACAAGAATAAAAACACACATTGCACCAGATATCCCAGCCCACTCTTACAGTCAAAGTAGTAAAATAATAAGATCAACAGTATCAACAGCATCATTTTATTCAAGAAGAACACAAATGCTTCAGATGAAGAGAGATACAGACTCAAGAATAAACCCAAGAACCCAAGAAGTATGCAATATTACGACAATTTACTGAAAATGATTGGATGGAAGGTTTTGATCCAATACAAAAATCTAAGAGTAAGAATTCCTGACAATTATTACAAAGCCTGAAAATGTGTGTGGCCAAACACAGCGAGAGGATAGCATTCAAAAGGTTTTATAGAAACAACAAATAGACCCCCACCACACCCAGGAAAGCCTAGGAGAATTTAAAAAGGCTACATTTTGGTGGGCATAGCTCCCATTTACTTTGTTTCAGGCAGAAAAGCAAAGTCAAAGTTGTGCAACATACATAAGTAGGATAAGTCTGGGGATATTCTTTATTTTAATTGGTTAACAAATCCCGTTATAATAAAATAAATAATAATTAATTTACCCTAAAAACACGTATTGTCCCTGTTGTGAAACCTGATGTTGCTGATTTCTCCAGCGCTCCACAGCCGTTCAAAGACACGTAAGTGAGTGACATTGTTAAACAAATCCATCCCACAAACACCGCCTTAAACTAGCACAGCAAATCCACAGCGGAAATTAGTCCCTAACAATGCACTGTTTGAATAGCATTTGCCAAAAGCTACAGTGCTGAGCTTTAGCTGCATATATAAGCCTGTTCATGATGATATGATTGCCCAATCACAAATTTCCCAACTTTTTTTTGACAAGTTTATTTAAAGAATATCTTTAAGAATTTCCATCTTCAGTATGAATTGTGCTTTGGCTTTTGGCACATAACCAATTATTTAGAGACTAAGTACATACATTGTGTGTTTAAGTCTTGTCATTGGATTTGTAGACAGTAAGAAAAATATAGAATATCCCCAGCCTTATCCTTTTAATGACATATACTGAAATTAATACTCAACATTTAGCAGAACAGATTACAGGGTCCATAAATGGATATTATAGGATATTAAGGAATGACATGATTTCACCTGACTGATAAGATCCAGCCACCCAAGAAAAACTCCCAAGTTCTTGACATAGAAATGACATCTTATCTCTCTTCTTTCTCATTCAAGAATATTGGTGAGGTGTATTCCAATGTCTGTGCCAACACCTGGATTCTGGGTATTCATCAAATCCTGCTCATCCTCCTCATTGTGGGGAAGTGGCTGCTCCCACTTGGGGGTGGAGTCACACGTGGCGAGCTCTCACAGCTTCTCCTCATTTTTGTTGGCACCGCGGCAGACATCCTCGAATTTACCAGCGAGACGCTATCAGATATCAAGTGGGTGGCTTGTTGTTTATGAGTGTGTTTCATATAGTGTTGTGTACATCTGCTGAGCTCTGTGCATGCACATACATGTACAACAGAGGTATAGTACTTTGAAGGTGATGTTTACCAAAATCCTGTGTGCCATTAGATCAGTGCATTAACTCAAATAAGCAGCATCCGCTTGACATGTATTGGAACTATTGGGACTGACTTTGACTATGTTTCTATATGTCTTTTCCCAGAGATAAACATTTTGTGCTGGTCTACGTCATCTTAGCCGTATGGACTTGGAGCATGTTGCAGTTCCCCCTTCATCTGTCGGGTCAGTGTGTGTTTGTGTGTTAAACAAATACATTTGGTGCTCATTAAACGGTTACAGCTGGGTGTCGTACAAAACCTCTTCCCAGTGTGGGACAATCTAAACAGTGTGTTTAGAAATTTGCAAAACATAAGTGAAGTCAGCAGCGTCCAGGCCAGTGCTCTAAGTAAACAGTGAAAAGTAGTTTGGCTGAAATGACTTGCTCCTCTATCTCCAGTTCTGTAAAATGATTAACCCAACAAAACCTCAGTTTTCCCCATCCTGAGCCTGAGAAAAGCTTTATCTGAGACCTTACTTTTGTTGACATATGGTTCTAAAATTGAGCCATCTAAAAAAAAAAGACACACACACACACACACACACACACACACACACACACACACACACACACACACACACACACACACACACACACACACAGGAAGGGTGTACATGAGGAGTTTGTATAAATCTTGAGTCTTTAAGGGGAAATCCAGTCTCACCCATTCATTACAAAAATAGATTTGGATAGAAAGAGTCCCCAGTTCTCAACTTAGCTGATAAGAGGAGGCCATAATCAAGCATAAGCCCAGCTAACAGATGTCTTTCTGAAACGTATAACACGGAACAAAGAATATGTATGTAGAGAATCTAGCTGAAGCTAGTCGCGCACCGCCAGACCAACCTACAAATAGCTTTGAAGCTAATATGCAACCCCTGTCCATGGTTAGTAACAAACAAACCAATGGATACAAGAGATTGTTCCTTTTTCTCTACTGTTATGTTTTGGGGATTTATTTCTTACCAGGTACGTTCTCTTTACTACAGAGTCCCACTGTTTGACCCAGTCTAGCCAAAAATAGCAGGAAAAGCTGGTATAAAGAGCGCATATGCTAACGGACTAGCCCTGCTCTCAGTGAACTGGACCAATGAAAGCTTTCTTTTACCACAGACCTAATATGTTGTGTGTGTTTTTTCCCCCTCCAAAAGTGGTGAACAGTGAGGGTGAAGAGGGGGACGAGGGCGTGTCCCTCATGACTAAACACAGCACGGATGTGTGGAGCATCGTGGAGGCCTTGTTTATCCAGGATGGGCCGTTCCTGGTGGTCAGGTTCATCGTCTTGACCCGATTCGAAGTATTCCACCAGATGCTGGTTTTCTTCGCCATCAAGAACTTCCTTGTCGTTATACTGAACTTGTACAGGTTGTGTGTCATATGCCAGGACTACAGAGACTCCAGAGGCAGCGCTCTCCCATGAGTTTTGACCAGTCAGCACATGGAATATTGGGGAGATGGATGGAGGGAGTGTTACAACCAAAGTTTTACAGTTAGAGCAGACTAGTAAAAGCTACAGTTGGAGGAGGAAAAGAAAGAAATGCTTGCATTCTGCTGTATTCCCACAGTGCACAATACTCTGAGGAATCAAGTCGTCGTGAATGATTACGCTGAAACCAGTGAGCACCCAATATCTTACACTTGCAAGGGGTTGATGCGCTTGATTGACTGGTCTCAATGCTCATATTTCATCTCAGTGACATTTCAACCCCTGTGTTGCTAACCTCAGTCACCTCAGTTAAAACACCTTCTGGAGAATGTTTGTTGTCAACATTTTGTTAAAATCCGTGAATATTTCCTCACGATCTGCTATCTGTACATACTGCGTGTGTGCTGGAAAAAACGGTGAGTTTACACACCCCTTTTTTATATACCCGTTTACAGAGCCTACACTATGGATTATCACCAGATTTTTCTTTCATCGCACACAGTAAACCGACAGGTAGCGATGCGATTGCGAGGAGTTATTCACCGATTTTGACAAAAAGTGATAACAAGCATGTTATTGTTATTGTGTTAACAAGCATTCTCCTGAATCGCTTTTAAACGTGTTAATGTGTGTATGGACACCCTTTGCTTAAACCAGTGGACACGGAGGGAAAAAAAGACATGAAACTGAGTGGAACAGGAGAAAAAAGGGAAAAATGTCCTGATACGATCCAATGTAAACAGATAATGCTAAGCCTTTCGGAACGGTATAATGGAACGATAGCACAACTTTGGCTTGTCCAGGCACGACAGTAAGAGAAGCATAAGGATTGGACAGATTTCCAACGGCATTGCGTGTCGTCTTGTTGCGCGGAAGTGAGGACAGGGAAAACAGGAAGAGAGGAAGACAAGGAGAGATACTAGATGATTTAAAGGCTACCAAGTGTTGACAGAAGCTGAGCTCGAGGGAGAGCAAAATCTTCTGTCTTAACACAGGCAGGAAGTTAAACCTGATTGTAAAAACATTATATCCCATGGTAGTTGGCAGTTTGAATAAAACCATCCACACTGGATAAGGCAGAACGGTAATTCAGATAGTTTGAATGTGAAAGCAATCAGGGAGACAAGAAACATAATCATCTCTAGGATTTGATTGCAGGCCAGTCACAGGTCAAGAAGAGCAACAACAACTACAAAAAGGGAAATCATACCTCTTTGACAATCACACTTTAAAAAAGGAGAGACATACTTTTCACAGGTCAAAAAAGAAAAATAAGCATTATACTTGTTATCTCAAATTGGTTATTTCCTCATTGTTGCCGTTGGTAAACTTTGACTGATGGTTGTAACTCTGTGACATGCCAGAAATGAATTTGCATTGGTGCAATATATTTTTAAATAGATATGATACACATACAATTGCACTCAGGTAATCAACTCAATGTGTGTGGGTTGTACCGGTTTAAAATCGTGACTTTTGTAGGCTTTATAAATTCAAAGCATCTGTATTATGACCCCTATTGTTGTGAAGACATTTGGAAGACAACTTCTGCGCAAACAAATTTATTATTTATTCTTTCAAAAAAAATTCCTTAGACTATTACTGTCACTGTCTAAGTGTTCTATGGTATATCCTGTATCATTTTATAATTTCATTCATGTATTCCACATACAGTATCCAATTTTTTGTTACTTTATACTTTTTCTCCATTACATTTAAGAGCAAAATATTGTTCTTCATACTCTACGTTATGCTTACTAGCTACTTTGATATTTTATACAAAACATATTAAATACGATGTACTGTTTTAGATTTAAGGCACCCTCACAGATATGTTCAGTTATTTTGCTGATACTTCAGGTGGTCATTATGTATTATAAAAATGATAAAGTTATACATTGCCCATTTTAATCATATAATGTAGCACATGATACTAGTGCAGAATGAGCATGTACAAATGATCATCTTATGTGTGTAAAAGAAATTATATATACTGTATATTATGTTTCGAGACGTTGAAGGCTCCATAGTTTACTCTGAAAGGGCTATTTTGTATGCTGAGTACTTTTAGTATATTCTGCTTGTATTATTTCTGTACTTTTACTAAAGTATACTTTCAAATGCAGGGCTTGTAACCGAATATTTTTACAATGTGGTATTGTTACTAATTACTGAGATCACAAATCTGTACTCATCTGCCAGCCATATTTGTTTTAATCTCATTTTATTCAAGAATAAATGAATTTAAGCAGGTTTCACTTCTCATCTGACCCTGTAAACAGTAGCGCCTACTTTAAATATTAAAATTAAGATTATTTAAAAAAAAAACAGATTTATGAGTAGGGGAGAACGGGGGAATGTGAGCCATTGGGTAATGTGAGACACGCCCTGTATCTAGGCAATGGAACACATTTTTGGTCATGTGAGATATATGTTTTCAAGCCCCTCTCATTTCCCCTTGGCCATGAAAGAGAGGACCTCAAAAATTTCTTTTTTGCACGTAAAAGTAAATTTTCTTGCTGTCACGGCTACGAGTAACATTTAAATAGGCTATCTTTTAAACAGCCTCATGTTTCCTCTGATAATCATAAATTACCTTTAACAGCAAACGAGACCATCAGTGCAAAGAAAGACGTTTTTAAATAGTTTTTACTACTGCTTTTGGTCTGGTCGCACATCCAGTCCGATTTTCAGTTCGCTCGTGCAAGCTCTATGGTCACATATCCGTATTGGTCGCAGATTTCAGTGTGGCGCAGCAACGTGAATTGAGAAGCCTATCCCTCCAGGTGAGGGAAGGGGAGCGGGAGCCTTGTTTGATACAGTTATTTGTCGTCATAATGACTGATAACGGGGCTGAACCATCAAAGAAAAAAAAGAAAATGCAATTAAAAAAAGCTAAAAGGGAGTGAAATTAATGAGCGGTTGGTACTAACACAAAGTTTGCTTTGCTTCACCATCATCAGATAACCATTATCTGAAATAGTAATTATTTACAACAACATAAACACATTACCTCATTGTGATCCATACTAACTGCCGTCTATCGTTCATTCGCTTTCTGTGAGGAGTCGGACACGTAATCTTTCAGCTCCGTGAAAGAGAGTAGTTAGGTGACACTGCTGCATCAACTCATTGCAATCAGGTGCGTGTGGCAGTGACTGGCATTAGTTCATGCAGTGTCAAAACCACTCTCACGGAGCCGAAAAGAGTCCTCACACTTTCAACACAAGGACATGCACTATATTGCTCCCTTCTCAGTTCACACTCACGCGCCTGGCACGAGCTAGAAAACAGCTTTGCGACAGCGGGCGTCGTAAAAATACTACCGCTTTTGTCCAAAGGGGACACCAACGTGCCATGTTACTCGTAGTGGCTTTAATCGATTGTTGTGTCAAAGCAAATTGATTCAGGTAGAAAAACTTCTATCATACATGTTGATGAACTACCAACATATGAAACCATGTGATGATGATAACTCAAGATTAGCCTGATTTGCTGAGAAAGGTAGTTTTTTCTCAAATTGTGGCAGTGGGGTAAAGTGAGACAAATGGTGTGGGGTAAAGTGAGACGTTTCTGTGCCCTCTTTTAATAAATCCATTATATTTGAGGTAGCAAGGAGACTAGTTTGAATAAGACAAAAGACAATGTGGGCTGGAGGTGGGGGTTGATGGTTGAAGGGGTGCCAGCAAGGGCATGGTTTGGCACGTATGTGTGGGGGACAGGAGAGTGACATTTAACATCAATAGACTCTAAGTAATATGTCTTTATTCAATGAATGATCCCAATAACACAAATGCAGAAAAATATAAATCAAAGACTCAAAAGATGGAAAATGACAGCTGGGTCTAGTCCTGTGTTCTGAGTCCCAGGCTGTTCTAGCTGGTTCTGATTGTTCTTTGATCTGACCCCCAGACTGTGTTTTAATCTAACTGGTTCTATCTGTCATTTGAATGTTAATTATTGAATATGAATTATATGGTGTATTTGATCAGAGTTACTTTCAAGTGTTAAGAATTGCTTAATTGACCAAAACCCCATGATTCTGTTTACTAGTCCGACATTAGTTTTTGAATATTTGGTTTTCAATCTAGCTGTCAGGATTCTAACTGTTACAACATGTGTTGTTACTGTAGTTTAGAGTGGAAAAAGTAAGTGGATCAGTTTACCCCTTGATTTCTCTGGTCTGTCTCAGTTTACCCCACAGCTGGGGTAAACTGAGACACAAGACAACTTTTTTTTAAACAATCATATTTTCACTGCCCTTTGTCATGAATAAATTCTGCTATTGCCCTTTTCTATGAAACATCCTGAATTAATTGGAAATGTGTAAATTTGACTGATAAATAATTTAAGCTCCCTTAGAGGGGAGCAAATGTAAAAAGTGTCTCACATTACCCCGTTCTCCCCTACATCGTGCTATTTGCTATTTGAATACGTTTGTACTGCACATGTATCATCTGCATGCCTCTGTCTCCCCACTGTGGACATCAGAGTATTAACACATGTATTGTATCTGGTGACGTCTTTTGAAAGTGTAACAGTGACAGACTCTTTGTGCTCTTGCAGTTTTTGTTTGAGATATTGCATCACTTGTATTTAAGTACAAAAGGGCTTAAGTAAAGCTGCGAATCAGAGAGTGTCCCTGTCAACACCAGACAGAGGGACAGAGGCTGCTGTCAAAGAGTCATCAGAGTTGTTCTGTTATTCAGTCTATGAACCGTTTCCAGATGTGAAGCAATCTTACTCATTTGATGTTTGGGTGTTTTTTAATCTCTCACAGTCGATTGAGTGTGCTGAAATGTGGTGACCGTTAAAGGGCATAGCATTTGATTCACATCCTTCAACCCAATTGTTCAACACAAATTGGACTAAAGCAGCTAAAAAAAAGCACTTGAGGCTACAAAAGCAAAAAGCATAGTGTTTGTCTTATAACCTAAAACAGTAGCACACAAAGATAATACACATTTTTCCTTTAATTTGTCTCCCTTTCTTTTTATTCTATTTAGTTTAGTTTATTTGACGAAATGAAAGACAGCCCAAGGACAAAAAATACCTGCAGAAATGTCCATAATGTACTTAAAAGTCCCAAAACGTATTTCCCTTTTGGTGCCTGATGTAAATATGCAGCACTATACAAGCGTGGGTGAACAGGTGATCCAAACTATAGCCTCATACACCCATTCTCTCTTCACAAGCTAGATCTGATTTTAAGGTTCTTTTAAATTATAAGGCCTGGCATGGTCTTGCAACACCCCACTTTATACAACTGCTGCAAAGATTGATTGATTAATTGATATATAATAACACACACACAAACACACACACACACACACACACACACACACACTATATACATAGGCCTACGTAATAACTAAAATGATGAGCTTAAACTTCCCATACAACTGTTGTTGGTTACTTCATACTTAGAGAGTATATCTGATAAAAACACCGCCTGGCACAGCAATACTCGAAGACCAAAGCCAAGGGGCCCACTTACGTACCTGTATATTCCCCTATGGTAGATGAAACGTGATGAATTGCCCTATGTGATGACCGATTTGCAAGAAAATGTGAAAAAATCCCCTATCCCGAAATGTAATGCTATTGAAGGCTGTCCTACATGCTAGAGCACTAGTATCATATAGTTTTGCCATAAATCTTTCAACTGAGTATAAGTCACATAATAAAACTATTTAAAAACTTAAATAATTGTTTTACACTTTTTTTTTGTTTTTGTTTCCCCCCTCCTCTCAGACAGCCTGTGTCCACCTGTGCATAACATTATATTATATTCAGATGCCTTTCACCACAGAATGTAAAGGAATGACGAACCAGTATCACAGATTTATATGGTCAAAATTATGTAGGCTAAATAATCAACAATAGACTAGGCTACTGGAAAATGCAAAAAATTACGTAGGCCTAGTCTAGTGTCTGTATGTTTTGGCTGTTAGAGGGAGCTGGGGTGCCATCTTGTGGCATCCTTATGTACTATCATCTGATTATCCTTCTCATATTTCTCCTTTTCTACCTTAACTCTTACACTCCGGCTCCGCCCAGTAGCAGCCCTGTGATGTCACAATAAGAGAAATGTAGGGTTAGACAGTGAGACCATAAAACACTCTATCTGCCTTTTCTCAGGCTAGGATGAACCAATTAAATTTTTTTTGCACATTTATAGGCCTACTACATAGGATCTCAGAATTCAATACACCTTCATATTCCCACCGGTGAAGTAGGCCTTTAAACAGCTGTCGCCCCTACTACTCTACAGTTGCAGTTTCTGTGTGTAATATGCAGGGCCGCCGCTCCCTATACGTAGGGTACGCAGAGTGCGTAGGGCACCAAGTTCCTGGGGGGCCCCAGGAACTTGGTGCCCCCCAGAATTTGGTAATTATTATTATTATTTTTTTTTTTTATGAAAAAGGAAAAATATATGATCCGGAGGCCCCCCAACATTGAGGTTTTTAAAAAAACTTCATGATGATCATTACATTACAAAAAATATATAAATTAGTTATGAACAGGCCCATTGTTGTTTTGTCTTAATTGTGCAACCTATCCAGGGGTGGATTACTGCACAGGCATACTAGGCACAGGCCCAGGGGCCCAAGGGCTCAGGGGGGCCCTTAGCCAGAGATACTGATAGTAACTTTTCATGTTGCATAGTCAAAGAGCTCTGTCACTGATGTCAATAACAGGGTCAATAACAGGGTCCAAAAAGGAATAGCCTAAATATATATTATATATATATATATATATATATATATATATATATATATATATATATATATATAGTATACTCATCAGAATGTAACAAGATAGAAATCATCATGGGCCCCTCAACTAGTAGGGGAGAAATACAAAGGCAAGTTAAAAAAAACAGCATTAATAGCTCTGTGTAAGGGGCTCCATGAGGGGCCTTGAAGGCCCCCTCACACATACACAAATAAGCTTTCTATGTGTGAATTCTAAATTGTTCATAAAAAGTAGCTATCCACCCTTTATCTGCTGAAATGGGCCCCTCCATCATAGAACATGGATCTGCAGACCAATCTACTGTACTGTTTTTACAGTTGCAGAGTAAGGAGTGCTGCCTGTTTAAGAAAAATCTGAAAAATAATGTTCCTTCTGCATCTCAGGAGTTGATATAGCCTCTAAAATTTCCTCTCAAAGTGCACCAGATAGCCTGGAAATCCAGACCCTGATATCTTGAACGATAGAGGGTCTGGCGACGATCAATAGTAATTTCCAACTCAAGGGGCGGCTCCTACTCGTGCATTTCAAATGCCACTGCACGCAGTTGGATAGCACTACAACCAATCAGAGCGATGCACAAGGCGACGTAAGCCCCTTTCGTTTAGCGAACAGCTGTTAAACTGTTAAATTAAACGTTTGCCGTTGTCGGTCGGCAAAATAGAACATTCCACTTACTTGCTAATGAAAGATTTGAGTGCCGTCTTCCAAATCGTTAAGGGTCGAGGCCAAAGCAGTCTCAAACTCACACAACATATCCGCAGCCATCTCTGATGTTTACTATCACGGCTTCGACGTCGCATGCACGTCACTGTCGTCATCCGGTTACGTCCTCCCCAGAGTACCATATAAGGGGCTCTGGCGCGCCCGCCAGATTTCTGGCTTTCTTGATAAGCTTCAACGGAGCGTGTCCAGACCAACACGCGCAGCAAATTTAATTTGCTAGCGCCTAGTGGCAGGTCTGGGAATGCCAGGCTACCAGATTGATGCATTTTACTTTAAAAAGGTAAAAAAAAAATCCAGGGGGGCATGCCCCCGTACCCCCAACAGGGTCCCTCCAACAATATCCCAAAATCCTATGGGAAACACTGACTTCCTTAATATGTTTTTGCCATTAATTGTATGTATATGTATGGAAATATCAGTGTACCTGACTGGATATTGTTTTTTTTTGTTGGGGGGGGGGGCACCACTGACAATTTAAGCTTAGGGCACCCAAAAGCTTAGCAGCGGCCCTGGTAATATGACACAGTGAATGGGGCTGGGCCTGACTCAGCTCTGCATGCCCGGCCCCTCTCCGTTCCAAAAACAGGTTGTATTACACACTCGGGTGGGGCTTTTTTTATCTGGTATCCACACCACACCCTCTGTGACTGTTTGCGCAAAAACGCACAACTCACTATATAATCGGACGGATTACACTGCGCCTGTCTCGTTGCCCACTTGTTCCTCTGTCTGTAGCCGCTGCACACACTCCGATCGCCGGTCATGTTTCGCTGTGGGATCGCCTACCCCCGATGCAGGTGGATCGTGCCCCTGCTGCTGCTCTTCGCCATTATTTTTGACATTATCGCCATCGCCGCCACCTCGGGATGGGTCGAAGACGAGGACGCCAAGACTCACTACGCCAGTATGTGGGAACAGTGCCGAGGCAGGAATGACAATTGGGACTGCAAGACCCTCATGGATCTCTGTAAGTGTCCTCCTGTTTATAGCCTACTACACGAGAGGCAGAATAGGTCGATCAAACATAATAAGACCAGAGCGAATGGCATGGAAATAATAGAGGGAAAACATGACTCAAACAGAGCCAATGACACGACCTAGTTCTGCCGTATGTCTCGCTGGGGTGTAAAATTCAACATTCACATATCGTAACTTGAACGACTCGAGAGCTCTGACAGCAGCCAAAAAAGTCGAGGCTGAGCGGAGGAGGGAGAGGCCTAGCCTACAACACTCTCACTCAGTCAGGAGGAACGAACTTTGGTCTCACTCTCCTTTTGATTAGCCTACATCCAGCCTGGGTGAATAGCCTACAGTAGAAAGTACTAGGGAGGTTTTAACGCAGGTGCTGTTTTAAAAAGCCACAACAGCCTCTTCTCTAAGTTGATTTGACATTTCCACCTTTGTTTATAAGCCCAATATAACATAAGGTGGTTTCAATGGGCGGTACATGCTCACATTAATGTTTCAAACAAGAAAAAACTAAAACAAACAAACATTTGTATCTACTTTAAAGAAGCTATTCGAAGAGGTTATAGTGTAAAAGGACAAAAAACAGTAAGAAGAACTCAAAACACAAGATGTCTTTAATGAAGATAGGGTTATCATTAATCATTTATTTTGACACCTGTCTGTACCTTTCAGAAACCAGTTTGATACTGTAAGTCTAAAGATCCTCATGTAAAGCAGGTCTTAATACTGCCTGTGAAGCTCCTTTGTAACCTGCATGGGGCTTCTTCTAAAAGCTGCTTGTGACAGGAGATGCAGCACATTTTCCTCTTTAACCTGACTGTAATACAAGGTTATTTAATACGCTCATGGCCAGTGTCATATCAGAATGATTCAGTAACAATACACCAGTTAAAATCTTAATAGCAGTCAGTGGAGCTGAGTTCAGGAAGTGTTCTTGTCCATGTGTTTTTTTTCCTAATCGACAATAAATGAATAATGCTACAACAGTTCTACTTTACTTTGCTGACGCACTATACCAGCACTGAAGGAGTCTTCAGATGAAGTATAATAACATTATTCGAAAACCTGTCATAGAGCCTCGTTCAGTTCAGCAAGTTCTTTAAAAAACACCTTGGGCAGGGGTGGAATACTTTAAATAGTCTAGCCAGAAAAGGCAGGCGAGAGAAGCATTTTTTAAGATGGCTGTCAGTCGGTCAGACTTGTTAACTCAAATTTGGCTATTTATAGACAGTGTTAATGACACATGAATTCACTTAGACACACATCAACTCTGATATGAAGTCGGACCAAGTAAGTGTGAACATAGACAACTCCTGTTCTCCCTCTCGGGTTGTGTTTGTGTTATTCCACTTCCACAGTCACCAACAAAGACAGCATTGTTGCTCTTATCGACTCTGTGAGAGTTGCCGCTAATGGCACGTATGCTATCCCTATTATGGACTGCAAAACCTATACCTGTTCCCAGAGACATTGTCAACATTAATAAGTCTTATTTATGATCAGTTTTTGATCACTTTGCACACTTCTCTAGCAGACAGCAGGTTGTTCATTTCTGCACAACTCATTCACTCACACAGAAGAAGACAGATCAAAGCTCTAACGACCAAATATTCCTGAGATTTTTAGGGTAGGGTGCACTGTTTTAGGTAGTTACTACATAGTCCGAGTGCAAACCTCTAATCCCGACCTCAAGGCTGACTGAACCTGACCTTTGTTAACCCCTGACAAGCTCTGTATCAAAACATTCAGGTGTGGTGCAGTACAGGGCTGCGATGATAAATTAATTAATCTATTAGTCGAAAGAGTCCAGTCATTGTCACTCCATCTTAGCTCAGTGAAGGCAAATGCAGGGAGCCTTCAATCACTCAATTTTGATTTGTTTTTATCATCATTTGCCTGAACTGTGAACTTCTATTGTTTCGGCCCTGTCTCCTATAGTCTCAGCAGGACTGAATCGGTCAAACAAAAGGAGACTATAGCTGCCAGAAGGCTATTGGCTCGATTCTGGATACATTTTTTTGCTCTGAAAATTGTGGAGATGGTTGACGGTTGGCGTCGGACCAAACAAGCTACCTCTCTTGAACCATAGGCCGCTCCCTGTGCAAATGGGAAGACAATTCTGAAGAAGTGCAGCTTTTTCCTGTGACCTACAGGAATAAACACGTTCCCCGTGTTTAAAGCTAGTGTGTCACTGGCAAAACGTACAAGGGTTTAATAACTGGTTTAATGTTAATAATCGCACAAGGGTAGGGAAACATAGTGATGTATACATGAGACAAAAGGAAAAATATTGCTGTACAACTAAGAGTGTGTTATTTATCCTTTAATGTTGATCAGATCAGATTTAGGCAGCATATGCATGTTTGTGTCTGGTGAGTGTGTGTTCATTTGTACGATTCATTGGTGTGTTTTAATGAAAATTTGCCACGGCTAACAACATGCCCCTGTGTGGGAGTGCAGCCTAATCTATTTTTTTTTAAAGTTTTTATCAGAAGAAGAAAACAGATGTTGAACAGCTGGATGGCATTAAGGAAGAGTGAGCAGGACAGACAATGCAGCACCCATTTTCACATTTTCACAATGTTTCTTTACTACATAACTTTCCCCCCAGTTTAAAAACAACCAGTTGCACTGTGCACACATATCTGTACATATACTGTAAGTATGAGAGCAGCACTCCCTGAGGTATAGTGTGGGGGATGGAGAAAAATAACAATGTTAGAGGAAAACTTGGTAGGAAGTTCAAGGAATTGCATATGACGGCAACAGGTAGAGCCGTCATATCCTTCCTCCCTTTGTTTTGCCCATGAATGTGTTCATTTTAACATGAAAACAACCATGTACTCATCTGTAAAGTGTATAGAAGTAAACTGAGACATAAAGTGGAGTTCCAGTCTCTGTTTATAGTTTATAATACCCAAATATAATTCCCCATAGTTCCATCAATACTGGTGAAAGCTTAATTAAAACATTTCTTAAATTCACCACAGCCCAGATAACGAATAATCTTTGTCGCAAAACCACAGGATGCTTGCATGCTACGCCAAGAATGTTCAGTATTTTGTTTTCAATTGTATGTTCTTTTGGTGAAACTGAAACAACGGTGAGGTTGATACTCATCATAGGGAAGCCTTTTATGTGGCATTCATGTTTTGGTGGAAAGTCTGAATCTTCCAGGATATCTGTTATCATGCATGCTAAAGTGCAATCTAATCTGGAAGAGGGATTATATAAAGAAACTATGATGGAAGCTGTAGTTGTTTATACATTATAGAGCTCATTTGTATGCTTGCGTGGCTTTGCTTCAGTTTACTAGTGATGATTTTAGGGCTTTATTCCCTGCTTCTTCCTCACACAAAACATCAGTATATACGTTTTGATAAGATCCTCTCTCTCTCCATGTCAAGCTCACTTCCAAACTGTAGTAATACGTTTATACATTCTCTCAAATCTGAATAGGTTATTCTGGTCCTGACACAGTGGTCTCAAAGAATATCCCTGTAGTATGCTATAGAATTGAACCAGTCCAACTAGTCTGACGTGTGTCACAGTGTGCATTGTTAGAGAAATGCCTCAGGTTGAGGCGGGTAGGGCATTACCTTTCCTGAACACATACACACACATTCAAACCGGTATGAATAATTTAAGGTGTTGTCCGGTCCTCTAACAGTGAATTGGGTGTGACAGGAGTTTAAACAAAAACACACAGTAGATTTGGCTGTTGTAGTCTGGAAAAATGTGAGGATTATCTGCATAAGCAGTTTGTTTGAGTTGTCATGATTTTGTGTGTTGAAATTTGATCTGCATGCTTACATGAAGCAGGTTTTTATTTTAATCCTAGTGGGTTTATTATACCTGTTCAGAAAACAAAGAACACTTCACATGAGATCTTTCCTACGTGAGATTATTTTACACATTAAAACATTCTCTTAATACAGCAGCAAAAACACATTTTATCCCCCCAAAAATTCCCCCATTGTAACAATACATACAATCTGTTCAGTATTTCATGCACACAACCATGCATGATTGGACTTGTTTTAGACTGCATCTGTGCTACAAGTTCCATGTAATTTTGGAGGCCATAATGTGCGTGCAGAACGCCACAGAGCAACAAAGAGAGTGAAAGTGTTGTCAGGGGTGTGGCAGCTTTTCTCCCTCCCTCTTTATGTCAACTTTGTCCTCGCTAACTACTTGCAATGGGCCGCCATGAGTTATCGCTGTTTGTGGTGAGAGAGAGATAGAGTGAACTAAAACAAAGAAAAAACCCTTCAAAAACATATTAGTGTACATTTTCTAAAAACGTATGTACTAATCAGACATAAATGATTAAGTTTGTGCAGTGTTATAATTACGCCATACATAAAATACAATGCTTTAAATTGCTCACAATGAAGATTTTATTTATTTTCAGAAAGAAAAGCTATGTAAACATCTGTATTGGTATAGACGTACACAGATCATTAGTTTTTTCTTTATAGGTAACTGATTATTTCTATTAAGTTTTTTTGTTTGATCGCATGTAACTCAATTGGTATGTTTGTTTGTGTCTGCCTCCAGCCTGGGCCCAGGCAGTGGCTGCTCTGATGATCATCGGCCTCCTCATCCTCATCATTGCCTTCATCGTCGCCTGTGTGGCTCTGTGCTGCTCGCTCAACATCAGTCTTCTGCCCTTTATAGGAGTACTGTGTATCATTGTTGGTAAGAAACACACACACACACACACACACACACACACACACACACACACACACACACACACACACACACACACACATAAGCACGCATTTCAAACACCTAAAATTCGGTAGGATATGACCACTAGCTGTTTGAAAATGAATACAATATTTTTAAAGAAATTAAGAAATAGTCCCTTTACAGAAGTGTTTCTGGCTCACACTGAGTGGCTGGGATATTGTTTCTAAAAAGACATATTTATATAATTATTTAAAAAATATTTTTAAATGTTTCGAGCCACACAAACTAGATACGTTTCAACATCAGCTGCATTGTTAGACATCTGCAAACCTTGGTACATAGAACCAAAACCTTTGGCATGATTATTTAGAAGACACCGATTAAAATTCTGGCTGGGTATCACTTATTGTTACACTGCTTCAGATATAATACGTTTTTGTACTAAAACCAAAACAGTATCTTACTTTGTAGAACATTTGAAATAAATTGTCTAAACTACATTGTCTCACCTCAATCTGCTACATTTATATTTTACCAAAAGTTACTCGTACAGAAACCCAATCCTAAACATAACAATTTTAATTCTCTTTGACAAATGTAGACTAATATTCATAGAAAGGTTGGGTTGTACTGTTTTTTTAATGTGTGTGTCAGAGTTTCAACTGACTTAGTGGGAGTGTGTGACATCTAGGTCAGGCAGAGAGACAATTATAAGGTTAACATTATGAGTAAGAGCAGAGGAGAAGAGGTGTGAGCCAGAACATGTAGAAGTCCAGGTTTCTTCATAAGCGGAAAGTGGAATTAAGTGGAATTAAGAAAGGGAGGAAAGCCTAAATTCTAAATAAAAAGGGCCGAGCATGCTGTGATGTTTTTGACTTGAGGAGGAAGCACCGAGTGAGCGAGACAATTACTATGGGAGGAGGGACAGGCGAGGTTTTGGTGTGACGTTACCATGGGAACAGCTGTTTTAGTCTGCCTATTCACCCTGACTCACCCCCAAAGAGTCTGAGAACATGGGACGGAGACACACACACAAAACAGATAGGCAAACTGGCAGGTCACTATTTACAGGTACTTTGTGATGCCTGCTTTAAATGTGCCAGAGGGAGTTGAATATACTTTGCATTGGCATCGCACTGCTGTAGCTTAGCTGCAGAGAACATTTGGCACAAAAGACTATTGTTGTATCAGCCCTCCTTGGAAGAAAAAAGATCAGGAATAAATTATGAGATCAGAGCGACACAGTGCTTTCATCTCACTGGCTTAACTACTATTCAAAATTATACCTGTGTTGTAACCTTCTTCACTTAGCGATGTAATCCAATGGCCATTTTTAGCTTATTTATTTGATTAAAGTACTGTGCTTTCATTTTCCCAAAGGTGCCACAACACAAAATATCATGTCCTTACTCTTTCTTACTTGGGACCTCCACATGAAGTTTTCCTCTCTTTTCACTCTGAAGTATCTTTAAGGGAAATGTATTGTCCACTATTGGACAGTATCACATGCAGTGTATTCCATATGGGCTTTTTGTTCCGTTCTTTGGTGAAGCTATAGGATGTTTACATTGAATTAAATATTCAGCTGTAGACCCACCAGGATATAATAGGTATATTATTTGCAATAAGTTTAGGATCTCCAATAGAATTTAAAACAGGAACTAATAGTGTGATCTCCATAGTAAAATAGGAATCTTTTCTAACTCTCCAGTACATTTTCAAAAATATCTGGTACAGGTGCGTCGGAGGAAGTTGCAGTAAAACTATAGAAAAAACTCCAGCACACTATCTTGTTTCTAACTGATTATAATTTATTGATAATAAGTCAACGTTGCGGTCAATAGACAGACACTTCTTGCAGTGGATTTTCAAACAGTCTGTTGACTAACGAGACAGTGTGCAGGAGTTTTTTCTATTGTAACTCTCAATTACCTCAGTACTGTTTGGACCAAATCCCCTATACTTTGGGTGTGAAAACTACCCATGAATACTACAGAATATTTTCAGGGATAGATTCTTCTCAACGGGATATGTTTAGGTCTCCGCAAGTTGCTTTTCATACGATACTACTGACGTGTACTGAAAGCACTCAAGGGAGTATAAACCTATATGTTAGGCATTGGAAAGTAGTAAGCAGAAGTTACTTTTTTTTAACAAATGGGCTTCAACAAAGTCATTACGGCCCTTTTAAGTTAATTAATTAATAAATTGTCAGGGAGTTGCTTATACAACAAAACCGTCTCTCCGGATTATTAGAAAAGGTTGTGTTCACACTTGACTCACTGCCTGCCTTGCCTTTGCTTGAGGGCTTCTCATTATACAATCTCAGTGACTGTGACGGAGTAGTACCTCTCAGGACAAAGTCACACCTTTCTTGAGAAAATCTCTCTGGAAAGCTCAACCATCATCAGTTGGTTCAGGGACAGATCTTATCTGATCTCAGATCTGATCCAACAGATTGAGATGTATTGATGTAACACACTGGTGAGATGATATTTTCCACACCCTGTCGTTAAAGTCAGTTGGATTTATTTGGATAGTATATAATAACATTCTGCAAGACTATACGGGTTTTCCTGTTTACTTGTTTTTGTCTAATGTTTTTTAACGTTCATTTCACTAGTTTATAAAGTAATACATTTTCTATGAGTTTATTCCCATGTTGGAAGAGATGTCACATTTTCCAAGGAGTGTTGGTACAAACGTTTTTCACCTTCCCCTCTCTGCCTCTCTCTCTCTGCAGTCATTCTCCAGATCATCGCTCTGATCATCTACCCTTGCAAATTCAACGAGCTGATCTTCGAGGGCAACTATTTCTACACCTGGGCCTACGGCTTCGGCTGGGGCGCCACCATCCTCTCCATCGGCTGTGCCATCCTCTTCTGCTGCCTGCCTCGCTATGAAGACGAGCTGACTGGCATGGCTAAGGTGAAATACCTCTATACCTCTGCTTAAAGACAGACGCCCTCCACCCAATGACAGCCACTGCCACGTTTCACTCTGCCCAGCAGGCCATTGAATTTTTTTTATACTGTATCATTTCGTAAAGAAGATCCACAAACGGCTCAGGTCACTTCAATTTGGTTTGGCGGTGGGAAAAACCCCCATTCCTCTACCATCCAAAAAGTGAAGTTAGAAGCAAGGGGCGATTCCTACTTGAAGTGGACTGTGATTGGATGTCACATCTGCTTTGATGCACAGACATATATTTGAGATTAAGTCTGCATCATACAAAAAAAAAGGTCTTTACCATGGTGTTTTTTCACATTCTGCATTTGAGTGGAACATATTCCTAATTTTTTTTCTGTACTTTTCTCCTGTAATTCTCAATGCAAGATCACCCAAGTGCACTTAACCTAAGGGATGTAATTATGTGTAAAGCATTGCTTTAGCTTGATGTACTTCTAGATCTGAGAGCTTAGGTAGAAGAGTGAGTCAGACTTAAGTCTTTGCACAGGATGCAAAAGGAATCATTTATCATCGTTTGGTTCAAAATGAGCTTGTCTTAGTTCTTTAATGTGTGCCTTGTATTCTGTGAGTTGCTGTGCATGAGGTAAGAAGGAAGCAAAGATTTTTGAATGTTATCTATCTACACAATAGAAATGTACATGTAGTTCAACAGTCATGTTCGCACCTTTTGTATGCATTGTTTGATCATTCTTATTTGCTGTTTGTCTTCAGAATTTTATATTCATATTTAGTCGCTACCAAAGGGGTATAACCGAGGGAGTTTGCTGTGCTGTCTTTGCATCTGTTCAGAACACTAATAATAATAATAATAATAATAATAATAATACACTTTCTAAGTAGACACGGTGGTGATTGTTCATTGACTCAGCTGCAATTGTTGCTTCAGTCATTTCGAAATGAATGTCCATTAAGTTCATCCCATGCAAATTTTCTTCCTCGGAAATACAATTTTTTTCATATTCATTTCATAAGAACAGTTATATAGACAAAGAAAGTAAGATTTGTTTAAATCTACTTTAAAAATGCTAATCAAACTCGTGAGGTGCCTTGTTTATTAATTGATGTCAAATGTCAACATTTTGGTTTAAAGGGAACAATATAAACTCAGATGGTAATTCTGTGCTTTTTAAGTCTTGTTGCCTCAACGTAGGTAAAAATAATTTTTCACTCGATTAAAGTATTTTTTTCCAGTCAAACACAAAGGACCAATCATGTTTTATTTTTCTTCAAGCCTTCATATAGGTTTTGAAAATTCTCTTTTGGCTAACCATCTGCTTGTTTGGATGAGACACTGAAACCAAGGTGTGCAATCTCCAGACACACACTGTGTGTGAAAAGTTGTGCCTTAGCTTTGTCACTGTTGTGTTTTTGAGCGTCCCATGAAACTGGTCAGCCTGGTTTTAACTGACTCACGCTCAATTCCTGGTCATCAGTTACATCTCGGTTCATGTTCGGCTGAATTTCATGATAGAGTTCAGAAGAAAAATATTTAACTGTTGAATGGACAACAGAGGCCTGCCGATTGACCTAAGGTTAGCCCAACCTAATTATGCTTTTATCTTCTAACTTGGAATCTTTCAACAGCAATAATGCTGAATAAAAGAACTACTATAGTTTTAGTCGGTAGAAGTTTTGACTGAGAATTAGGACAGGTTCAGGCACGTTAACACTTGGAGAAACTCTGCCTGCATATTTCAAATGCTTTTACTTTATGGGCATCAATCTCTGTTTTCATCGCCAGCTTTTTTAGTCATTATGAGTCACTTTATGGGCATATGCTGTACTATAGAGAATGTCTTATAAACATTCACACACTTCTGGAAATCACCCAGCTGTTGTTCTTCTGCTGTAGTATGTATTGATTACTTTCATGCAATAAAAAGTTCCTTTTTTATTTTGAAGTGGTAAAACATTATTTTTATTTTTTTTACAATGCAGTGACCATGTTTATGTTTGAAGGGAGAAAGATAACGGAAGTGCTTCATAATCCTGTGGTGATAAAATATCTCAAACATATGTCAAACAGACATAAAGTAAATAGGATATATCAACCGGAATTTAATATCAAAACTGATCCACAGTTCCATGCAAGTTTGAGCTTTTTAACCCTCTTTTCAGTGTCAGTGAGATTGGGCCAAAAATCAAGTTGCAGACTGTATGTTTACGATGTTCAGTGCTCAATGTGGGGTTATGGGGTTGTCATCACACACGCGCACACACACACACACACACACACACACACACACACACACACACACACACACACACACACACACACACACACACACACATGCAGTCACAAAGGCACATAGTTGTCAAACAACATAGATCAGCAGATGTGAGTCATAAATAATGACATGTACACACCCAGAGAGCCCCACCCTGGGATGGGCCAGAGTGAGAATTAGACTTTGCTCAGCATGTCTCGACGGCTTGACACAGGGGTGAGAAATACAGTATGAGCGAGAGGAAGACAGGGACAGTCAGGTAACGCAAATGAAAGACTGCGGGAGGAAGGGAGAGTAACTGCTATAAAGTAAAAAGAAATAAATCAAGCAAGAACAAAACAGACACTGATACGGGTCTACTTTGTTCCCCCATTGTACATGTTGTTGTTTTGTCCTGTCTATTTTACTTCACAGTAAACCATTGGTTTGAAGATCACTCCATTGTTCTCTGTAAGGATCACCTGTCAAGCATCAGCTACCTTTAGCAACAAGGCCTTCATATATTTAATGAATAAATATGTATCCCTATACCAGAAGTATTATCAGCAAAATCTACAAATGAACTGTATAAATGTATGTACTATACTTATCGTAGAAATACTTGTTCTGCAGTAAAATGTATCCTGTAAGTGATACAGTATTATTCAATTATTAGGTTTTTAATGCTGATGCATCAATGAACAAGTTGCATTTCACTGGTTGAGGTTGAGAAGTTAAGTCCAGTGGTCCGCAGATATATCCATTACATTACAGTGTGTTCTTTTTCAGTCATTAACATTTTTATTTTATATTTGTATATGACAAAAAACAATACAGAGGGCATCATCCGGTACGAGGGGTACGTTTTTTTTAAAATATATTATGATTATTTATTAATGTAATCCTTACTCTATTTGTAAATTGAAAGCTATAAAGACATCTCAAATAATTAAGATTTGCGATGTCTTTATAGCTTTCTTCTGTGTTTTCAATTTACAAATAGAGTAAAAAATGTATTGTAGTTCTATTTAATATAGGTAAGTATTAGGTGTTGTCTGAAGTACTCTACAGCCTTATTGATGGGATATTTATCAACTACAGAGATAAGTTTGAGGGACTGTTTGTCTGTATTACAATTTAGAAAAAAGACACTGTCTTAAACCCAATAAAATGTGTAACTTCAACCCAGAACTCTTGAGAATAAGTACATTCATAAAATAAGTGAGAGACTGATTCAGTTTTATTTATTTATGTTGGTTTAAGAAAATAAATTTGATCTGAGTTCAGTATGTAACTCATGTTGATAATACACTATCGGTCTCATAGGTTTCCACCAATTTATATTCTCTCTAGCACAGATATTACTCCATACAAGGGCCCATAAGACAATACCCTAAATTGTGGGGCAGCTATGGCGAAGTGGGTAGGGCGGTGACCGTCAACTACAGGGTAGAAGGTTCGATCCACCGTCTCCCCGCCACATTTCGAAGTGTCCCTGAGCAAGACACTGAATCCTAAATTGCTACCGATAGTTAGCCTGTATGAGTGTGTGTGTGAATGGAAAACGTGGCATGGGAACAGGTCTCCCTTGAAAAAGAGTCTCCGGTCTCAATGGGATTTACCTGTATAAATAAAGGTTTTAAAAAAAATACAGAAACAATAAAACTGTAATCTGACTAGCCTAGTGTTTGCTCTCCATTTGTCTGTGCTTCTACATGAATGCCACTAGAGGTCAGGCTTGATCAGTAAATCAGCTCCTGTAGCCTCTTCCCTCTACCTGTTCAACCCACATCTCTCTGAAGGTTAACTTGAACTGTTGTAGGTGTCAGTGGAGAAGTGGCCCAAAAGAAAAATGGAAATATATGATAATCAAACAATGTGAATTGTATGTCAGTCCGTAACCCCTATACTCAGAACTGTGTCAAGTCATTTTCAGTGCGGGTGGGTTTCGATCTGCCTCCGAGGTGCTTTCCACTGAGAAAAAGAGCCAGAAGAAAGATTGAGATGTTCCCCTTCACAGTCCTCCCCAGGGTTCTCCCCACTGTTCTGCCACCTCATACCGGGACGGGGCCCCTGGGCTTTTGGGGCTCTAATGGAACGATCTGGGTTTAGAAGTCACTCTGAGGGACTGGCCACACCGTCAGAACACAAGAGACATATGACTCGGGAGGAGGACGCGTATAGGTAAGTAGTACCATGAAGCTTATAGATTAATATTGAGTATATCAGCAGGGAGCCATGTTAAAGGGTCAACATGTTTGGGATGATCCTAAACCCCTAATTCCAGTTGGACTGTGTCTTTTCTTAAGCAAAGGAGGATGATGTGCTGCCTCATGCCCGACACACATTTTTTATCTTATTTTAGTTGTTAAAACATTTATTAAAATGGAACTAATGTAAGATTGAAGACATATATATAGTGTTTATATACTGTATAAATATATGTCTTACACAGATGATAGGCGATATATGTGAAAAAGGTCCAATGCTGCATTCAAGCACTGGTAGATATAGTGGCATTTACTCTGACACTGAGTCACTAGGCCACAACTTCCTTTTTTAATACAGAACATGTGCTACATGTTGAATGTAGAAAGTGCAAAGTTGATGTCAGCTTTTTTAAATAACGTTTTTACATTGTGAAAATGATGATCGGTTGAAGCCTCAGTAACTCAGACTCCTCTCTTAGCTCATGTTTCTGAACATCTCTGCTCCCTTTAGAACAAATAGTTTAAAAATGCATCAACACAACTGAAGAAAGGGTCTCTTTGTGGACTCTCTGACCTGATTTGTTTTATTAGCCAGACAAGGCAAGCAATGCATATTAAGAATATTTGACTGTATGTACTTTAAAGGAATGGTTAATTAATTTTTTATTTTTAGCCTTTTGCCTCACTCTCAGGCTCTGGAAAAGGTGACAGAAACTGTTCCTGTAACTGTGCATGCATTTTTGATATAGAAATGGGCAAAGGTCGCTCATCCACATTGGCTTGGCTCAAACCCTGGAAGTCAAGGGGAGCAGGTCAAAAGATAAACTTTACAACATCACTAAAGGCTCCTCTGTGCTTGTTGGGACTTGTTCATTTACCACGTTATGTTGTGTTTTATATTTTTACACTTTATGTCAAAAACAAATTACAAACCAGAAGGAAACCAGGAAGTGCCGTGACGGTCACATATGTATTTAAAGGCAGGACCCAAATAAATTCACAAACATTGAGACAGACAATTTGTTTTCACAACTCATAACAGCCTTCCTTTTTTAGGGAATCTAAGTAGCCTACTCTACATTGATATTTTCAACTTTTAAATTAAAGGTTGTTAAATATAAGCAGAGCTGTGCTTTCACAATGGCAGCGGTGGAGGAAGTATTCAGATATAATGTGAATTGTTTCTCAGCATGTCTGACCGTCCGTTGTACTCTTATGTTGTAAGAGACTTGGATCAGCATGAACTTCTAGGGTTGCTCATTGGAACAAAGGAGTCTGTTCTGGGGTTTTCCATGTGCTGATGACTGGTGGTGTTTGACTTTAACGGCTTCCACAAGCAGCTCTTATTGATCATCCCGACCGGTGACTCAGTCAATATGTGACCCATTGAGGAACAAAACTTTAACCAGAGCTAAATATTCAGCATTGTTTGCAATAGCCCCATTCATAGTATCCAATAAACTCCAAGAAGAGCAGAGTCAGATAGTTTTTTTCAAGTGTCCAAGGACCTCATCATATACTGAGATACAGGCATTTGGGAAATCAGTAAAGGTGGCATTGTACTTGTTCAATTTGACATACACACTACATGCTGAATGGCAATGTTGGGGCTAGAACATTGTGGCCGTTTAGAAATGTAAAAAGATGCGACTGACTCAGCCAGCTCATCCCTCATGAATCCATGCTGTCAGGAGATTATTAGAGTTTCTGTTCCCTACACCAATAGGGAGGAAATGAAAGGGCACATTGCAGATTGAGGAGTGTTTCCAATGGGAAGAAAACAGAAAGCGCGGAGTGGATAAGCACAGGGGTTTGCCGGTTTAAGTTGGATAACAACAGCTAGATAACAACAACATGTTCTAGTTTAAAAGATGTTAATCTGATTTATGTCACAGTTAAGGTAACCTCACCTTTTTGTTTGTCATACTCAAACATCTAGGGGGTCAGATTTGTGGTTAAATCTACTTTCAATTCCTGTGAGTCAGGCTGGATTATGCCTTTATGCCTAAAAAAAATATAAAAATAAAAATATATATGCTATCAATTGTGCTGCTAAATAAAACATGCTTTGGTCAGTCTGAAAGTGGCATTTTTAGTACTGACAAATATATGCTAATTAACTAATGCATCAACTGATCAGTCAATTGAAGAAAAATTAATAGACAAACATTGTGATAAAAAAAATCATGCAAGTTGTACAAACAAACAAATGAACCAAAAAAAACACTGGTATTTGATTCTTAGATTGAAAGATGTTATGTTGAAAAAAGGTGAACTGAACTTTGGGGTTTTGGTCTGTAGTCAGACTATTTGAATCAACTTTAGCTCTGGGAACTTGTTGTTGGTATTCATTTGTTTTACTTTTGTGGAATTTTACATCTAAATGAATTAATAATTATTTGAAAAAATATATAATAAGCGATTGTATCAGCACATACTCAATACATATTAAAATATGATGCCATGGGTACGAAACATGGACCACAAGAACATACTTGATCCTATCATGCAATCTGACTGTTTTGTTGTCTCCCCTGTTATGTTTACTCTACAGACGCAAACAAGTCAAACGTGACAGTTGAAAAAAAGCAAAAAGTTGTGATTGCTTTTCTCAAGCAGTTTCTTTTTTTGCAGACCACATTTAACAGTTGGTGTACACTTTACCACACATGAGTGCCTCACTCACTGATAAAACAATGTGTTAACCACCATAACCCACAGGTGCACAAAGGTACTGTAGTGTTTCAGCATCTTTGACAGCCACAGACGGGCTGATGTTGGGTGATTGGTGGTGTGTATATTGTTTTTGCTGGATATGCATACGGAAAAACGGCCTGTTAATGATTGGTGTGAACCTAGATTAAGAAAAGCAACTGCACTGTAGAACCGAAGCATTTCCATTAGTTTTAGAAACATGTAGGTTTAATACATCTTTTTTGTTGCAGATTGTAATAGATTAACTTTGCACACAAGACAAATTTATTTGCATGCAATGTAGGAAGTTATATTCATGTGCATGACTAAATAAACGCTTGACTGTGCATTAAACAACAGAAAGACAAGAGGGAGAAAATGGATTTTGTTAAATTAATCTTTCACCCCACGCCTCCATCCAGCATGGTAGCAGGGAGCCTACATCTGCTTTGGAAGTGCCCTTGCACAAAACACTTAATCAGAAGGTTTGTTAAAAACCACAAGCATAATTTCCAAACAGTCAAAACAGTATCACATCATCATTGCACTACTTGTGCTCACCCTCCATAAATAAATTCAGCTAGTCAAAGTCTACTTATCATCAAGTGAGGAGTTTTTTTCTTTCGTTTTCCTGACTCATTTGCTGAGACCCGACTCATTGCAGATTAATGATTTATTCCTGAGGCTGTCTCATGGAATAGACTATGACGCGACCTGTCTGCTTGCCTCAGTGTCGCTTCTTTGTGCACAGTAGGTGGGATATGCTTTTCAGGATTGAGTCAGACAGATAGAGCGACCCCTAGCGGCGGAGAGAAAAAGGGAGAGAGAGAGAGAGAGAGAGAGAGAGAGAGAGAGAGAGAGAGAGAGAGAGAGAGAGAGAGAGAGAGAGAGAGAGGGAGGTTGGAGAAGCTGTGTGGAGAAAATGCACAGACCTGAACATCACTTCCTCTCACATTGCCCCAAATTGACTGGCAACAAGTGTTTAGTAAATTTTTAAAACAATCAAATTGTATCATTACCCTGAGGACCTACTACAAATATTAATGGGGGAAGAAAAGTTCCCCTTTCTTGCAGGTCCATTTATTTTCACATGCCACAACCTGAGGGAATGATCACTTACCAGGCCTTACTGTTTGATTTTCATGATTATTAGTTTTCTTAGGTAGCCTAGCCTACATGTTCTTTAGATGAAGATGAATATTTTTATTTTTTGCATTCTTTAATATAGCCTATCTATCATATTTTATGATATATTTATTATATTATTTTATTATATGCTACCTTTTTGTAATATCTGTAATGCTTTGGCAATACTGTTTCACAACAAAAGTCATGCCAATAAAGCTTTTTGAATTGAATTGAGGGAGAGAGAGATTGAAATAGATAGAGAGAGAGAGAGAGAGAGAGAGAGAGAGAGAGAGAGAGAGAGAGCGAGAGAGCGAGAGAGAGAGAGAGAGAGGAAAATGGGTGGACGGAAAGTCCCCGTGTGGAAATCCCCTTGACTTGGGCTTTTTCCTTTTTTTTAAAACTAGAGCGGACGTGTTTGTACTCTTTTGAAAGGCTTCGCGAGGCTGCGAAGGCTCCTAAATAGATCTGATAGTGAAGGAAAAGAGAAGGTTGAATGGCGCCGAGCAGCGCTGCGGTGAGGCTGAGTGAAGTGGCTGAGAGAGGACGAGCCTGAGCATCCGGGAGGGCTTTGTTATTACCTCCGACATATTACACAGGTAAGACAGCCGTCCTCCCTCCCTCTGCCTCCCCATGTGGACCACATTTGTTACCGAAAGGGGGGCGAGACTCGCTGACTACATCACGCTTTGGGCCTAGGGTAATGTATGGTCGTGTTTCTGGGGGGGACATGGAGGAAGCTTGAAGCCTGCTCACGACAGTGGCTTTGACAGCCATTGTTTACAAAGACGTCACCCTCAGGCGGATAACAGGGGCATTTAAACAGCCGAGTGTGGCGTCGGCACCGCTGCACTGTGTCAATAGCCGCGCCGGCAGACGCGATTGAAGGCTACATTGTATCAAAAGGTAGTTGTCATTGGAATTACGCAAGCCTTTAACGTCAGCAAAGTCAACTGTTGTTGTGTTTTTGTATAGCCAGCCACCCTACACAGTGGCCACCTTGCCGTGTGTCTCCTGTCTGCCAGCGGTGTCAACACACCAAACAGCGACTGATGATTCGTGTCGACATGCTCGCTGACATCCATGTGTCTGTTGTCTGTTCCCCTCATGTGACTGACTACTAGCCCTGTTTTAGCATTGGCCTGCTCTGTTGTTGCACCTGCTGCTATTTAGGTAGGCTAATAAGAAAAAGAAGGCACCGCACCGAGGGGCCGAAGCCTTCAGGTGTTTTGACTGTGAACTTTAGACAGTAGCTGTGGCGGCTTCTAAAGAGGCTAAAATGAGGATGTTATTCTAAGTATATACAAAAAAAAAAGTCAGCTCAAACTCCAGGCCTTGCTGACCAACACTTTTGCTACTTCCTGTTAACTGCTTACAGGCTCTTCATTTTGGGTGGAATAATCCTTTAAAACCTCCATCGTGGTGCACTTGAGCAGTAGGCTACACTCTGTTCTCCTGCAATAGGCCTACCTCTACTGTCAGGTTATAAGTAGGCTACAAACCAAAATATAACACTAAGTGTCAGAAAGCTAGCTTTACATGTTTGGCTTCAAGCTGAATTTTCCTCACTGTAATCTGGAAACTTTACTATTTGGGCACAACTGTTGCACTTCTGCTTGTGTTAAACACAGATAAGCTAATGTTAGGTTAACATATATTAAAGTTAATGTTCCTCAAGCTTTGGTTTTGAGAACAGTTTCATTTTGCAATCTGAACTGAAAATCCAGCATCCTACTGACACTGGTTTCAAAGTTTTTCTAAGGATTCCTATCCTCATGCTATTTAAAACAAAAACTTAATGTAAGCTGACAATTTTGTCCTCTAGAGAAAGGTGATGGCGAGGAAGGCGGTCCTGGTGCAGTCGGTGTGACCTTCCTGGCAGCCTGGGAAGCCCTGGGTGGCCTTCAGTTCAAGTTTGGAAAGCACCAGTTTTATCATAGGAAGGCTTTGAGCTCAGTGGGACACTGGGACACGCTGTTTAGGGGAAAATCAGGACGAAAAAGGAGAATTAAATGAACAAACAAGAGCTCAAAGGAGTTCTTTGTTTCCTTTATTCCATTTGGTCTTTAGTGGAAAAGTACTAAACAGTTTTCACAGTGCCTCCCCCCCCACCTCCTCCCAGAAAAAAATATAAATTAAGTTGCGTCTTGAGCCTCAATTAATAAGGTAGGGGAATCTCCGCTGAACATTTCCCACCAGTCACTGTGTGTGTGTTTGCTATTATTTTCTCCTTTTGCTCTACAGATGAAATAACATACCCACACACATTCCCTTGTCTCTCTATCCAGTTTCCACGTTGTTCGGTCAGCGGCGGTCGGTGGTGCCGCCTCCTCTTCCTCCTGGTTCCTCTTCCTCCCCTCCTTCCGTCCGCCATGTCGCAGGGCCAGAACTTCCTTCCCAAGTTCCTGTTTGTCTCCAACCTGCTGAAAGCGGTGAAGATCCGCCAGCGCGTGCCCAACGACGTGGTGAAGCTGGCGGCCAGTGGTGGCGGCGGCGGCCTCATGCACCACCTGCGAGGCATGCACCGCTACACCCTGGAGATGATAGCCATGAATCACTTCCCGCAGGCCTTCAGGGAGGTGGTGCAGGCCGCCATCTTGGACCGGGCCATGCAGTGCTCGCTGGAGCAGGAGAAGAAGCTCAACTGGTGTCGGGAGGTGAAGAAGATGGTGCCCTTACGAACCAACGGTAAGAGCGAGATTCTACTACCGGTGTTGGGAAAGTTTGGTAAAAGTCTGGACTCTCGGGTGGATTCCAGGTTTTTCTATGATTTTTCTTATTCATGGGTGAAGTTGTGAGCAGTGTTGTGCTGAAGTTTTGGGATGTTATATCACAGGCAAGGAGTTGTGTATTTCTGGGTCAACAGTTGGTAACAACACTGACTTTGTTGTGGGTAAACCAGGGATTCCCGTTCAGGTAGGTTCAAGTCCAGTGAGGGTCCTTAGGCAATATCTTTAATGCTTACTGCTTACCTCCAGTTGTAAATCGCTTTGGATAAAATTGTCTGCTATGCTTACAATGACCTGTAATGTAATGTAATATGAATAGGAGCTTATGGGTGAAGCTCCGTGAACTTAGGAGCAGTGTGGTGAGGTTTTGTGTAGTTTTATCACATGTTGGGTGTTTTACATTAAGTAGTTGTGTATTTTTGGATCACTATGAATAGAAGCTGTCGGAGCAGAAGGTTTTGGTGGCATTTAATGTAAAGTTCAGCAACATGAATTATCCTATCCTGATGTCAAATGTTAGTTCCCTTGTATTCAGGAACTGCGATCTTTATTGCTCAGGGCGGAGGATGTGTTCGGCTGTTGTTTCATTTTCTGTTGTACCTGTTTATGAGTCAGACAGGCCTAATTGATATGTAAAGTCTGAGATGTCATTACTCACAAGCAGGGTTACTGTAAATGACAACAATGAAGGGACCCAGGTTCCGCTTTCACATACACTCATTTAGCAGCCCCCTTGGTTTTACTGTGCCGAGCTGAGCCTTTTGAGTTCAGTCAGCACAGTTGCTAAGTCATGTTTTCTGTTAAGTGGATGTCACAATACGGGAACATCCCAGAGTAGGCAAACATTCAGACAGGGGCCTGATTACTTCTGATCATAGCTCTATACTGGGAAACTCTCCAGCCGTCACATGCACAACTGTTATTTACTGTCGATGTTTCAGACCTGACTATTTCCACCAGTTTTTCATTTACAACATTAGGGGTTTGTCCCTTCTCTTTCTGTGTGGGTGTGTGAGGAGTGTGAATGTCAGTGGATGTTAAAACATCTCAAATCATTTTAAGTTTCCCCAAAGGCCTTACTGACGTAATTTTATGTCGCTTTCTTTGTGACTGTCAGGTGTCACAGTTCATTGGGCCTTGTTAAATCAATTGTGTCCAAATCCAACTGCGGCTGGCCTTTTTCTCTAAATAGATTCTTATTACATTTAACACATCTGGTGTGTACATCAGTCTCATGACTATTTTTAGTAGAGTAGGGGAAAAAATAGTCATTGAACAGAAGAAGGAAGCGGAAATCAAGCTATGTAGTAAGTTTGTCTTAAACGTGAGTTTCCAAAGGAAGCGATCAACACGTAGCACATGTAGTACATTTTTATATTGACCACATCTCAAAATTTCTTTGAACAGTTACTGGATGGATGAGAAAAAATTCCTGAACATTCAGTGTTTTCTGTCGTGGTGCTTTTCTTCGTAGATTGTGAAACTGTATGTGAGGAGGCCCCCTGGCAATTTTGATGTTAGTAATAACCAAAGGAGTTCCTGTAACTCCCATCTACTCATGGTTTCTCTTTAGGAAGACCCCTGAATTGATGTCAAAGTCATCTAACTGACTTTGTTGCCAGTAACCTACACAGAATTTCTTGGTTTCGCAAAGATGATGTCATAAAGACGAGACAGAATTTAGAGCCGGACGGTCTAACTCTGAAGGACCCAGACGTGACTTTGAACAGAGGACAGACAACACACACGCACACACACACACACACACACACACACACACACACACACACACACACACACACACACACACACACACACACACACACACACACACACACACACACACACACACACACACACACACACACACACACACACACACACACACACACACACACACACACACACACACACACACACACACACACACACACACACACACACACACACACACACACAGGACTGACTGACTGACTGCTGCTGCTGACTCACTGGAGCTCAACATAGAGACACGGACACTCAGGATCAGTCTCCACGTCGACTGGGACTTACATTTGCCTGATAGCACAGGTCTCAGGTCATCTGTGTGATCATACAGGAGATTAGAACTTCTTACTAATAATTACAATCTTCCCCAAAACCCAACATCATTCCCAAGCTATCAGAAATCCAACTGACCATCATGTTTACAAGCAAAACGGCTTTAAAAAAAACATCCACTCCCCGGCTATTACAGATCACCATTTTTCCTGTTTCATGCAACTTTCACCAGCCAGTGAAGAAATGCATTATTGAAATCCTGTGTACCTCTACAGTCCTGAATGTCTAGGATGCGTCCAAGGGTTTTTCCCCGAACAGCATCCCATGTCTGTCATGTGTCCCCAACAGGCAGGATTTGTTCAGCTACACTACATTCTGTATGAGCAGAAAACACACACACACACACACAACCAACCACAGTGTTCTTGCCTTAAAGGTCCAGAGGTCTTAATGTGCTATCCACATTATTTAATAAAGTACACACACACTCGAGTTTGATATCTCCAGTTTTCAAAGCAGAAGTTAAAATAGACTTGTCCTGAGCTTGTTTCGTTGGACTTGCAGACAAAGAGTGTGGACACAAACCTAGAGCTTCATTGGAAAGTGAAAAGTGAAAAGCACAAACACAAAGCCAAACTTTTGGTGAGTGTCACCTGGATGCCAAGCGGTAAAGGATTACATTTGGCCCTACAATGGTTTGTTTTCAGGAAGCGTCCCAGCTTGCTGGAGAGGAAGTGTCTATATTTAGACAGATGGGACTGGCAGACTGTCTTTCATCTCTAGTCATCAGGCTGCTCAATTCAGGGTCAAAAGTCTGTGTGTTTTCGGTGCACAAGAGGAGCTGATTATACATGGGTGTTTGGGCGTTTGTGTCTATTCTTGTCGGTCTGTTACATATCTCTAGTGAAGATGCCTTTTCATACTAGAGAGCTGTGCATTTTATGATTTTTTGTTGAAAGTGATGCAAGAGCACCGAAATGCAACAACAGCTATCTAGTCTGCAATATTTGTGGATGTTTTTTACTGAAAAGTACAGTGGGATGTCTTGAAAACCACTGTGTCTCACATTACATTCATCTCGCACAACGGATAATGTCATTTGGAGAAATATGATCAAATTTTGGCCTAAAGCAAGATACTTACCATTGGCTGAACTTGACTCTTGTACTGTGAACAACAGTGTGTGTGTGTGTGTGTGTGTGTGTGTGTGTGTGTGTGTGTGTGTGTGTGTGTGTGTGTGTGTGTGTGTGTGTGTGTGTGTGTGTGTGTGTGTGTGTGTGTGTGTGTGTGTGTGTGTGTGTGTGTGTGTGTGTGTGTGTGTGTGTGTGTGTGTGTGTGTGTGTGTGTGTGTGTGAACTATTGCCAGGTAAACGTTACTGTACAGAGGACAGATCATAAAAGCTTAAATAATATATCTCCACACTCGCAGTACATCTGAATAGGTCTGTGCATTTCAGCACTCGTAAATCACCAGCTTTATCGGGGGTTGATAGCAGTAGTTAAAACGATAACATTCCATCCTGTCCAAGCCACACCCCTGTGGAAAGTCCAGCACCAGCTGAGTAGCATTGATGAGTTGGGATCATAGGAGGGGAACACACACAAACGTACAAAAGGCAGAAGTCAGTGCGGGGAAATTCCTGTGTTTAGTGTGGCAACAGGGTTTTTCATTGCTGCACACATTGACAAACATGGGCCCCGCTGTTTCACAATGAGAAAAAGACCCAGTGCTGCCATAGGAGACTAAATAAAATTCCATGTTTTTTACGTTGCTAATGCTCTTACAAACACAGACAAAAGCCTTTTGAGAAACCAGACCCTTTTTCTCTTCGGACAGCTGTGATGAAGAAGCAGTTATCTTTGACATGACACAAGCCTACATATCTTTTTGGATTGCGTTGGCAGATAAAGAAACAAAAGTATTGCCATGAAGTAAGAAAAATATAAATATTTTATGAAAATTTAAATTCAGACTAGCATGGTAAAAGACAAGCTTTGTCTGTAGTATGTGCGTAATTTAAGACATGTCTGGGTCTAGACACCAGATAGTGCGACAACTGACCCGACGGCCTGGAAATCCCCGGACTTTTGTTACGTGTGTGTGAGAGTATATGTGTGCGTGCACACAGACACTGCAGTTGCCTGTTCTGTTGTGTATGCTCACTGTGTTTGCATTAGTGTGGGGCCCTGCCACAATATTTTAAAGTTTGTGTCTTGTGCACAAAATCAAATCGCCTGTAGCACTGATATCATGTGTTTTGTCCATGTGTCTAATAGGAGATGGGAACTGTTTGCTCCACGCTGCTTCTCAATACATGCTGGGCGTTCAGGACACAGACCTGGTGCTTCGGAAAGCCCTCCATGGTGTTTTGAAAGAGACGGACACGGGCGTCTTTAGAGCTCGCTTCCAGGCAGAGCTGCTCCATTCCCAAGAGTTCACCCAGACAGGACTTCGATACACCACTATGGTATGAACCATTAGAATAGTTCCATGGCGAAAACCCTTTCTTTTTACTTTGCTTATACAGAATAGTTCAAGCTAGGATATAAACAAGCATCATTCTCCTTATTTTCCAAACAAAGATATTTTATGGAATGACTTTACGCAAATGAATCCTAACACAGAACTGTTCTCATCCTAACTCCTAGTTTGTGTATATGTGTGTGTCCGCTTTCCCAGAACTGGGAAGAGGAGTGGGAAAAGATTGTGAAAATGGCGTCTCCACTCTCCAATTGCAACGGCCTCCAGTTTGACTCCCTGGAGGACATTCACATCTTCATCCTCTCCAACATTCTCCGCAGACCCATCATCGTCATCGCAGGTACTTTCTATCTTCTCAAAAGTTGGTTGTTTGCTCCTTGTTAGATCAAAGGCTTCACTGGTCTTGTTTCAGCATGTCTTTCAGTGATACAGAAGGTGAGGGTATCTCCTCAGCCGCGAGCCTCAACATTTGGCTGTTAGTTGCTTCAATTCTTCATAGCGTTTGATTTGACTGTGTCCCCAACTATTTACGCTAGCAGACGTAAAGTGGATGTTGTGCGTTTATAAACTGTAGGGAAGGTAAATGTGTTGAAAAATATGTTTCAATACACTTAATGAATAGCAAAATAGGGGAAGGTGGGGTGATTTGTGCAACTTTTTACTCAAAGTGATTTTAAAGTGAGGCCTTGACAGTTATGTCTCCAACTCAAATATGTACATATATTTCAGGATGTTGTGCATCCCTGGCAATAAAAACTTTGGATCTGGAATAAACTGTTTAAGAAATATAGCTTTCGGAAAAAAAGTTGTCTTGTCGCACAAATCACCCCACTACGTGGGGTGATTTGTGCGTCATTGTGTCACAATGACAAAGTCACCATCATCATCTTTCTGGCCATCTGAACTCTCATCAGTGGTGTCGTTAAGTGGAATTGAGATGTCACTCTCTTCTGAGCTACTGTAGACAATCACTTTCTTTTGGTGACCAGCGTATACAGCCATGCCACTGGCGCAACTCTCAGAAATGTACTTTGCACTAGTTGCTCCGTGCTTGTGGAACCAACTGCCACCTGACAAATGTGATTCCCCCTACATTTCTGCCTTTAAATCAAGGCTCAAAACCCATATGTACACCCTGGTGTTTCCTCCCCATTAACTATCTTACCTCTGCACTACTATCTGTGTTTATGTGGATGTATGGGCTTTACGTCTTTTATTTTGGTTATTGTTATTGTACCTTCATTGTTTACCTACTGAATGCACTATGTACAGCACTTTGGACAGTGCAAACTGTCATAAATGTGCTTTTATAAATACATTTTACTTACTTACTTACTTATAACTCACCCAGGCCCTTGCGCACAAATCACCCCATCCCCAGAATTTTGGATAATAGGCATGATGCAGCAATTTAGGGTTGACATTGTGCTAACTATATAGACTCAAAGTGTAGCATACCAAAGCACTAAAACATGTGTCAAATGTTTTCAAACGTGTCTATAATTGTTCAGACACAATAATCAAAAAACCTTGATCATGGAAATTTTACTTTGAAAGGCAAAACACAGTTTTTTGAGCTTAAACGTGCTTATATCTTATTCCTTGTGTCTCCCTTCTTTACAGGATGAGTCAAATGGACGGCTCTTCTTAAATATGTGGTCACATTTCCAATTTCTTCCACGGTTTTCTAGAAACAAGGGGTTTTGCAACTTCCAAAATGCACAAATCACCCCACCTTCCCCTATATACATTTTAGAAAGTTGTTGTTGTTCTCACAATGTTTCTGTATTTGCACTAAATACATGCATAAATCACTTATGCTGAGGCATCATTACTAGCATTATTTCTCAAAATCCCCAAATCATTTATCCTTCTTCTAGTAGCTGAAATTTATGATTTAATTCAAGAATATGGCAATGATAAGTCCTAGTAAATGTGTACCAAAACACCTATTGAAAGTGTTCTTGGACAAAATCAGTCGTCACTCTAAAATTGCTGTTCTTTCAACAGACCAGGTGGTCAGAAGTATGAAATCTGGCTCCTCCATCTCTCCTCTGAATGTGGGTGGGATTTATCTGCCGCTCCACTGGCCGCCCACAGAGTGCTACAAATACCCGATAGTGCTTGGCTACGACTCTCAGCACTTTGCACCCCTCATCACCATCAAAGACAGTGGTCCAGGTATGAAAACGCTGAGAGACGGTTGTTAAGTAACTGACACAAAATGGAGGAAAAAACGTGCCTGTTTTCAAGATGCGCATGTTTTACATGTACATCTTTTGGTTTGAATTAACCAGAGATCCGAGCGGTACCGCTGATCAACCCGGGACGGGGCGGCTTTGAGGAGCTGAAGGTCCACTTTCTAATGGAGAAAGAACATCCGCAGAAAGAGAGGCTGCTCAAAGAATACCTGCTGCTTATAGAGATCCCCGTCATAGGCTTGGGCTACGACCCCACACGCATCATCAATGCTGCACGGTACCTATACGCTCTGTCCCCTAAATGGACTTAATGAATACACATTTATGTTAAATGCAGCTCAGGAATGAAGAGGTGTATTTCAGGTTAATCACTGTAGATCACTAATACTGAAGTGTAACCTCTTGAAACCTAACCAGCACACTGATGCCAATAGCTATATTTAGCTATATATTTACTGAAAAAGTACAAAATCACAATAAAGTGCAGTAAAGTAAAATAACCCCATTGTTTTTCCATTATCCAAGGCTGGATGAGGGCAACCTCCCAGAAGACATGAACCTGATGGAAGACTACCTGCAGCTTGTCAACCATGAGTACCAGCGCTGGCAGGAGGACAAGGAGCAGGCGTGGGCCGCCCAGCCACAGCGCCCGCCACCCTTCTCCGTCTCCCAGCTCTCCCTCATCGAGATCCGCTGTGCCACACCGCGATGCACCTTTTATGTCTCTGTCGACACGCAGCCGCATTGCCACGAGTGCTTCGAAAAGCGACAGGCCACTACTCCTGGTGGGGCAAGGATAGAAGGTGTGGTGCATACCAAGGGAGGGGGGCTTCATGGCGGGATAGGAATAATAGGAGTATCACAGACTGAGGTGAGCTGCAGAGGAGGCCATAGCAGCAGCAGCCCACCAGCCTCCTCGTCTGGGAGAGGGGTGGTGTTATCCAGCCCCCGTTCAGCCCCGCCCACCGCTCCCAGCCTCAGCCTGTACAGTGAAACTCACGCCATGAAGTGCAAGACGCCCGGCTGCCTCTTCACCCTCAGCGTGGAGCACGATGGACTTTGTGAGCGCTGCTTCAACTCCAGGCAGAACCACGGACCCCCTGGAGCTGGAACGGCTGCTACCGGACACCCGTGCCCCAATGGGGGGCCTCCAGTCCCCCACACGGCCCAGGGCCCTGGCTGGACCCAGTGGGGGGGCCGTGAGACAGAGACGGAGCGCTGCAGCATGTGTAGACAGGAGGCTTTTAGGATATTCAATGGCCTGTGTCCACCCTGCATGCAGAGACAGCAGGCTCCGGAGAGAGGAGAGCCACAGCAGAACAACCACCCCAGGACCGAGGCATCGTCTTCAGCTTGGACTCAGGCAAGGGACACTGAGCGGCCGTGCCTCACCCTAACGCCGGGGCATGCCTCAGCCTGGCAAGCCCCTCACGCCCGGCCTTGTAAAAGATCTGGCTGCCAGTTTTTTGGGACGCCAGAGAAGTTGGGATTCTGCACTATTTGCTACGTAGACTATCAGACCAACCACCGTAAGTCTTTGAAAAAGCACAATAAAGAGTGTTTAAACATAAAGTTATTTGAAACCAATTTCAACTTGTTTTGTATTATAGGAAAAGTTGTGGTGTAAAGTTCAATTGAGTTTCTATACTCTGTGTCAAATCATATGGGACATTGCTTTAATTGACCACTGTCTGTTCCAGACCTGACCCCTCCCCAACACCCTGCCCCTGCCCCTGCCCCAGCTCCTGCCCCAGCTCCTGCCCCAGCTCCAGCTCCTGCCCCAGCTCCTGCCCCTGCCCCTGTCCCTGTCCAGAACCGGCATGGTGTGGAGGCCGGCTTCCAGAACACCTCACGATGTCGCGGCCCTGGGTGTGGTGCAGGTGGCAAGGCGATGCTGGAGGGCTACTGCGACAAGTGCTACGTCAAAGAGCAAAGCACACGGCTCAACCAAGCGGCACTTCGCACACCACACTCCCCTCCTCTGGTTGTGGTACGTGTCTGCTATATCTCCTTCTGTTTCTGTGGTACTTGACTCTGCCTTAATCAACTCCCACAATCAAATAACCACGAGTGGTTTGTGTCAAATAGCCTGTATCAATTGACCTTTCTCCTCCCTTCTTTGCTCTCCCTTTCTTTCTCTAAACAAAAAGCGTGAGCGAGCAGTCAAACCCAGATCTTCGCAGCAATCCCAGACCCAGACCCAGACTCAGTGCCGGCGGAGTGGCTGCAGTAATGTGTCCCCAGGTTGCACAGACCTCTGCCCAGAGTGCCACACGCGCGGTCAGGGAAGAGAGGCGGGCAGGCGGGCGCAGGCGCCCAAGGAAAAGTCCAAGCAGCGGTGCCGGACGCAGGGCTGCGACCACTACGCCAACCAGGAGAAACAGGGCTACTGCAATGAGTGTGACCACTTCAAACAGATCTACCGTGGCTGACTACGTACACACCCACGCAAGCAAAAATCATGATGACACATCGCTAGCACGCTAGAGCCACCGCACCTGCTGCGGGCGCCCCATGCCAGTCAATGCACCTCTGATACTAACTAACCAACTAACTAACTAGCTAGTGACTTACTAGTAACCTTATGGCCTGAAAAATCCAACCCCCCATGTAGAATGTGAAGAGAGAGTGTGTGTACATGGGGGGTGGGAGGGGGGAAGGTGTGTGTGTGTGTGTGTGTGTGTGTTCACAGTAGACATGGCCTCCAGAATACCTCTTTGTGCAATTATTATCGTCATCTGATCTGATGTGCCATGTGCACTTACACGGGGAGAGGTTTGGCTTCATGTCAGAGCAACTGACTTAACTCTTGTGTACAATATGTATTTAGAGGTACGTAGTGAATCGTGCCGGACAAAGTGATTGTATGTTGACATAACAAGAAGCATCTGACATTGCTTTCCATACCACAGCCAAGGATTTATACACCCCTCTATACCCCCCTCCCCCCCAGTATGGCTGTCTTAACCCATCTGTGTACCTGTCTGTCTGCCTGTCTGTCTAGCATTTGCTCTGTAGAGTGAGGGATGCAATGCTTGGGAAAGCCCAGCAATAAAACTGTGGAAGTTGTATGCAGAAGTGAGACAAACTGGGCCAAAGCAAGCACTTGACACATTAGCTTAGTTCTCCAAAAACACTCAGTTGTGTCCTCTAAAAATAGACAAATATTTGCCATGAAAGGCTCTTGCAATCAACATTGTAAAAGTTTAAGAATTTACTTGATGCCATAAGTCAGTCAATAGCGGTGTTAGTTTATACTTTGAGGTAAATTATCCTTAGTATTGTTGCTTATCTTTTATCTAAAGTTAACATTGTCAATCGCTAGATATGGAAGGTAAAAACAGAGTACGTGTCTGAACAGTGCAAGACAGACAGGGCAGGCCCCTGCTAGTTTTGGTGCTACATGTACAGAAATACAAGCCTCTCCATTGTAGCCAACATGCTGGCAGTGTCAGCGGTCAGAAGACAGAGAACACAGTAGAGACAGGACTCATTCTCTTTATATTCCTCCTGTCCTTCCTTTTATTTACCCTCTTCTCCTCAAACAGATCTGTTGCCTTGGATGTTGTTTTCCTGTTTACTTATCACTTAAGCACCTATAAATGCATACACACAAGCACAGAAGTGTAGTAGCTCCACTTCTGTCAGAAGGGGATTGCCAACTATAGAGAACTGAGAACATAATGATGCGTGGCCTCTGGAAGATTATCCACCATACCACCATAAATAGACATGCACATGCCAACAAAGCTCTGTGAGATTGTATGTGCCCCCCTAGCTTGAGGTGATGTGAAGGTAAACAAACCTGTAGAGAAAGGCATTCCTCTCTGCTCCACCCCACTGGACAATTTCAAAACTTCAGTGAGCAATTCCATTGCCTGCTTGGCTAATCTCGTTTATCTGAATGTGTTTCGTGCTGCTGCTACAACAGCACAGTATTGAGGCTGATCCTCAATAAGTTTTTGCCTTTAAGTAGTGATTGAAATTTTATGGACCAGAGGGGCCTGATCAGTGATCCTGGATCAGTGCTCCCACCTATAAAATGCTTTTGTGAATATGGATCTTGGTCAATATTGTAGGACCTTCCAACCCCGATGCCTCATCTCCAAAACACACACACGCAAACACACACACGCAAACACACAATGTACACATGTGTGCGTCTGGAATACACAAAACTGACATTCCTGTTTTCTTTTTTTGGGGATTTTTTAATGTATTTTGATATATTTGGTTTGGTTTCTGCCAACAAAAAGAAAAAAAATACATGTGCCATCAATCGCCAAACAGTTGTTGTTACCTCCTTAAAAATGACCAGCCTGAACCATTCAGTACTAACTAGATGCCACAGATAGACATCTCCAATGTTGTGTAACCACAGACCAGAGCTTATCAAGCTCGCTCATGTTAAAAATCCCCTAATGGATACTACCTTTTTACGAGTATGTATTTTACCCAAATGCGAAGAAATATTTATCTACAGAGATAACCTCAAGAATAAAACATTTATCAGACTTGCATGTAAGTCAAATGTGATATCAACTGGAACTGTCATTCCCCTCATACTTCTGCTAAAGAACCCCACTGCTGTAGGCAGATGTCCATCTGTGGCTCTGGATAGAAACGCATAAACAAACAGGCTCTCGGTCTGCCTTTTCATTCAACTGTATTTAAAGCTGTCGGGCCAGCCCACGTGTTGACGCCCTGTATGTAGAACTCTGTGTGCTTTAATCACCTCTAGACAAACCTTAATCAATTAAAGGCCAATTAGTGGTCAGCTCATCAGGACCCCTTAACAAGTTATTCGGGGTGTTGACTGAGTTTGACTGGGTGGAGAAGTTGCACATGACTTGTCTAAGCTGCTGAGACATTAAGGAATGGTACTCCGACTTGCTAAGGGACATTCCAACAGTAGGAAGAGCATCCGCGTAAGAGCAGAAGGTGTAACAAAACATGCAAACTGTGTGGAAGTTTCTTTGTGTGACCTTTCGACAATAGGGTATTGTATGAAAAAAAGACTGGTTTTCTTTGTTAAGTATTTATTCATATCAAGATATCTGTATTGTGTGATTCAATAATTATTTATATGTCGTCCTGAAATGAATTATTTTTATTAAGAAATCTGAAATCTGTCTAACTTGGTTCTTGTCTCTCTGGTTATTGTGTGTGTGTGTGTGTGTGTGTGTGTGTACTTGCACTTACAGAATTTGTGTGTGTAACACAGCGATCTGCACTACCCAAACATTTTCACATACAGTATGCTTGTGTGTGTGTGTGCTCTTTCAGATTTCTTTCTTATTACAACATCTCTCTATACTACGCTGCATATCGCTTTCCTAGTGCCGTTTCTGCTGAAAAGCAATTGCTCACTATTGGCACCAAATCCATCTCCAGTGTAGGAAGTGCAGTGGGTGCTGCAAAAGTCATCAGATAACTGATCACTGAGGCCTTGTTTAAATGTGGCAGTGCACCATTTTCCCATGCTTAACTGGGTTAGCTCCTTTTCACTTTTTCTTCTTTCCGCCTCCATTGTTCTTTCTTTTTAATACAGTATATACACATTTCCATACAAGGAAAGTACACAGAGAGTTTTTCTTAGGTGCTTTTTTTGTCATCTCTCTATTCAGTTCTCTCCAGGCTCAAAAAAAGTAATCATGTAGAAACACAGTTTACTCAGGAGGAGTGGATCATGCAGTGGGAGGGGGAGTTTGGAGTGAAGGGAGATACAGCATTGTCAGGTGGGGAATTGATAAAAAAAAGTATATATATATATATAAAAGCAGAGGTGACATTTAACGAGAGTGGGACTGCAGGTTTGTGCGTGGGCTTTCTCATCAACCTACAGCTCCTACCACAGTCAGAATGGTATAGGCTGATGTGGTTTCCTGGAAATACCCCAGCAGCATGCAAACACTCCCTTGTGTAACCGTTCCTTTGCACACGGGCGCCGTTTCACTTGACGTTTCGCTGATGTGCAGTTAACCGTCTCATGCAGTGTATAAAAAAAGAATTATATGAAGCACACACATGTTTTTCACAAGTTATGAACCGAGATGTAATGGAGGTGCAGTATAATATATAGTAGTAGCCTATGTATAAAAGAGTCCAGCCAATGTTGAATAAAGTGAACTTTTTTCGCTGTACAGGATTAGATCGAACACAACTCTCATCAGCTTAGTTTCCAGATGCAGCAGGTTTCTTTGAAAGGAAGAGCTGTACAAATGTTTACAAATCTACTTTATAAATGGGTTATATTTCAGTTTCATGTTTGCAATCTGTTTCCTTCCCCCAAAAAATCAGTCATTGGGGACATGCAAGAATCAATTTTTTGTTTAGTTTTTCTGAAAGGTTGTTTGGATGAAATTTAAACATCTGAAGTCTACCACAAAGAATTGTGAATGAATATGTCAACTCTAGATTACAGCACAGTGTCTATAGAATGAACAATGTGTGACTCACTGCCTCCTCTGTTGAAACCCCAAATGTTGCAAAAATCAAAAGTACAGTCGGGGCTCATTTGACAGGAAGTTATGTTATTGTGCAATAGTAAGATGTATCTATGGTTACCTTTGTCTGACCCTTTTCTAAGCAGCAGCTGAGATATATATATATATATATATTCTTTCTTTCTTTCTTTCTTTCTTAGTTCTCAAACTGTTATTATCAGACCAATGGGGGATAATTAGCCAACAGTTTCATCTTTTCAAATATAATTAACAAAGGAGACTCAGAAATGCGTAGTTGTACAGAAACTTTGCATTATGATAATTATATGAATTAGCCTATATATTTATATACACTATTTGTACAAATAAGTGTTGAGTTGCCACCATAGATAGTATTAGCCTACAAACACACACCGTATTCACCAGTGTCGCAGGCGTGACTACAAACAAAGACTACAACTCCCGGGGTCTGATTGTGTTTACGGAAGTGGAGATTGTTGCCATTTTATGTTCACGGTACACACCGGCTTGATTTCGCGCCCGGGCGGCCACACAAGTTAAATCATAGTAAAGGGTAACACCGCCCCCGGGGCACGCATGTGTATTAAAACAAACAGCACGAGACTCGATGCACTGTTGTTGTAGTTGTTGCTCTTAGCTTAGCATGTTGAGTTAGTCAGAAACATATTGTTATTTTACATTTATTTATACACAAAAATGAAACCCCTAGACTCAGACGAAGAGGAAGCTGAGCACCTGGGTGCTTACCAAAAGGAGCTTAGACGTAAGTTAACGTTTGAACGTGCTATAAGAGCTGAAGACTGAGGCGTTGAATGGTTAGCTAATAAACAGTAACTGTGTTAGCTGAAGCTGTGTGTGTCAAAAGTGTGTTATTTACAAAATGGCATACTAAAGGCTAGTTGTGTTTGTGTTATTTAAACTACGGCACCAAGAGGAAAGCGCATGCTATTAGTCTTGTCACTGCCACCTGTTGCTGTGACAGGAAACTGTTCCTCAGTGACGGGAAATAATCCCGATATGAACAAATTCGCATATATTCGCATATATCAAACAAAACAAACATTAGTTTGGCCTGCTCAAATATCAGGATAGCTAACACTAACTACATTGATTGATAGACTCATAAAACATTTGGCAGGACACCGGGTTGATGATTGATACATCATTTTTAAACAATTGCTGGTTTTCAGAATGATTAAAGTACATTCTTGAAATTCATGTAGGCTACATTAATCCAACTGCTTGTTTTGACAATTTAAGATATTTTCCCCACACTTTTTTAGTGAACAAAATGTCACTCATGGCACACATTAATAGCATCAGCTAAATGTGGTGCAACTAATCTATCATTAATTAATGTCATTACTTGCACCTGTGCTTTTCCTCCTGTAACATGCCGAAATATATGCTGTGAAAAAGACATATATTATTATCGGGACTGTCCTTATAAGCAAGGAACTGTATGTTTATCCAATTGGTTTGTAATTTCTAATACCAAGATTATGTTTGGATTTCAGTTCATCCAGTAATACTAATATTAACTGTTAGTTATATTCATTGAAGATGTGGAAAGTTTCGGTATGTCACACATTGTTCTCTAACTCTCATGTGGGTGATGGACAAGGCTTTTGCCACTTCTGTGTTCTGTGCTTGCTGAATTTTATTTTATGTTAAAACAATTTGTTCTGATTGTTCACAGACTCCAACTAAGCTGTCAGTCAGTAGAAATGATATACTTAAAGAAAAAAAAAAATTTTTTTGTGTATGTGTTTTGATTGTAGAGAGGGCCAACCATAGCCTACAGCAGCTGGGCAGCACTCTGGAGCAGCTGCACCCGGATGGAGAAGAGATGGAGCAGCTCAGTGGCAGTGATGGCAGACACTTCACAACCTCGGCCCAAGAAGACAGGGCTGCATGGAGCCAAAAGACACAGAGCGAAGCAGGTGAAGAACCATGCAGGGATTAGTCTGTCTCAATAAAGACATTGTGGTGCTGGTGCATAACCTGGGGGTTTTCCCTACTCGTAATCTCGTTGAGAGACAACAGACAAAGTAATAATAAAATTCTTCTTGTGCGTGTTTGTTTTTACATGTTTGTGTCTGTGTCTCTTGGCATTGTAGTTAATCAACTGAAGAGCCTTCTATTGAAGCAGGGCCGAGACATTCCCTCTCCTCTCTCTCCTTCAAAGAAACAGTCTCCATCCAAGGTAGAAGTGTTGCAGCTTTGATAAACATTTCATTTAATTAAACCTAACGAAAGCCTGTTACCAACTTATTTTTCCGAATAGGAAACATTCTCCATAGTTAGTTAGTTAGTCATAAATCATTAAGGCTTATCCATGACATTAATATTAACTTTCCATTCGGCTGTGTTTTGCCTCTTTTTTTTGTTGTTAATTGTCTCTTTCCTATGTTAGAGAGTACAGCAGGAGGGAAGGTCCAGCTTGCCTTCTTATCAGGATTTGGTCCCAATGATTCACAACCAGTCAGAGTACATCCAACACCTGGAAGCAGAGGTCAAATTATGCAAGGTATGTGCATAAATGTATGTCTGTGTGACATAAATTCTATAATGTCTGGGGCGGTATTTGTTTTTAATAAATGTTTTCTTTGTACGTGACTTCAGGAAGAGCTGCAGGGGATGAAACAGCGGATCAGAGTGGTGGTGGTGGAGAACGAGAAGTTTCAATCGGAACTCAAATCCAAAACTGTGGATGAATCTCTGAAAAACTACACAATCCCAACCTCTGCGGTAATATTGGTTTTGTGTGTGTGTGTGTGTGTGTGTGTGAGATAGAGATAAAATCAGGATATTTAAACTACATACATATGGTAGAACTGTTTACAGACTTGAGCTCGGGTTAAGCCTGGTGATTTGGGTAAAGGGGCTCTTTATAATATGCTGATGTGTTCTTCAGGTGAACGAGAGTGTAGGAAGCAGCTACATAGCTTTCAGTCCAGGCCACAGCGGGCCGCAGAAAGCAGAACTCACAACATGGAAAAAAGAGCTGGTAGGTAATAGTATAATAGGTTCTCTCCTCTCATCTCTTCCAGTTACTGTTACAGTTCTCCTCCTTTGTCTGTAACCCACAGCAGTCATTACATTCTGTGGGGATACTTGAAAATATCCAATAATGTTATAAATATGTTACTTCAAAATGTTATATATTTTATGTGGGTTTTAAGATGAAAAAACCATAATTCACACAGAAATATATATTTTTTTAGTGCTCAAACATACAGCACTTCTGGGGAATTGTGGCAAAATCAGAATCTCATCGCATCCCTTCCTGTTTACTTTCATGATACTGTTCATATTCTCTTCTGAAAATGTTTGTGGTCAGGAACAGTTGAAAGGGATCTACCAGGCCCAGACTGAAAGCTTGGAGGCTCAGGTCATCTCTCTCAGGTAAGTGTACGCAGTTGGGCCAGCGAATTAGGCTTTTTCTTTTCTTTTATTGCTTAAGCATTTAAAAGTGCAATACTCATCTCCTTTCCTCACTGCTTTTCTTTCTCTTTTTCCTCAAATATCTCATCTTTTGCTTCTATCTTCAGGAAGGATCTGTCTGTTAGTCGTAAGGAGTGTGAGGAGGTGAAGGCTCTTCTGAGACACAGGGAGAAACAGGCTGCCAATGCACTGAGGGCTGATGGGGCGCCCCGTGTGGCAGGACTGTGCCTGAAGTGTGCACAGCACGACGCTGTATTGGCTGGGACGCACACAAACCTGCATGTCCAGGCTATTGACAGACTCACAAAGTCAGTGGACACATACACACACTGTTTATTTCATGCATTGCTATTGATACCTTTTCATACCTAGCAACATTTAACATTTGTAATCATGTGTCTTTTATTCTAACCTAGGTTTTGTATTTCTTTGTCTATCAATCTTGTAGGGAGCGTGATGAGTTACTGGTGGCTCTACGCTCTGTGCGAGCCAGTCAGCAGGAGGCTCAACAGAGGGAGTGGTCAGCGTGTCTCCAGGTCAAACAGGCTGTGGAGATGGCGGAAGAAGCAAATCTATACAAAGCTAGGGTCAGAAAAACATCTAAACCTCCAGCTAAAAGATTCCTAAGTTCTAACTTGTTGTTTCCTCTTCCTACTGCGGCTGGTTACCCCTTCTAAATCTTCTATTTCATTTCTATGCATGCAGGCGGAGGTGCAGTGTGAGCAGTTGTCCAGGGAGCTGGTTCGACAGAGGGAGCAGCTAGAACGAGAAGCTCAGGTCCTTCAGGAGAGATTGTCTGAGGCCAGAGAGGAGGGCCGAGCTGAAGCCCGCAAACAAAAAGAGGAGCTGGCACAGGCTGTAAATCTTTCTTTATAGAGAATCATTGTATATGTATGTAATTCTGTCCAGCATATCTTTTTGCTTTGAAGTACTGAACTATACTTGAATAAATAAAAAAATCCTATTTTTATGATTTTTATTGACTAGAGGTAAATCGATAATTTTTTTTGGCGAAAGTATAAATTATTCTCTATTTGACTGAAATGAAACTCTTGTGTGTGTGTGTGTGTGTGTGTGTGTGTGTGTGTGTGTGTGTGTGTGTGTGTGTGTGTGTGTGTGTGTGTGTGTGTGTGTGTGTGTGTGTGTGTGTGTGTGTGTGTGTGTGTGTGTGTGTGTGTGTGTGTGTGTGTGTGTGTGTGTGTGTGTGTGTGTGTGTGTGTGTGTGTGTGTGTGTGTGTGTGTCCGTGCGTGCCTGTCCGTGTATCAGGTGTCCAGCCTCTCCCAGTGTGTTGCTGAGTTGGAAGGGCAGCTAGACAGAGCTCACAGAGACAACAGCTCACTGACCAATCAGCTGGAAGAAACTCTCCGCCAACTAACCAATCAGGAACAAGATAATACTAAGGTACACTGTGCGTTTTGTATGAAAACATAAAGTAGAAATGCAGAAAAAGCAAGCATGTAAAGCAGATGACCAACTTTGAGGGGATAGAGGTGAAGAGCACTCCTAATACACAGAAGCCATCTGTATTGTCTAATTGTAAGGCTTTTATAAATCCACTGGATGGCAGCAAAGGTTTATCTATTTCATCATTTTAGTTTTGGTTGTTGAAAGGGTAAATTCAACATGACTCCAAGAATATGTTTAAGATAAGGTAAATAACCAAGCTGCATGTCAAGTATTTCAGGTTTTAATTTTGTAAACAGAAGTAGGTGTATGGGAATACATTCATGCAAATGGTCGCAAAGCAGTGACATATTGCATAGTGGATGGCAAGGATTTACATACTCTGTTGAGTGACTGAATACATGATTCAAAAGGAAATACCCTCCAAGATAATGATATTTTAAGATGATAAAATAAAGACAAATGATGAAGGAATAGGCAGGAAGTAATATTTGTTGATCGTAGGACTGGCTGTTTTTAATCAGTCGTTATCTCTAGGTCTGTGTGGATCTTCGATATCAGCTTAGCCAGGCCCAACTGAAGAAGGAGGAGGCAGAGAGAGAGCTCCGAGAGCTCAACACCAAGACCGGCAGAAATATGGAAAAGGCTATGCAGGTACGTCTGCAATCCACCCGTGGATTAGTTGACTTATATTAGATGTATTCGATTATTTCAGGAGTTTTTAAATCAGCCAATGAGTAGTTAGCTGAGTCGATAATTAAAAGTCTGCATTTTTTATGCATAAGTAACAAGATCAAGAACCCTCAATTATTCATATCTAAACTCCCAAATCATTTCAACAACCATCAGTTTTCCAGACTGTCCAGTGGAAATATTGACTAATGAGAGAGAAGCCCTGGGGCCTATTGCATAAAAGTGGAATAAAGATATCCGGGATGATTGATAAAGCCAGCCTTGACGAAGTCTAGCCTGGGCACTTTGGATCAGTCAGTTGCATAAACGCCAATCCAGGATCAAAAGGGCCCGCTTTGTCAAGCCAGGTGTAAGTAATTCTGTTAAGTGCCAGCCCACAGCTTTCAGAAGTAGACCCAGAGATCGAACACAGATTTACTGACGTAAAAATGGAAAAGAAGGCCCATTTTCCCACAATGCCTTGCTAGTTTAAACCATAAATCAGGGGGCAGTTCATTTCATACAGCAGATGTATTCTCTGCCGACTGATATTGGTGTCCCTGCATTGTTTTATGATAAAATAGTTGACAGTGAGCAGTCTGCAGGTGCATCTAAATACTTAATATCATGGAAAGTCCATTCAAAAAGTGAAACTTTCATAGATTCATTACACAAAGTGAAATATGTCAGGCCTTTTTTTTTGGATGATTAATTGATCACGGAATAAAAAATCCAGTATCTCAAAATATTAGAATATTACATACAACCAATCAGAAAAATTATTTATAATACAGAAATGTCGACCTTCTGAAAAGTATGTTTATACTAGATTAATTTCACTTCATGTGTAATGAATTTATAGAATATATTTAAGTTTAAGTTTTTGAATTAAATTACAGAAAAAAGGAATTTTTCATTGATATTTAATTTTATTTTAGATGCACCTCGATATAGTTATAAGTACAAAGTGAATTTATTTGACCCACATATGCAACGTCATCTGCCATCGATAATCAGTTGTATAAATATAGCCTGCAATATGAACAGACTATCACATAAATTATTATAATTTATATCATTGCATCTTAATCTAATTATAATTAAGTTAATTATAAATGGTTCAGGTTAAATAAATAAAAAAGAAGAACTATTTAACTAAATGACAATGCAGTCTTTTATGTGGTACCTTAAAACAGGCTAATGAAAATAAAGCAGTACACAGAAGATCATGGAATAACTGTTAAACACCTTGATTTCAGATCGGAGTGACAGCTGACTGAGCCAATCAGGCAACAGAATAAGTTTATCCTTTACGTTTAGCCTGGTCCCGACCAGGCTAAACGTAAAGGATAAATCTCCATGGTAACTTATGTCCCTCCGCTTTTATGCAACCGGATCAAGGCTAACGCAAGCCAGGATAACCGAAATATCCTAGGTTAATCCATTATCTTAGTTTTATGCAACAGGCCCCTGGTACACTTGGGGACTTGTCAATTTGAACATATGAATTGTTTGTAAATTGAGATGATCAAAAAAATGTTTGTCCAAGCTTTAAATGAGTTTTTTGTCATACTTTAACATTCTGTTTGTCTGAGGGCATAAGGTGGGTTGTTGTGAAAGATTTCCTCACCTCCTTCCATCTCTGCGGGACAGGAAGTGGAAAGGCTGAGCTCAGAGCTGGTTGGCTGTCGGCAGCATCTGGAGGCAGTCCAAAAGGACGGGAGCCAATGGCAGGCCGAAGCCCTGAGCCTAGCAGAACAGCTGGCAAATGCCCAGCGCCAACTGCACCTCACCAGGTAGTACCTAATCCTATTATACACACACACACACACACACACACACACACACACACACACACACACACACACACACACACACACACACACACACACACACACACACACACACACACACACACACACACACACACACACACACACACACACACACACACACACACACACACACACACACACTCTCCCCTCTGCCCAGCTCAGCCCAGTCTAGTCCAGTTCAGACCAGCACACCAACTGTACCGCACCAGGTAACGGCTAATCCTATTATACAAACCACACACACATAAACACACAAGCGCCGCTGTGCCATGGTCCTGGTACCAACTGGACCTCACCAGGTCACCTCTAATCCTGTTAAGCATGCCACCACACACACACACACACACACACACACACGCACACGCACACACACAGCCCACTCTGTGCCACCAGGCCAGTGCCCAGCAACAGCTCCAGCAGAGCAAAAATGGCGCCAGAGCATTTCTTCTGTTCCTGGCACACACACACACACACACACACACACACACACACACACACACACACACACACACACACACACACACACACACACACACACACACACACACACACACACACATATATAGAGAAGTGCGGCTGATGGTCACTGGACAGCCTGGCCTCAGTGCCACCTGCCAATGCCCTGCACCCGTTCTCACAACAGGAGCTACCGGCTCCCTCCATCTTGTATCTTCCCTCTCTATCTATTCCTGCATCTTTCCATCCCATATATATCCCATGGATCCCCTAACCCTCTGCTGTTATTTAAACACCTATTTATTCCACCCATCCATACATGCTTCTTTCAACCTGCAGCTCCAGCTCTTCCCTGTCTTTCCTTGCCATCCAATACACTTTAAATGATTCATTTCTCTTTCAACATCCTTTCTTCCTAATTATTCTTATTTTCTGCATTCCACCTGCATTCTTCCTTTCTCTCTTCTTTCCCTCCTGTCATCCGCTGGCTGATGTTCCCTTCCACACCAGCCACTGCCAGGGCCATGCCAGCCCATGCCAGACGCCCAGGGCACTGTCTCACCCCCGTTGCCCAAAGTCGAGGTGTCTGAGATGGGCACAGATGTGGCGGTGGTGCCCTGTGGTGCTCAAGGCTGCGGGATGCAAGTTTGTGTTATCTTATGTGTGTGTGTGTGTATGCTTCTTTATTTTAGTTTATGTGCGTGTCAGCTTCTGTATTATTGTTTACGTGTGTGTCAGCTTGTTGGTATGCGTGTGCAGCTCCCGACTTGACCTGTGTTTAAGTGTGTTGGTCTGTCAGCTGGCCAGCGCTAACTCACTGGCTGCATGGAGGTCTGTCATGTGTTAAGGGGTGAGATAAGGTGTGTGTGTGTATATATTTTGCAGCCAGCTGTGGAGAATGACACGCATATTAATATGGCAACATGATGACTTTGACCTGTACTAGAGCAGCCGCTGGACTGAACCATTTTACCGCCATGTGTGCGGGTGTATTTGCATGAGAGAGTTTATAGTTTTATCTGTCCGCAGATGCATACTAGATGTTTGACAGCTGTTGACTTGGCTGAGCTTGTCGCCATTCAAATTCAATTTTGGCCATTAGTTAAAGCCACTTTTGAAACTGATTTAATATGGGTATTTCTTTTCTTTCAGTAGTGCATGGGAATCACATTTAATGTTTAAAGCAAGAGTTTTTAGCAATCAGTATTGTCATCAGGAGGACACAACAGTTAACATATCCAAAGTGATACATAACAAAAAGATGATGAGGGTTAATGGCATGTTGATAAACAGGAACAGCTTGTAGGGACCTTCATGTCTGTGCCCAAAGCATTGTCACATGACAGAAGATCAAAAAAGTAGTTTGCAGACCTACATTTCTTATGGAGCTAACCATGCTTATAGCTTTGGTTTTAATCTATTACACAAACCCACAATACACATTTTTAATGTATTTCCAAGTGAAAATGTTCTAAATGTTCTGAAGAAAATGTATACCATCAGTACTGGTGAAGGAAAATTATATTTGATCATACTCTGTCGAGACTTTAACAAAAAAAAACACAAATTTGATTTATGTCGTCAGCACATGCTGATCAGATGTTGGAGTACAAAACGAATGTGTTAAACTATTTGCCCGATCCAGACCAATATGTGGACAATCTGACAAGCACCTCGGTTGAAGCATACTTACGCCTTCAGATATATAAAATACATACAAATCAGTATAACTAATTAGCATAGCTAAAGGTCATCAATGTGTCAATTTTAATGTTATGTTTATTATTAAAAATATTTTTTTTTGTTATTTTTTGGGGCACTTCTTTTGTTGCCTTTTTACACAATACACAAACACAGGAACTCTGGAGCAAGAGGTGTACTGAGGAAACACAGGAGAATTCAGTTTATAATATTATCTCTTACATTTAAGCTGTCCAGCAGAAGCCCATAAAGTATTTCTATTCATCCATTGATCATTGTCACAGTTTTTAAAACTGGGAAACAGAGTAGAAAGCAAGCATCAACACACACACACACACACACACACACACACACACACACACACACACACACACACACACACACACACACACACACACACACACATATATATACAGTATATAATGATTCTTGAGAACCGGGACAAAAGGCCGTCTTCCATATGTAACTGCTGTTATCTTAATTTAATTTTTTTTTATTGCAGATGTTATTAGGGATTAAGAATAGTATGTCTGGAGCACAATTATCCCCTTAAATTTAATTTTATCATTATTATGTCAAATATATGACACTTGTTATCTTCTCACGACGTCCAAAACAGTGTGTCCACAGAGAGGGTTTCAATCTTTCATATGCAATAAAAACAAAAAAATGTACTTCAATGATTAAAAAGTGCTTTTTTTCATCAAAAGCAACACTTAATAATCTCTCATATCAATAAAACTGTTTTTCTTCAACACATTCATGTTTGGTGGTGGGACACTTTTTGTCACCACCGTCAGACAATTCATTCAAATGTAATACAATCAGCCAAAATAAGGGGCAGCTGTCACGGCCTCCACACACATCTTACCTCTACTGAGCGTCTACTGCGCGTCTGCGTCAGACTTTTTGTCACTGACCGTGTAATCAACCTAGAGCGGACACACATCCAACCTGTGCCGCACTGCAGACACCCGTCAGAGGCACGTCTGCAGCGACGCTCCCCTTTACCTCAGGAGGCTCGCCTATTTTTTTCTCGGGTCTCTCTGCTTTAACTGATAGAGAAATACTCTGCTGAGAGTCATTTTGACATCATACCGGCAGCTTTCGCTGTAGTTTCACCATTTCCTGGTGTGTCCCATTCAAAATAAAACTTCCAACAAGCGAAAATGTGGGGAAAAAAAAGGCAATGGGGCGCACAGATTACTGTCCAGACTCAATATAAATCATATGCATCATAAATTACATGAAAGAACTTCATTTTTAATGGGAATTATCTATGAAAACTCTATATAGAAAGATAGGGCTTTTAGAAGCAGCGCTGCAGCAACGTTCCAGGTGTGGCCAAGAAAAGTGCGAGAGACGCAGCAGTAAGGTAAGGCGACACGCTCCAGAGGTAGACGCAGGATGTGTGTGGAGGCCGTCAGCCTGTCACTATGAAGGACCTCTTGTCACATTCTACCTCTGCAGAGCACATTAGAGTCAGACAGGCTCTGATAAGTGTTGTAGTTTGAGAATATTTTACATTCCAAATCTTGAAAGTCCTGCGTCACAACCATGATACGTCAACACCGACTTACAATTTCTGAAGAAGTTCTATGAAATGTTTCGATCATTTTATTTTCCTTAAGTAGTTCATACTAGCACCTATCATCAACAGAAAAACCAAATGGCTACTAGAAAAACTCAATTTGTTCTGTTTAAGAAATGATAAATATGTCAACACCGTCAGATGTCAAAAAAAATTATATTCATATACATTTTGAAAATATTTTTTGTGGCCTCTGTCAGTCTTGGTGAATATTTGTGTGATCACTATACATCTCATGGGTCTAGCATAAATTGAGGGGAAATTAATTTGTGTTTTTTGGTGTCTGACGGTGTTGACGCAAAATAAGGAATGGCAAGCTAAAAACCCATTTTGATAAGGAATGGCAAGGTAAAAAGCCCATTTTGATACAAAGGACAAAAGCTGGGAGGTTGTGTCAAAGCTTAGCTCAGTAGCTTAGTATACGTTGGATACATACATGTCATTTAATTTGCCTAAACATAGGGTTTTTTTTTTCAACTTTGCACCCTGTTTTGTCCCACTTCTCAAGAATCACTGATATATGTATATGCACACACACATCCACATGTCACGCACACCTGCTGAGATTTGGTCCCCGGCTTTTGTTTATCCTCAGGCCAGTACGCCCCCCCCCCCCATTTTCATTCTTGTCATGTTGTTCTTATGCTTTTTTTTCTCATGCTGTCCCAAACTAAACAAATAAACCAAGCAGTTGTTTACCTCTCTCTCTCTCTCTCTCTCTCTCTCTCTCTCTCTCTATAGCTCTGTCTATCTCTGGGCCTTCTGGGGTTATGCATAACTACGCGAGATCCATTTGTAGTCAGGCTTCTGTTTGCCCTCTCTTGTTGTTCACTACAGAGGCATGCATGAGTCTTTTGTAGCTGTAGGTGGCTGGTTTCTGTTACTGTGTTTATGTGCATTGTAAGAGGGTAAGAGCACAGCAGCGAGGCTGGGAGGCATTCGTATGACTGGCCTTGGAACACAGCTCTTTGATTCTCTCTCTGCAGCTTGCTCGCTCCCCTCTTTCATTCTGTCCTCCTCTCATGGCCCAAATGATTACAGCCTGCCTTCAAACATGAGCCATGAAGCACAGACATCCTCTGTTTGATTTCTGATAGCCCTACCTTCCTTTCTGATAAACACTTACTTATGCACACTTATATACACTCTCACACACACACACACACACACGCACACGCACACACACGCACATGCACACGCACACACACACACACACACACACACACACACACACACACACACACACACACACACACACACACACACACACACACACACACACACACACACACACACACACACACCATACTTATATTTGTTTGTCCAACTGCAGGCCTGCAAATATGCACACTGATTCGCACATCAGCCGATTCCACATGCCTATACACACGGCCACCAACACACACACACACACACACACACACACACACACACACACACACACACACACACACACACACACACACACACACACACACACACACACACAGATGCATGCACGCATCCTTTGGGTCCCATGGCGGCTGGTGCGCTGCGCTGCGCTCCAGGATTGGATCATCAGCCAGCTGTGAGTTGGACAGCCCAGGATCTGTCCTAATCCCCGCCACTCTGTTCACATCGCCTCACATACACACAAACACTCCAGTCCCGGCCCCAGCCCAGCAGAGGGCTTACCAAGTTTGTTTTGTTTGTTTGCTCCTGTCTTCACTTTCTTCACTTTCTTTCTTTTCTTCCTTCCTTGTCTCGATCCGGCCTTATTTCTCCCTGTGTTGTGATCACAGATCCCGGAAGGCCGCAGTGAAAACTGCCCAGCATAACTTCTGTTTCAACAAATGCCAGATAGGCGTGAATGTGTAGATGTGTGTGTTTTGCATGCGTAAAGTGTTCCCATGGATAGTTGGGACCTTTCGTGCCTGCTTTGTGGTTTGGACGAGTTGAATGTCTGCGAGTCCCCAAATCTGGTTATCCCCATGAAATCAAGAATCCATGTTCATGAGGGTGCTTGTTCAGAGCTGTAGATGGACATGGAGCTGAAAACGCAATAAGTTGACTTCCTGTCACTTTCTCAGCTACAACTTCTACTATGGATTCGTTGGTCTGGAAATGTCCAAACATAACATGTTCATAAAATATGATGTGTGACTGTCATGAACACATGTAGCAGAGCTTTCAGCTAAATTACATCCTGGCAGTCGATAGGATCATAAGGCTTGTTCTCAGCAAGTAAGACAGCTGTTGAACTTGATACTATATATTTTTGAAACACTTTGACATACCTATACGGGAAGAAGGAGTCTGGAGACTCATTCCCATACATCTTTTGACAGTTTTAGAAATTGTTGTTGATTAAGGGATATATAAAATGTATCAATATTGAGTAGTATAGTAATAATATAGTCTGTATACTAGACAGGTAAACAGGTAGACAGAGCTAGAAGGACAGACAGACAGATAGCGTGTCTGTGTTTTAAGGCCACCCTCTCCTTTCTGTGACCCTGAAATCACAAGATGGATACTGGAGAAGCAGAGAGATGAAAAAGCTCCAGACCAACCGCTGTGACTCTCATACGCAAAGTTTCCCAAACTCTATTAAACCTGTCACGCTGCTGCTCTCTGTCTGTACCTCTACCTGGTTCCCTCTTTCCCCCCTCCCCTCAGTTGTAGATCGTGATAGCAAGGTCTGGGAAGGCGGCGTACAGGCCTGTGTCTGTGTGTGAGGGCGGAGAAGTGTAAATGAGGAAGGTGAGGCAGCAGATGCCGCGTCCCGCCAGAGGCTCACTTTGAGCGGGGAGTGAAATCTGGGCGCGACAAAACTGCTGCAAACCAACTCGGCGGGAGGCCCTTGTCCAATCACGGCCCGGAATAAAAGGGCCGGGGCACCACGCGGGCTGCAGTCGCTCAGGAGAGGTGGGGGCCATAATGAACCTTCAAGCGCTGCCAGCAAGTGTCTCACACACACACACGCACACACGCACGCACACACGCACACACACACACACACACACACACACACACACACACACACACACACACACACACACACACACAGCATCTTCCATTCTACCTGCTCTACAAGCTCTACAGCGACTGTGCTTGACTTTCTGTATGTGCGTTAACACATGCATGAAATATCTTTGGTTGGAGATGTGTGTTGACTCGTCTGTGAGCGTGCAATAAACAAGTGTGTGCATGCCTTTGTGCAAATGTTAAGTGTTGATACCTTTAGGCTACACCTGTGTCTGTGAAGTTTGATGTGTGTGTGTGTTTGACAGCATCGGGGCAATGCCAGGTATGAGGCTTGCTGTGTGTTTTTTTGTGCGCTTGCCTGTGTGTTTGTGTGTGTGTGTGCTTGTCTGGTCGACAGCCATGTTGTTGGGTAGCAGATGGCACCATGGTTGGCAGGGGAGGGGCTGCTTAGCACAACTAATCAGACAGTTACGGATAGGGCAGCTGGGAGGGCCGTTGGCCAGCCGTGTGAGTGTGTGTGCGCGCGTGTGTGTGCACCACAGAGTGCCATGATGTTGACAGTGGTGGGCCCGTTGGCCCGGTGACGAGACCTTGCTGCGTTCTTCTCTCCTCGCTGTCGGAGTGCCCTCTCTGCCATCCTGCCTTCTCACCTCTCTTGCTCTATCTCTGTCTCTCTAACTCAATCTGTTGAGACCTACTGGGTCTTTTATCTTTCCTTCGCTTCTTTGATTCACTATTCCTCTTTTGTCTTTCTGTCACACTGTTTTACTCTCAGCTGCAGCTTTCTTTCTATGCATTTTTATTCTAATTTGTTCTTTGCTCATTCAAGTTTATGTGACACTAATTGCAACAGAATGTGTATTTTTATCAAGCTGGGAACCAACAAATGGATTTCCTTTTTAGTACCCAGCATTTTTTTTGTTGTTTCCATCCTTCTGCTTTTGATTGTTGTCTTCCACTTTCACCCTATCTCAGTGTGTCTTGTGTTACAGCATATCCACCTAGCATAAGACATCTGAAAGCTTAGATCTAGCAACATGCGGGGACTCTTGTTGCTCATATGTGGAGCTTCTATGTGAAGCTTCAGCACTAAGCATTGTAGTAGCACAAGTACCTTTTTACCAAGAAATCCACCATCGCTGAAAAAAGACCACCTCTCAAGACTGTCATGTTTAACTTGTTTCAGTTGTGAGTTCCAGGATAACATTTGGAATTGTTTTTTTTTAATCAGGACGAGATGTAGGTTTAAATCAAAGGATAGATGGCTCTTCACTTTTTTCTGTTCATATTCTATTTTTAGTGTTCTTTCCTCTCCGAGTAGTAGTGCACATTTCTTTATCTCAATACAGATCTTTCTATTCATCCATCCATCCAGGATTATTAGGCGGAACTGTAATCTGTCCATCCTGCGGGGCTGGGGATGGGGTAGAATAGACAGATCGTTGACTGCTAGAACCTCAGGCAAGATGGAGGCAAATCTGTCGGCTACAACTGTTGTCACCCCAGCCAAGTGTGCCCTGGGACACTGGCCTACATACACACACTACTGCTGGAGGACAGAGAACCAAAGGGAGAGCACCAGCCAGCCCTCTGCCATCCATCCCCTCTTCACCTCATTCCATGCTCATTTTTTATTGCCTCTCATACACTATCAATATAAAACCATCACTTCAAACTATCTATATATCTGATGTTTTTTTTAGAATACACATGAACATTTTTAGAAAATACCTTAGTGTTTGCTGAAAGGGTTTAGTGAACATTTTTAACTTCAGAGGACTGCACTGCTTGATACTTGTTGTGAGTGCAGTGTATATGGAGCCTCAATGAATCTCTGTGTGCGTGTTTCAGTCAGTCAGTCATCTGATCAACTTTGTGGCTTCACACACCCCTGCTGTGAAGGTGGTGGCACAATCGGTGACTCTACACTGTGCCAACTGCCCAACAGGCACAGCTTTTATCCAACATGATAGGACCTCAATTCTCTCTTTTAACCTTATTGATCTGTCCTTTTTGTCTTTTCATCCTCTTTATTTTTACCTTTCATAGCTGCTCTTTGTACTCTTTTTTTCTCTTGCCTACAGTCTACCCTGTTTCATCTGTTGCCCCTTTGTGCACACACCAGTGCCAATCAGTGCCTGGTAGGTAGCAGGGCAGTGCCCCCATCATCAGCATATCGTGTCGGGAGATGTGTCACAAAGACACCATCATAGATAGAAGGGAGGAGGATGAGATGGGTTTAACGCAGCAGCATGGTGGAGATATCCTGGAAGATACAGATAGAGGAATACTGGAGGGGGAGCCAGTGGCAATTATTCAAGGAGTGTGTTGTATATTTGGACAAGAAAGTAGGGTAATGACTGGAACTCATCTACCGGCACTGGATGTGAGACCATTCCAATGTTATTAAAATATTGTTTTATTTGAAATCCACCAATGCTGATCCATTGGGCCAAGTTACATTGCGGTTGTGTTGCATATACGAGCACTTGAAGGAAACTTTTGTCTGCAATTATTCATTGTTTTAGAGAAGTGTTTTAATGGCTGGCATAAACTGTAGATGTATTCTCATATAATGCATCGAAATAATGAGTTTATGTTGATTTGGTTTTATGAATGTATATGAGGTTGTGATTTTTTTACTTTAAAAAAGTCTGTTGCTGCATTGCTTCTTGCAGTCTTTGTTTATATTATTGGACATGGTGTAATGCCAAAGCTATATTTAAGGATAATGTTGCTCCTCGTTCCACACAAAGAGCTGTATGAACCCAGTTGAAAGAAATATTGACACAACCATGACACTGTTTAGAGCGGGCTGTTAGGAAGGAGATACAAGTAGATGATGCACAGACAAATAACACTGGAGAAGTTTAAAACATAGCCAGAAGTGGATCTGATATAATGAGAGAGAGAGAGAGAGAGAGTTTCCCCAAGCTTGTAACTAGATGTGAGGGGTAAAGGACAATTACACAACATCAGGTATGTCTCAGGTGTCAAGTGAATTCCAACGCAAGTGGATTGTGCTCCCACCATGAGAAAACACTCCATGTGGTAAAAGACTTCTCACTTTTTTTTCTCTCATCTGAATTTTTTTTTGTCTTCTAGGAAAAACATGATGAGCATTGCGTGGAGGTTAAACTATTTAACATAAATTAGAAATGTACTCCTTCCTGTTATTCGGTTATTCCATTCCATCCCCAAACCTACTTTTAAGGCAAATATATATATCACATATTATACTAAAACATTCATATCGCATGTATTAAACACATTATCAGATGGCTAATGAGAAGTAACTGGAAGCTGGTATCCTGATGGAAATAATTAATTTCAAGCAATAATTTACCTTCCCAGCTGAAGTTGATTCGACCCCCTGCCCTGCCACATATGCTACCCGCAACTATTTCTGTGGGGCACAGATTTGACACTTACGTTGGGTCCTGGGTTTCTGGATTGGGTCAGACTCGGAGCATATTGTACGTATGGTGTGTGTTTATTTTTAAAAATCACAGATGCCTGCGCTGCCAGTTCGCTCTTCCTGTGTTAAGACCATCAGTCATCTGTGCCAATTAGGAGTTTAAACTTCTCTCGCTCTGTTTAGTGAGCAGATAGATGACAGAGGCCAATCAGCAGATAATTATTTCAGTCTATAGCTGAGTTCCTCTCTGAGGGAATGTGTGCTGTAACAGTAAATGTTTATTTTTTCTGGGAGGGGTTGTGTATTTGTAGATGTCTGTGTTGTACATGCATGTATTTATTCATAGGCTTGAGAGAGGGAGAGACAGCTTTGAAGATGTGCATATTTCAATGGAGTTATTGTCCATACTTGTGCACATGTTTGTATTGGAGAGGGAGGGCAAATTATATAATCTTTTTTTTTTGCAAATATTTTGCTATTTGGTCACAATTTGGTCATCACTGACCTTGGTGGCAGGTGGGGGGCTTGAGCCCTCCTTGAAGAAGAAAAGAGGCTTGGGCCGCCCGCTGTAAACAAAGTTGACTTGCCGACAGATGGATTGAATGACAGAGACGCTAACTGAGCCAGGAACGGGCCTGGCAGCATCGCACTGTGCAGTGAGAGAGGGAGGAAGAGAGAGAGAGAGATAAAGGGGGGCGGGGATGGTAGAGAGAAGAGGTGGCCAACAGGAGAGGAGGTGTGAACAGGTGCAGGGCCGCTGAAGGAAGAACCAGCAGATGGAGAGAGACACAGCCAGTTTAGTTACAGGAAAAGGGTGGGAGGCAAAAGAGGAGGGGAGCAGGGAGAGATGGAACCAGCAGAAAAAAGGACCAGAGCAGAGACTGTAACATTCTGGACGGATGGATGGATAGACTGATAGAAAGATGGCCTGGGAAATAACTAGGGCCTCTGTGTCTGATGTGTTTGTTTCCCAAAGTAGATGAGGGACATGAAGGGGAGGGGGTCAGGAAAAGAGTGGATGCATAATGATTCACTTACATCACCCCGAGGTTTAATAAAAATGTGCTAAAACACACTGAGGTGGGTGTGAGAGAAAATGTTGACACCGTGTGCGGTCTGCAACACGAAACCATTCAGATGTTTATTGTAGGCAGCATCATCGATACACAGCGCAGCAAAGGTTCAATATGTCACTTTATCTTCTCTGCTGTGTGCACTCATCCTTTGTTGGCAGTTCCAGTTTGATCGGTCTAAAAAAGGCCTTTATCTCACTCAATGTCTCTGAATCGCACACATGAACAAACGCACTCACACATAAAGTGGAAATCATCTTTGTAATTGTGCCTATCAAACGGTTGAATATTAATGTAGTCTGATTGATGCAGTCTATCCAAAATAGCTGTGGATATACTGGAATTCCTCCACACAAATGAATCAACACGACTCTCACCATTTTGAGATGTTGAAATACGAGCAAAAGGTTGATCAGATATATATTTCTTTTTATAGATAATGTTAATTAGATCCTTACAAGCAGCCTGAGATATGACATGTCAGATTGTATACATCTGAAATGATCATTTTAACATTTAAGCATCATTTAAAAATAATATTTGGTGCATTGATATTAAGTTGTATTGTAACATTGACATTAGTATAGCTATTACAGATGGTCCTTTGTGAAATAGTATTTGTCATCCTATTGATTCTCTATGCCTCCTCAACAACTCTTAGCCGGGATCATCAATGTCTTGCAACAACCAGTCGAAACAAAGCTCTTGTGTTTGCATGTTTGTGCTATAGGTTGTTCACAGTCTGTTCACCTGTATGTTAATTTCACACCTGTTGTTTTACACTAGAACATTAAGGAAGATCTTTATGAATATGCATTCATATTCATATATCTAGAATTAGTTTTGAGTAGTTTTCCATAAGGTTTTTTTACGTTTTATGATTTAGATAGAGTAATATTTCTTTAACAGGATTCTTCCAAAAGTCAACTCGAGTTTGAAAAGAACTTCATCAATTATGTTAATGTTTTTTTAATGTTAATTTTTTGAATTATGAAAATGTGTATTTGTATTTGTGTACATGTACATGTTGTAGTCCTTATTGTTTGAGTGTGTGTGCTCATACAGTTAAAAACATCAGATTGTGTGTATGTATCAGGTAATACTGTGGTAGAGCATAGTCTCTTTTACTTAAATCCAAACAGCGGTCAGTGGTCTCTGGCGTTGGCGAATGTCTCCAAATCCTCCAAGTCCACCGTCTGACTCCAATTTGTGCTGGTTCTCTGATAAACCGCGGCATTTGGTGCTTCTGGCGTGGGATGCCGGCTGCACCATGGGGTGCTGCAAACTCCGTGCTTGGTCAGGCCCTGGCACCCCACATCTAATGGGCAACAGCTTGAATAGTGCCCACTTAGGCAGGCCGTGCAGACTGAGCCCCCTCCTCTTCCTCGCCGCTCCAGCCAGCCACCGCCTCTGCCACCCCCCACTTACCCAGCAGCCACTGTACCTGGCCACAGCCCCAGAGCCATTCCAGCCTACCTAAGGCCCCTGGCCCACGCAGCTCTGGCCATACTTACCAAGCTGTCCGAACGTGCATCAGGCCAGGCATATACAAACAGGCCCAGCTATCGGCTAACTGAACATTCAGTCTATTGCCTCCTAGGCCCAAACAAGAGTTCCTGCCACAGGCAGCAACCCAGGGCCCATTCACCAATTAGCTGGAAGGCAGATTATTTTCCAGGGAGAATTATCCAGCTCCAGCCCCACATACTCTGCCTCTGCTCTGCCCGTCGCTCTTAACACTTGCTCCAGGGCTTGGCTCTCCGCTGACATTTCTCCTTTACTTTCTCTTTTTTATGCTTTAATTTGACATTGCTCATCAGCAGCCATTTTGTGAAGCATTTACAAGTAAACATGTTGCATTTGATTGGGTATACGAAATGGCGCAGGGGAAAGAACCACATAACTTGGCCTGATTTTCCAGCTTTTGATTTGATGCTCGATGAGGCTTTCGGGCCCTTGCCATGGGGATTTGAACCCTCAGGCCACACAAAACAGTAACTCTCCTCAATGGAGGCCCTGAGTCTGTTCTGTTCTGTCGAGTTAAACTTTATTAGGTTGTACTTGAAAAGTTTTGTTTGAGTAGATGAGCAGGACCCAACAGATGCCAAATGTGTAGCTCTCTGTGTTTTTGCTTTTGTATGTTCTGTTTTTCATTGCTCTCCTCTTCCTCACCAACACTCTATTGCTGACTGCTGGAACTTTCTGGCGGTCTCTCTGATGCTAATTGGTGGGTAAACAGGTCTGGTGTGAGTCCCCCCCCTCAATTGCACACAAGCACACACACATAGACATACACAAATATAAACGGCCCCCTGGAACCTCTTGCAGGACCAAATGGCTGGCAACGCCTGCTCGCCATCTCCCGCTGAGCCCTGGTGTGCGCTTTGGTGGCTCAGGCTGCTGTTCAAGCCCAGCGGGGGTTCATTCGCTTACACACACACACACACAAACACACTCATATACACACACACACACACACACACACTCATATACGTACACACACAGTCTCCTTGTGTCTCCTGCACACCCGCCACCCGCTTTCACACCCCAGACAGCAGGACAGCAGGAGAACACACACACACACACACTAAGGAACAGACAGACGCGGTCACTTTAGAGATGCAGGCCAAGCGCTGTAGGGGAGAAAAGTTTTCACTTAAACTGGAGAATTCTCTCTTCATTAGCGCTTTTGGACTTCAGAGTTCTGTTTATTTGTTCGTTTTTTCATGTCTTTGTTGTCTTTCTTTTCTCTCTGTCTTTGTCCCTTCCTCTGTTGTTTGGATATATTTGGACTTCGCTGAGTCAGAAAGTCTGGCTCAAACACCAGGAAAATGCAGTATTGTTCAAAGCCAAAGTACTTTGCACCTTAGTTTGAATCTTACCTGCAGCACAGTTTTCAAATTGAGATTGAAATGTCGATTAAAGTGATTTGATTGGTACCAAGTGCGTCATGCTAGTCGGCATGCCTGTCCAGCTAGGCATAGTGTGCTACGTTTTCATGCAGTTATCTATCTATATTATTATAAATATATCCATAAGTCATATGTAGTCTATGTGCAATCCTATTGTAAAAGGGAGAAATGATATATCAACTGATGTTAAGTTGTTGTCACGTTATATGTTCTGGTCTAAACTGAATAATATTGATAGAAGTTGTACAGGAAATGCAAAGGACGACGTAAAGCTTGAACAAAGCAATATCACAAAGGAAATCAATATTTTCTTTCACATTCTCTTGCAGTCTCAGACCATCATCCCTGACTTTTGACCAATCAGAGGATTAAGCTTCTATTCTGGACCGGTCTGTAATGGACCCTTGTGCTTCTGCATGTGGAGTGTGTGTGTGTGCGTTTTGTTGACAGCTGCAGTATTACTCAGGGGTCTTCAAGCTGACAGTGGCCTGACACTTTTACCCCTATATCCCCTGAGTCTTCTCTGTCATTCTACTTTCTATCCTTTCTTCTATTCCCTTGTTTTACAGTGTGTGCTCTCCTCCTGCTTTTTGTCTCGCCTCTGTGTGTATCCATCAGTCTTTCTCTCCTACATTATTGATATCAAGTATGATGGACTTCTTTAGGAATGCATATGATCCTTTCTCATTTGTTCTCATCAAAACTTTTGGATTCCAGAAATAACTGTTTCAACTTCCACAAAAAAACTGATGACCTGAATTTGTATTTCACATCTACTTGAAAAATGCCCCTATGCTCTTGAATCACGCAATTTGCACATTGCATAAAGGAATTATTACATTTACTGATTTTCAAATGCATTATATTATTTTTTATATACTGTAATAATGTAAGCCGCAGGGCTTACATTAATTGACCTGTGTTTTAATTGCATAAACAACGTTGATCATTCCAAGGTATACGTTTTTATGTATTTGTTGTTTGTAAAAACATGCCAAGCCTGTATTTCTAGTCATGATCAGTTGAATAAACATCAAACTGGCAATGCACCAACAATTGAAATGGAAGAATGTATTACATATTTTAAGATAGAAGTTGTTTTCCGCAGGAAGTGTAAATGGTGTTCAGGCTCCACTTACAGAACATAATTTACCAGTCATCTAAAGCACAGATGAACATTTAAAGCTCCCATATTATACACTTTTCGGTTCTATTATACACCATATTATATGGTCTTAGTGGTCCCTAATACGTTTTTCTTTAATTGTTTGCTGAAAAAAACTTTCAGATAATTTATTGTACTATGCTGATGTTCAGCTAATCTCACAATGGCCTATTTTTTAAAAAAGAGTTGCAGGTCCCCTCGTAAATATACAATCTTTGAGCTCCCCCCGCCCCCTGTCCGGAAGCGAAGCCAGATACGCCTCGCCCTCTGTCTGTCAGGGCCGTGGACCAATAAGAAATAGGGGTGTGGGCTGCACAGTGGAAGCTTCTGGCTTTACGGTTTGTGAGGTCAGAAAAGGGGATAATTCTGACTGGAGTGTTTTTGGGGGGAGGGGTGGGGGTTTCAGAAAAGGGGAGAGTGAGAAAAGGAGAGATTGTTATTTTTTTTGATATTTTGGCAGTCTCTAGGCACACCGTGGACGCATGGATATGTTGGAACACATTTAAAAAGTGCATTTAGCATAATATGGGACCTTTAATGTGTGAGAATGAAAACTGGTGTTATACATATTGTGCATCTAATAAACACTGTGCTATTTTGAATTGTCACAGTTACATTTTTTCAGGCATATAACATGATATGCCAACACCATTAGACAATGTGGATGAAGTGAAATTGTGTTTAAATATTCCTGTAACATCCCTTCCCGTTGCCTTTAGACAGGACAGAGAGAGTGCAGAACGGGCTCACGGTGAGGAAATGGCATCTTTAACCCTTTCAGCGCGGGACCGGGAGAGAGAGCTGACTGTGCTGCTGGAGCAAACTGAGGCTCAACACCAGCAAAGAGGTCAGTGCTTCCACGCACAGCAGTGTGGGCTTGGCCAAAAACACTGTCCACTCCAAATATATTTCAACCGTTTTCAAGAAGATCAGTTCTTCTTCTACAAAATTTTTGAAAAAAAAAATTTGTATTGGAATCTCTCTCGGGTCGCCAATGGATGCAGTTGCATCATCTTTCAGTTGCACCATTTCTGTCGCAGTTCAGATGTTCACTAAAAAGTGTTTTGGAGCCATAGCCCGTTCAAACAGTCTGTCTCTCAGAAGTCACATTTAGAGTACAGACATAAGGTTGTAGTTGTCAAGATATTAAATATATATAAGATATTATATGTGTTTAATATTTGGTTGGTTAATTGAAAAATCTTTTAGAGATCATTAATGTTTAATATAACATTAGTCGAAGAAAACATTCTAGAATTTCTTCTCTGGGACATAAAGAAATAAGAAAAAGTGGTTCTGTACCAATAACTTATGAAATACATAATTAAAAAAATAAATGAATGTAAAGTGACCATAGGTATCTGCAGCAACATACATTCACAAGTGAATCTCCGTACTTCAGAGTGGCTCCAGGCCTGTGTCTGGTGGCTCTAAACTGAGACCAGAACAGAACAAAGCACAGAAAACACAGAGGAGTTAATCAGGGTCATACAGTCTTTTCCTCAAGGACATCTCAGCAGGGTTGGAACTCTGCTTGAACCAAGAGTTGAACTCGCGTGTTCCAGTTGAAGGATGGTTTTAGTTCGTACTGTGCACTTCCACCTCGCCCCCTACCAACACAGAACAGCCAGAGTGGGAGGGGACGGACGGCAACACAAACCATTTGATCTGAACAAGACTGAGCTGCAGTGACCTCAGAAGGGCAGAACAGAGCAAAAAGAGCACAACAGAAGCCATGAGAGAGGAAGAGAGAATAGCAGGGCAGAGCAGGGAGAGACCCAGCTCAGAAGGCCCTGTCTGTCTGTCTGCACTGCAGAGCTGCTGCTGCTAGCACATCTGTTGCACCATCTGGATCCCCCCCCCTCACACCCACCACCCAGCCTCAGCCTCTCTCTCTCCCTCCCTCCCTTCTCCTCTCTTTTTATTTACCTGTGGTTCCCTTCAACAACCGGGGAGCCTGCTGGTACGCACAACAAAGATGGAGGGAATAGAGTGAGAGAGGGAGGGAAAGTGGGGAGTAAACAAAGGGTTTGTTTCTGGCGCGTGTCGGCAGCACACATGTTGTCTAAAGAGAGCTGACATCAGAGCACAGCAGGAAACTGTGGATGGGGAGGGGATGGAGGGGTGGACGTCCTTTTAGTCGCTCGCATCACTTCCTCTCCCCGTGCAACCCAACAGACGAGCTGGATAATTAGCTTTCTTGCTCTCCAAATCCCGCCTCTCTGTCCATCCGTTTGTCCTTCCATCCATACGTCCCCCCTCTCCCTACTTCTTCTCCGCTCCCTCCCTCCCACCTATTTTTTTTTATTTTTTTATTTTTTTTTCATGTTTCTTTTTTGAGTCAATGCGTACAGAGCAGCCGCTAGATGATATCAGATATTTGTGTCTCTCCGTCCCTCCCTCCCTGCCACGCTCCTTCTCTCTATCCCTCCCTCCCCTTATTTTTTTCTCTGTTTGTTTTCCAGTGCCAGTTCTGCTGTGTTTCTGTGTCCCAGGGTTCTTTTTGGCCTACGCATGGCCAGACGCATTCAAAGCCTGTTCAGCTAATTAGCATTCTTCATGCAACTTTTCCAGCACTGACCAAAACTTTGTGGAGTGTTAAGTGTGTGCGCTCTGTCTGTGAGTTTGTGTAGTTTTAGTTTCATGCTCCGTAGCATCCAATTTCTGCCCTCTATGCATTATCTAAAGGCAGCGATCTAGGGGACGGAGACTAGAATGGAAAAAGATTAGGAGTAAGTAACACACATTAAAGACACAAAGTGCAGCTTGTATAAAGTGCATACTATTATCTTCCAAGGTAAGAATAAAACATCCTCCTTTTTATATTCGAACAGCATTTCTGTAGTGCATAAAGAGAGAGAAATGAGTGGAGTCAAATTTCAACCTCCAGGTAAATTATGCTTCTTCATACTTCTTCAACCCCCATTAGCCATTATCATCTGCTGTATGCAAAACTAAACTCTTCATAAGTCTGAGCTACTTTTCAAAGACTGCGTGTTTTTTTTTTGGTTTCGGTCGACTGTAGCAGAATGCAGGAGCAGGTGGATCATCCTCACCATCCAAACGGCAGCCATTGTTATTTTTTTAAAAGAGCAGACATATGTTGGAGAGCTGAACGTGGTTCATTTCAAAGGAATGATGAAAGCCCAGTGTTGGATTGTTCAGAAAGAGGCCCCCCATGAGCGGATGAGGACATGGCAGAAAGGGTGGGAAAGGAGAAAGAAAGCGCTTTCAAACAATTTCTGATTTTACTCTTCTCTCACACATTCTCTATTCTCTGTACTTCTGTTTTTCTGCTCTGTACATCTCCGCCTATTGTTTGAACAGTTTTGATTTTAATCTGAATGTCGACTAAAGCATTTTTTTGGGAATGTTTTCAAAGACACTGGTATCTTGCTTTTGTTTCTGTTATTGCATCGTTCAGCTCTGTCTGTAATGAAGATGTTTTCCTCTGTTGTGTGAGGTTGTTTGGTTGGCCTACTTTTAGAAATGTATTATGTCTTAATAGAACTAACCATTATTTCGTACTTTGAACCACAATCAATTGGAATGAAAGACTATTTGATTTACTTCTCCTAAATTGTAACTTTAATTTAATTAAATCCTGACAACAATACAAAATCTATATAATACACACCAAATCACTAAGGATCTTTCAAATCCCAGTCAGTTTCAGCATTCGCATTGCAACAAAGAAACTCATTCTGGCACCTTACTCCTTTTCCCTTTGTGAGCTTACAAAACAGCCTCCAATATTTTCTGTCCCACTACTTTGTAGTTTATCTGGATAGATTTTATTGTGCCTGTGTAAAGTCATAAACTTTATAAAATCTTGTTCTTCGATGTATGTGCACAGGTACTGGAAATTAGGATGATGAGTTTTTGACAGTTAACATCTAATTTGACATTGAGTGTTTTCCATTATTCTAGGAAGTGGTGACACCCACTAACTTGGCTCAGTTTTATATTCATAGAGAAATAGATGTATAGTGTGCTAGATAAAGTACATTATTAAAATGATACGTGTAAACTGTGTCTTTATGCTACAACTCAAAATGACACAGATGCTCATCGTAGCAGGTATTGAATCTCTTCTCAGTGTCTGTGCAGTGAGGATCTCTCGACAGCTACTGAAAGTGCACACAATCAGAGTAACAACCAACTGTCCCCATGATCTTTTGCAGTGGGAGAGTTGGACGGTCTGCTGAGCTCCCAGAATTCCCTGATCAGGAAGCTGACGGAAGAGTGCTGCACGCTGGGAGTCAAACTGGAAGAGCTGACAGGAAACAGCAGGTTTGTCTTTCCTCTTGCACTCAATTAGGCTTTATTTTCTTTCACTTGTCGATTGTTTGCTTTCTAACTGAGCGGTTTACACACTAACGCAATAGTTCATCTGTTTTACCCAGGAAAACATTTTATGTGTTGAGTTAAAATGTGCTTTTCTCAGCCTCTTCTTTTTCAAATATAAATGTACTCTCAGTTGTTTATTCCCTCTGTCCGTTGGACATCCATGTCATTATTTGACAGTGCATCATCTATCCAGGTTGTTTGGACAGAGCACGTCAACATACTACATACTGCTTCACAGTCTGACCTGTTTTCTTGTTAACCTGATGCTACAGTAGTCACAGCAGGCTTGCACAGCTCTCCATCTGGGCCGCCTGTGTGTGTGTTTCAGTGTGTGTGTGTGTGACAGTGACCCTGGGCCCAGTGTCCTGTCAGCTGTTGGAGCTGTGCTGCACATTAGTCACATGACAGCCTCCAATCTGGCCCTGCCAGACCGCACTGGCCTCACCAGCCACAGGACACATCAACACAATACACACTCCTAAATACCCTGTGTATTTTTCTTTAGAGATAAACATCAAATATCTAATACACATACATGTGCACAGTAATAACCACCTTGAATGTGTTTGCTATGGATAGGATGAACCTTATATCTGCTATATGTGTATGTGTGTTCTGTTGTTTAGCAGCAGTGTGTGTGGTTTGTGCCTTGGGCTGTTTGAGCTCCTGGAGTCCAAGCCCAGTGTAGCGGTTAAAGTCCTGCTGGACAGCCTCAGTCAGGCTAAGTGAGGTTGTACTGAGACACAAGCAGAAAGAAGAACAAGGAAACTCTTTGACAAATAGTTTTCAGTTTGTCTGACTCTGCGTCTTCTGAAGCTTACTCCTACTGATCAGACAGTCTAATGATGTGCAGCAGTCAATGGGGTTCATTAAAGGCCTACTTCACCGGTTTGAATATGAAGGTGAATTGAATTCTGAGATCCTATGTAGTATAAATGTGCAAAAAAAATTAAAATCGGTTCATCCTAGCCTGAGAAAAGGCAGAAAGAGTGTTTTTTTTAACCCTATATTTCTCCTTCTCGTGACATCACAGAAAGAGAAATATAGGGTTAAAAAAAACTTACTTGTAAATATTACTGTGATGTCACAGTAAAAGACATCACAGTAATATTTACAAAGTAAGTTTTTTTTTTTAACCCTATATTTCTCTTTCTGTGATGTCACGAGAAGGCCTTCTCGTGACATCACAGATGTCACGAGAAGGCCTTTTCTCAGGCTAGGATGAACCGATTTCAATTTTTTTCGCACATTTATACTACATAGGATCTCAGAATTCAATACACCTTCATATTCAAACCGGTGAAGTAGGCCTTTAAGTCACAAACTACATAACTATGACCTTTCCTTGTAAGCCTCTTTCTCATTTCCTGTCTGGTTATACAGTATATTGTCACTTTAGAATACATAATACATATTAAAAAAAACAAGTGAATCTGTTTGTTGCAATTGTTCACTGTTCCGTATTTAAAGAAAAAATGCTACTCATCATTATATGATGTATATCAAAGTCCCTGGATCTGAAGACTTAAGATGGAACGTGGGCTCCTTTTTTAAAAAGCGGCTCAAGACCCACCTGTTCAGACCAACCTTTGTTGAGTTTTATTTTAGATTTATTTATTTATTTAATATTTTGAGAGTCTCTCTATTTAATGTCTTTAATTTGTCTTATTTAGTGAATGATTTCTTAAAATATTTTGTATAAATAATGGTTACTTTCAGTGCTCCTACATCATTTTTAAAATAAAATTATTTCAACCGTTAAATCTGTAGTGTGTGTGTGTGTGTGTGTGTGTGTGTGTGTGTGTGTGTGTGTGTGTGTGTGTGTGTGTGTGTGTGTGTGTGTGTGTGTGTGTGTGTGTGTGTGTGTGTGTGTGTGTGTGTGTGTGTGTGTGTGTGTGTGTGTGTGTGTGTGTGTGTGTGTGTGTGCGTGCGTGTGCGTGTGCGTGCATGCGTGTGTGTGTGTGCGTGTGTGTGTGCAGAAGTGAGATGGAGCAGCTGGCCCTGGAGAAGCAGCACCTGGAGGAGACAGTAAAGAGTCTGAGAGCTCGCTGCTCCGACATGGAGGAACAGTGTGTCCAGCACGGCCGCATGCACCAACGCATGAAGGACAGGTACGCAAAGATACACTCACAGCTGCACACTCCATATATTCACCTTTATCAAATGTTTTTGAGTTATTTGGTCCATCTTAAGGAGATGTTTGTATTGTTTACTTTTATTAGATATATATTATGATTTTTTGGTTCCTCAGTCAAGAAGGTTAGGTTCTAGTAATGTTTGAGCCCACTCAGAACTACTACACTTAATTTAATGAAAAACTGGCACCAATACCTTAAGATTATGTATCCTGAGTGTATTTTCAGGCATGAATCAATAAGGTGATTTTTTTATATTTTTAAATAATAACAGCAGCCTTGCTGGAGATTGCTCACAAAGTACGTTTTATTTTTTTATTATTTTTATCTTTTCTATTGCTTCAGCAGGCCTTCTTAAAGAGAAGGCCTGCTGTCTGTGCAGTGACATAAAGCAGTTTTCACATCAAACTATTCTGTTATTTAAAGTTTCTGTAGCTAGATCCAAACTCTTTGGATTTTGGACTGTTGAATGGACAAGACAAGCAATGTTAATGATGCCAACTTGGGCTTTGCAAAGTTCTGATGTTCTTTTTGTATTTTATGGACCAAACGATGAATTGATTAGTCAGAAAAATAATCATCAGATTAATCGACAATGAAGATGTGTGTGTGTGTGTGTGTGTGTGTGTGTGTGTGTGTGTGTGTGTATGTGCCCAAAGTGGGGGTCTCTCTTCCCTCACTAAGTGTGGAGCCCAGTTGGTGAGTGTCTCCACAGGGCGCCTGGCATACAGCCTGGCTCTGCCAATGTGGGTGAGGGTGTGTGGGTGTTGTTTCCCCACTCTGCAGCACCCTCCCTCCCTCCCTCCCCTCCCAACTCCACCTTCCTCTTACACAAAAAAACACACACACACACACACACACACACACACACACACACACACACACACACACACACACACACACACACACACACACACACACACACACACACACACACACACACACACACACACACACACACTCTCTCTCTCTCTCTCGCACCCTGTTCTCCTGCTCCATCACTGACACTACATATTGTCTACCACCCACCGGTGTTAACCTGTCGACAGTCAGACGGTGCCAAAAAAAAATACAAAGTTTACCAAGTCACAGCTGTCTCCTGCTTGTGTGTGACTCTTTCTGTGTGTTTCCTAGAAAGAAAAAACAATTTTAAGTTGTCAGGAAGAAGTGTGAAGTATGAATATTCTGTATGTTTCCACGCATATGTTGTGGTGGTATTTTTATGTGTGTGTGTGTGTAGGGGTTCGCTATTGCATGTTCTCAGGAGGTTTAGCAGAGTCGGAATCTGGCTGCCAAAAGTGGATTGGCTGGGAAGTTGGCACCTAACTTCTCTCCTCTCCCAAATGAACCACGATAATCACTCTTGGCATTTATTGAGTTTTATTTTCTGCTTTTGACACTTACTTGGTTGATGAATCCTCCTGATATTTAAAAAAAAAAAAAACTCTGGAGTCTGAGTTCTACATGAGGTCACTTTTTGTGAGTACTAAGCCGCTTGACCACATTTTTGCATTCTGATCTTAACTTCTTTTTTCGAGATAATTCTTTTGGAAGAAAAAAAGCGTCTTTGTTTGGGAATGCATTTCTTAGTTTTGAGCAGTTAGTACATGTATTTTTGGCATTGTGTGTGTGATGTATTGTAAGTAGGCACAGTACAGAGATACAAGGAGGGCGAGAGAAGTATGACTCACGTTTACGATGATCCACATCGCAGCTGGTACTGGTTTTCTCAGTGTTTATTTTTGGTACTGAGCGTACTCTGGGGCCAGAACTTGAAAACTTGCCACCAATATATTCTTATAATTTTTTGTTATAGCTAAAACAAATATTAAAAAATGAGATCCATGATGTTTATGGGTGATTTAATGCAGCCTGTGATGTCTAAATAAGTCTCTAAACCTACGAACTGTAGACGTCCATTTAGTATGTCCACATGCATATTTTTTTTTATAAGCGCCACGTCAGTCTCTTATATTCTTCTGATCTCGCACTGAAATTCATGCATTTTTCCCAACAGTCTGTGTGTGTCTGCGTGCATACATCGGGTATATGTTAGTCGTTCCCTGCAGGCCCTGGGCGCTCATTGTGCGCCCTGCCGTGCCACTCGGGGGTTTACGGTGTACGTGTTAACAAGCTCAATGCGCTAGTGGCTTCTATATCCAGCGCCCCGCCCCTCCCCGACAGCCTCTCCATCAGCCTGCAATCTGTGCTGCGAAGAGCGGCAACAGCGCAACCACGCACAAAAAACATTTGGAAAATCAGCTTGATTTATTTTTACATGGACACGCTGATTGCCAAACTACACAGGGGTTTTAGCACACAATGTTTTGCTTCACCCACTTCATTATTTATTTCTCTATAGCTGTGTCTTTTTTTCTTTTCTTTTTTACAGGCCTGGAAAATGAAGGGATAGAATGAAGGGTGGAGAGATGAGCAGGAGAGCACAGAGTGAGGGAAGATGCAGAGCCAGTTACTGTAATTTGTTTAAAGATTATTATACATTTATTTTAATGAAATATTTCCAGATTATACGATAATTTTTTACTGTAAATATTTGCAGCATTCATTTCATTTGAACTCTTCAAACCCTCTGCGACTTTATTTCCCAGAATCTTAATTTGATTGCTGACATTTTATGTAATTCTCATGCAATTTTCTGGTGCTGAGGAAAAATGAACACATGATCACACTCTGTAAACTTGACAGTGGTTTACAATGATGATGGCTTGTTTCTCAGTGAGTGCAATTATGATTGTGAGACAGCTCAAATATCAGACTGTAGAATCAGCAACCAAATTACAAAGGCATACAGAAAAAATGCGGGGAATGGATGCGTGTAACTAAAGCAAATATCTTTTAGCACAACTAAAAAAAAAATTCTGTTACTTTTCAATGAATTTGAACTGGCCATCATGTGAATTTCTTTAAGCAGTTTCAATTTTTAATAGAATTCTGTCTAAATCAAAAACCTCATTGTCAATCAGTTAGGAGAGAGACAATAACGAGGTTAATGAAAGCCCTGGTGAAGAGACAACCTAGTGATAAATATTTTGAAAGCTTGTGAACAGCTCCTTTAAATATTTCCTGTTGAGGGTTTAGTTCATATGAGTAGAAAAAGATGTGAAACTGTCCATCACACTGATGTCTTCCTCACTGCCCTTCTCCTATTTTTCCACTTTCCTCCTTCTCCTTTCCTCCTCCACACCGCGTTCTGAACCAAACACCACACAACCTTTTATCGTCTCACAGCTGCTCGCAGGCTGTTTCACCAATTATCACTATGCATCTACACACTGAGGACACACACACACACACACACACACACACGCACACGCACACATACGCACGCATGCACAGACAAACATAACACCAACATTTGCTAAACCACACATAGTGACAGCAGAGTGTGGTTGTCAGCCATTAGTGTGGGTGTGCATGTACTGCTTGGTTGTGTGAGTGTTTATGTGAGCTTACAGCCCACTGTGCAACCCTTTAAGGAGAGCAGCAACATATACGCAGATGTGCCTGTAGATCCACAGGCTTCACTGGGCCATATGGCCTCCTCCAAGAAAGATGGTGCGTGCGTCTGGAGGAGAGCAGAGGAGGGAGGGAAGGATGGAGCGAAGGATGGCAGAGGGATGGAGGGCCATGTGTGGTATGAGCTGTGCAAGCAGTTGTTGAAGTATGTATGCCTGTGAGTGAGTGTGTGTGTGTGTGTGTGTTTGCACCAGAGGCTCCAGGAGATTGGTTAATGGAACAAATGGTCGTGGCGGGCTGGGGAAGAAGGAACAGGCTTGCTGCTACCGCGGGCGGACAGCAAGCCCCGGGCGAGGGCTGCTTCATCTGGGTTCCTGCCACACACACACACACACACACACACACACACACACACACACACACACACACACACACACACACACACACACACACACACACACACACACCCTCTGTCATACCCTCTGTCATACCCTCTTCTCACCCCCTTCCCCAAATACATAGTGTACTGCCATGCCCCAGAAGCAAAAGGACGCTCCATGCAAAACTTTTCATTTGCAAATTAAGTTGGCAGAGGCTGGGCAGAAGAAGCAAGACAGCTTTCATTTTTCTCTTGTGACTGTGTGTGTGTGTGTGTGTGTGTGTGTGTGTGTGTGTGTGTGTGTGTGCGTGTGCGTGTAATGATTTGCAACTGTGTGTGATGTGAGCGGTACCTAGAGATAGAGAGATACAGAGATGATTAAAATATGTGAAGAAATCAGGGATAGAGACAATAAAGAGGGCCCAGTGTGAGGTGCTGTGTTTACACTCTTACACATGATTTTTATCAGATTATCAGATTATTTTAACAGTACTCCCCCCATCCCCCCCCCAAACTTTTTTAAATCACACCTTTATTTATCGGCTGTTTTTGACATGAAAAAAAAAGATAAATAATGTGTTACAATGACTAATGCAAATTTCTGAGCAATTTGTCAAAATATATATACAGTATTTTATCCCACTGCTTTTAATATTATTGACTGGATGTACAATATATACATGGTTTTCACATCTGAACTGCGCTGAGGGACAGTTGAGTCCACTGTAGATTATTTCCGTTTCTCCGTCATGCTCCTGCTCTTTCCTCCGGATGGCGCTGTTCAGTCGTCCTCTCTTCTCCTTCATCCTCCTCTCCTCCTATTCTCATCCTGTCATCGTCTCTGTCTCTGCATTGCCCAGCTGGCTTCTGTAGCCGGGAGCAACTGCAGGGCGGCCTGCTGAAAGAGCATTGTCAAACGGTGGCTTTACAGCTCTATCACACACACACACACACACACACACACACACACACACACACACACAGATTTGCAGCTCAGATGTCGGGCTGTAGCCAGGGGCTTGCAAGCTGGAGCGTTAACTGTGCAAAGCGTCACATCCCCGGCCCCAGTCAGTGACACTCGCTAACACTACTTCATAAAACTACAACTAGAAAACTAGTGCAGAAACACCTTCCCCCCTCTTTGGAAATGTTAAAAGCAACAACCCGCGTAAACACTTTAATGCCTGGAAAGCAAACACAAGACTTTAAAAGAGTCAGCAGGCCTCACGGCAGCAAGCACTTTGGCTTTGAATAGATGATTATAACAGCCTGCAGCGGCACTGGAACCTCTGTTAATGCACTGATGAAATGAAAGCAGATATGACTTCTGTGCTCATCTATCATTTTTTTGAAGTCAATATGAATATTTCTCTCTTGCCAAGGACATTTTATTTGAGACTTTTTAGTTCAACCTGGCCTTGAACAGGTCTCGCCAGCCCAGAGACCAACTTTCATCATATTGTATACCACCTTCACACCTTTTCATTTTAATCTCTTTATTCCTTTCTCACTTTAATGTTAATATCCTTTCATTTAGACAGCTGAAAAGACAGATCTACATTTAGCTTGATGTTACAAAGCCAGTCTCTCTGTCCTCTGGATGAATGTAGACTTCTGTAATTACCACCAAATAAATAATAAGCAAGAGAAGATAGAAGTTGCCATTTTTAAAGAGCTTTAGGTCATGAGCTGCAAAGTGACATTTGTAATATTACAGGCCTAAAGAAATATCTTTCAGATATTTTGGAATATGCGCAAAGCTTTTTTCCATTATATTTAGTATGAAATCATCTTCAAACTATAATTAGTGAAATAGTTCAAAATGATACGATCATGCTTTAGAATTTTAAATGCTCCATAAAATATAAATCAACCACTGGAATTAAAATGTGATTACATTTTGAATTTGAATTTTCAACTACACTTTTTTAAACGCAGTTGAACACTTTGGAAAATGCAGCAGTAATGCATGTAAATGACAATATATCGGTAGTAAATGGGTGAAAACATAAGAAACATAACAAATGTTTTTTTTAATTCTTGCTTAATCAAATTGCCATTAAAATACGTTTCCTTCACATCAATCAGCATCAGCTTCAGACTTTAAATCTGTAAATAAATAAGTAAAGATTTTGGTGACACTGCTAACTGTATGGCTCTTTTCAAAACAAAAGCATTTAGCACCAAATGTCAAGCAGGAAGCATGGCACAAACACAAGAGCAACAAAATACAATGAATACAAACGGAAAAGACATTATTGAAACACAAACTATCAGTTCTTAGTTGGCAAAACAATTACATGAATTTCTCACCACAGATTTATTTGAAAATTGATCCATCAGTTGGAACGGCAAACACAGTGCCACACGTTAAATGGTTTGAAATGAGAGGATCCTGATCAAAACACAGTGTCAGCGATAGTGTTCCACTGTCAAATGTGCATGTTAGCAAGAGCAACAACTGGCATGACAGGTTGGTGGAGGGGATAGGGGCAAGGCTTGCGGGCGCACACACACACACACACACACACACACACACACACACACACACACACACACATTCTTGAGTGCAGTTTTGTGCCAGCCAAGATTTAGCTTGAGCGCTGAGGTGTGAGGGTGGTAATGGTGGGCCTGGGATTGGGCGAAATATGGTTTTGTGTGTGTGTGTGTGTGTCTGTGTGTGTGTGTGTGTGTGTGTGTGTGTGTGTGTGTGTGGCAGCTGCAGCCTTCATGCCCCTGGCTGTGTTGTTGTAACCAGGCAAGCCAAGGCTGTGTGCCTGGATTCTTTGCCCCCTAGGCCCCCTTCACACACACTCAGTTGAATTTAACAGTGCGTTGAAGTTAATATTTTTCAGTATCTTTTTACCTTTTAGGGTGACATTTACGCTTTTACCTGTTTTGCGAGTGTGTGTTTTTAATTACAACCCACATTTATCTTCACACTGAGATGTTCCTTCTTTCCTCGTCCTCAAAATTTTTTTACTCCATCCTTAATCTCATGAAGTCTCTCAGTGTAATCCACGCCGAGCAATTATTTTTGGAAATACACAGAGAACGTCATTTTTATAATGTATGCACTGTCCAATAAATATTTTCTTTCATGCCATGCTCCATGCACGGATTTGTTTAGTAATACAAACGCGCGCACACTCACACGGGGGCTGTTGAATGACAGGCCTGAACGGTGCTTCCAGATCTTATTTTTTTTCTTTTCTATTAGTGTCTCTCTGTTTCTCTAACATGACGTTAGCACTTTCCCTTTGGACCGTGCCTTTAGGACATATGCTCCCACCTGTAAATAAATATGCAAACACAGACGAAGACACACACACAGCAGAGTTTCGACACTAGCTGTGGGCTACGACTGATGTATACCGCAGAGAGGTAACTGTGTCTGCGTGTGTGTGTTGTAATTAATCTCTTTAGTAGCAGCAGTCAATAGAGAGTGCGCTGGTTCGAGGTGCAGATTGTGAGCAGAGTTTGATTATCGAGCTGTCAGGGGAAATTACTGCAAAACTGCCTCCCAGCAAAACTTGCTTTTATTATGCCTGTTGGAGAGAAAAAAATACACACTCACTTTCACCAGTGCTCTGTAAGCCATTTCAGGTATTTTTTCTCAAAGACAAATGAGGAATTGTTTAAGTGTAGGTGTTTATTTGTGGTGTGTGGGTTAATTGTGGGATCCAGCAGGTGGTGTCCTTTCACCAGGTCAGTGGCTCCCCTGCTGGAACCCCCATCACCACTACAAAGCTCCCATCAGTCCTCAGCCCAGGCCAGCAGCATGCGGCAGGGAGGGGACGGCTGGAGCATTGCACCTCTTTTGTTTTCCTCTTCCCTCTTTCACTCTGTCCTGCTCTTCACCCCTCACACCACAACCTGTCAGCCTTCATTTCTCAGCCTGCTGCAGATCCCCTTCACCTAAACAATCCGTTTATCTGTCTCGGCATCGCTCCATCCATGGATCCATCCAAGCTTCCTTCCTCCCTTCCTCACCACTTCCAGGCAGCGTGCAGAGGCGAGCCAGCCGGCTGTGTGTGTGTGTGTGTGTGTGTGTTAGTGCAGGGCAGTGCCCGAGCATTAAGCCGTATTAAGCCCTAATTAATGAGTGTGCCAGTCGATAGAGGCCAGTTATTGGATTTGCTGCTTTAGCTGCTGGATGGAGCGCTGCCTTAATCACACACACACACACACACACACACACACACACACACACACACACACACACACACACACACACACACACACACACACACACACACACACACACACACACACACACACACACACACACACACACACACACATCCCCCTATTCCCCCTCTGAGGAAGGGTATACAAGGTGAGACGAGGAGTGGATTAGAGAGAGTGTGTGCGTTGTATAACGAAGCCAGAAGTTGGCGGCTCTCTGGCCAGACAAACTGAGTGTGTGTGTGTATTTGTTTGATCCAGGGTTAAAGCTTCACTTGCTGCATTACATAAACCTTCAGCTTACAACCTGCAGCCGCTTTAAAGATCTCAGGCCACGACCTGACCAACTGATTTACTGGCTTCATGTTCAGCTCACAGACTGTCAGACTAATATGTGTGAAAGCTCTTGTGTTTGGACTTAAATTCTTGTTCTCATTTGCAGATTTTTTTTATTGATCAAAAATAATTTAATTGCGGCTGTGATTGGATAAGGGACTGGCAGTTCCTCAGCACGACTCCCGATTAGTTTGGTGGTGTGGAGCTAAAGGCATTCATCCGACACGCTCTCAACCCTTTCCTCATCAAACATTTACAACTTCAGAACAACAGGATCTGTTCCTGACCTTTAGGTCCACTGCTGATATCTCCTCCACTCGGCTGTGGGTGTATCTTGTGTCTTTGCTCACCACAGCAGAGTACTTTCTCTCTGTGTTTGTGTGTGTGTGTGTGTGTGTGTGTGTGTGTGTGTGTGTGTGTGTGTGTGTGTGTGTGTGTGTGTGTGTGTGTGTGTGTGTGTGTGTGTGTTTGAGACGTGGTGGTGGTCTGCTGTGTCGTGCTGTTAGGAGGGAGAGTGGGAGTAGAGGAGGGAAGGGAAGAGAAGAATTAGCTGTTTAGGACAGCTTGGCATCCGACTGTTGGGACACCATGGCAGGGAGTCATCCCCACTCGGGCCTCCAGGTCCGAGGTAAACCTCCCAGCTGGCCTTCAAGTCTGGATGGATGTTATAGCTGGGTAAGTGTTAGCAGGGACTGATGGTTGATGTAAAAGGATTCTAAGGAAGTTGACAATGATGATATTAATGGAGGTGGTGGAGTAGGAGGGGAGTTTGCGACAAAGAGGGGCTAGGCTAGGAGCGAGCTTAAACCCTGCAGTGGAAAGGGAGATGGTGCAGGGCAGAGTGAGGACAACATGGAGAGGGGTGGGGGGAGAGAGCAGGGAGCAGATTGTGGAGGGGAGTTGGGATGTTGGCCTCCCCCGTCTGTCACAGGCAGACAGCCACTACCACTGCCAACATGACCAGCAGGGCAGGGGCATCTGCCCCCCACCCCTCCAGCTACCTCTCTCTGCCCCTGGGCCACTACTCTGTTCATCATCCTCCTCCTCTTCTTTCTTACAGCCATCGTTCCTGTCTCGCTTGTCGTGGTCTGAACCTGTTCGAACAGTGACAGCCAAAGTGAAGAACTCAATGATATTTCATGTCGGTGCATAGTGAAGCGGTTTTCAAAGCTTTTTGGATTGTGATATTTTCTATCCAAGGACACTCATATGAGCTCTGAGCAGTTTAACCAAACATTGTCTTTTGAGGCCTTAAGACGCTAAACTCTCGTGTACTCATTCCTAACTTCATCTCACTAATCCTCAAACGGTTTTTGTGGCCCATATTGAGGGTCCCGATCCACAGGTTGGGAACCAATGACACTGTTATGATGCCACAATACAAGCATTTCATACTGAAGTAAAATTACAGAAGTGTTTTCAGCAAAATGTACTTAAAGTATGAATGAATGAATGAATATCTTGTCATTGTAACAGTTACAACGAAAATAAGTGCATGTAAAAGTACTGTATATGATACTATTAGATTGTTAATGCTGAATGGTCCACACATTTACTGTATTAGCTGCTCTAGGTTAATCTATATTAGGTCGTTAGGGTGTAAGCTGAGTGTGTGTGAGATGGAAATATGGATGACTGGTTGAGTATGCAAATGTGGATGCCATCGCTGAGCGTTTCCTCTGTCTCATTATCAGGGTGTGTGTGTGTGTGTGTGTGTGTGTGTGTGTGTGTGTGTGTGTGTGTGTGTGTGTGTGTGTGTGTGCGTGTGTGTGTGTGAGAATGGGTTCACCGCTGCACTAGGAGAGGGGATAACTGACAAACTGAATGGATGAAATAATGGTCTGCTGGTGGGAAATCTTTTAACAGACATTCCACCTCCACCCACAAACATTGTCAACACACAGAGCATTCATACAGCCTCAACCCCAGCTGGAAAACACCACCTCCCCACACACACACACACACACACACACACACACACACACACACACACACACACACACACACACACACACACACACGGTTTGTACTCCCAGTGTGCAGTGAAAGAGTTCACTGTGTGCAGCAGCGGCTCCGTCACAGCGGACACACTAATTGGGACGTCCCAGTAATGTTCATCACTTTGCTTCATAACTGCACTCACAACTTTCTCAGCGGACTGTTAACCTGCTCCTTTGTTCAGACGATATGGTGATGTAATACAACGATGAGCAGTTTGATCAATTGATTGACACCTCCATGTACAGTTCATGTACAGTTCATATCACATTTAATGATGGAAAGTAACAAAGTAAAAACACTCAAGTTCAGTGCTTGAATCCAATAGAGCTGTTAAGCGGAAGTGGCTTACTTCCGGGACATGGGACCTCTCGGCTCGAAAAATTACAACGGTAGTCAATGGAAAGAAATTTATTATTTTCTGGTCCCAGTCATGAAATGCCTTCGATTACACATATGTTTTGTATGGATTTAGTTGGTATTTTTTCGTGCAAAGAATGGAACAATTTAGCGAGTAGAAGCTGGATACGGTCAGGTTTTGTGCAGAGCGCTTTTGTGGACTACAGCTCTTCGCTGCTCTTGACACTTATGATATACGTCACCACCACTCGCACCCGCTTAGCTCAGAAACATGGCTGTGTCTTTAATGCACTTTACCGCCTTCTTTCAATGACAAGACAAAAGTCTTCAGCGTGGCGAAAACCACTACACAAGTGGACATGTGGAGAGTTTCAATTTCTCGAGTGGGGAGATTGTTGGCGTTGTCCACGCCAGCCATTAGCATTAGCATTAGCACTGTCAGTCGAGAAGTGGAGGGAATGTGTTGAGGTGACGTCACAGAGGCGACAAGACTTGTAGTTGTTCTCGTAACATTTTTTCAAAAGCCGTTAGACGAATAATCATACAAAATACCGTCAAACTCTTCACATGAAAAATTATCATTTAGACCCATACAAAACATATATGTAATCCAAGGCATTTAATGACTGGGACCAGAAAATAGTAGATTACTTTCCATAGACTCCCATTAATTTTTTTTCAGCCGAGAGGTCCCATGCCCCGTAATTCCGCCACTTCCGCTTAACAGCTCTATTATGAGGTACTTCAACTCATTCCTTTTACACATTTATCAGCTGGGGCTATTTTTGAAATTGAGATTTTACATTAAAAGCTCATAAAACACAAGAAAAAACTTCCTCATCCTACCAAAGAGAAAGAAAATATCCAACCTTTCAAAGAAACGCAACATAAGAGAATAAAAAAAAAAATATATATCACTAAGTATTAATGTAGCAGAACTATTGATGTATTTCAAACCAGGACATCTACAATAGTATGTGTTGATGTACTCAGTTGAACACTCTGATAAATTATTATACATTACTATATTAGTTTACCCCAGTACGACGTACCTATAATAAACAAGTGCACTTCTGCTTTTCAGTAGAGACGCATTAATCCAACTTTAACTGATTTTAAAAGAAGAATTAAAATAACAAAAACTGAATAAATTATCTGATTATTCTATCTGGAAACCAATTCTTTATTCAAAAAGTATAAATAAGAGCTAACATGCACTGACGCCTTAAGATGTTCAAGGAGTAAACTGATGGTTTTGGGCTGTGGAAATTGAAACGGACAGTTTCGAGACTATTTATTGAGGAAAAATCATCTGCAGGTTGATCCTTTAATGAAAGTTAGTCACAGCCCTAATCAGATGCATTGATTAGCGTCAGCAGCACTGTCCCATATTGATTCAGAGCATCACTACCTTTTCAGCTCCTCGTCTTCACTCTTAATAAACAAACAAACACTGCCGTCACACTCATGTAAACAGTGTTGTCGCTCCATCAACACAAAGTCCAGTGATATGAAAAGAGCTCTTTGTGGAACCAGCACTCTTCCAATATTTACATTAACATGATTTGGTTTTTATATCAGCCAGGAGGGTTCTTTCCTCTCACACAGTTGCAGTCAATATTTTGTGTGTGTGTGTGTGTTTTGCAGACTGCAGCAGTTGGACCGTCACTGTCAGAGCAGCGCGCAGCAGGTGTGTGAGCTGCTGGCCAAACAGAACCAGATGATGCAGGAGAGAAACACACTCAGTGAGGAGATGCAGGGCCTACACATGGAGGTACACACACACACACACATACACACACATTTGCATGACTCACTGTTGTGTTACTTCATGAATTAGTGAGGGTGGATTTTCCCTCCATGACCAAGTGATTCTGTCCACTTCTGAAATTGGTGAAAAACAAAGTCGTCTGTCGGTTTTCTGCTCTGATTTATCGTCAAATATGTCGGTCTTACGTTTAGATATTGGTTTTATTAAATGTTGTTTGCATCTGTGTCTTTCTAGCTCCCGAACACAAGACGAGTTGATGCTCTGTCCTCATGAGACCGTCCTGCTGGTGTCCCTTACTTTTTTTTTGTCAACAGGAGATTTCTCACTGTGAAAACATCCAAGCTAACTGAAACAGTTTTTTACAGAGACTTAAAATGAGGTTTACATTTTATATTTTTCCATTTAGAAATAGGAAGTAACTAGGAAGGTACTGGTGTATAGGACATCTTTTAAAACATTGTTTGTCATTTTATATATTTTTTTACTGTTTAAAAGTCGAGCTTCAGGGACTAAATACTCATTTAACTAAACATTTATTGTTTTTCTAAAACAAATTATGTTTGTACGTTTGTGTAATTTTTTTACGAATATTTCTGGTTTAATTTTTAACATCTGATAGTTCAGAAGAGAATACATCTGTACCCACAAAGCAAACAAGTGGAGGCCACCGCAGCAGATTGACATAGTGCTTTATTGAAGCTGTCTGTAAGAAGGAAAATAATGTGCATCCCTATCATATACATTTTATGTGTAAAAATACTAAGGATGTACAGTGTAAAAAAAACAGCTTCATGTTGATGGTAATTTGTTGTTTTCACATCCTCGCGGCCTCACTGGCCAGCAGCAGCACTGCATCCTAACAGCATGAGGGACAGAAAAAGGCTGTTTGATGGATCTGCTGGGTTTCCCCCCAGTGTCTCTGCTCCACTGACAGGTGGTAGAGCAGAGACCACGTCACTGTAACAGGGAAACAGCTGGCAGCTGTCCAGGGAAGTGTCACACACCTGTAAAGCTACAGTAGATAGACGTAGACATGAAATGAAAACTCAATTACACTTTGTAATATTTGTACATGTTTGCCGTTTTTTGTTTGCTGTTTATAAATAAATGCATCTCATGCTTGTTCATGTTAATAATCACAATGAAGGAACACTGGAGAGACTACATGGGAGGAATTCTGACGCAGACATGAGGTCTAATACTTTCAGAAATCCTTCCAAAACGCCGGAGCCGTTAACTTATTATCTGTGTTGAACGCCAGGCTGAGAGCAGGCGAGATCAACAAAGGGCAGCCGAGGTCTTTGACAGGATTTTACATATTATTCAAATACGATTGGAGTCAGATCTGTTGTGTGACAGATGTACAGTACAAACAGCAGCAGCTTTAAGAGTGAACACTGCCAGTGCATTGTCACATATCTCACATACTGTCGATTCACACTAGTATAAGCTGTGAGGAGGCTTAAACTGAACGGCAGCGTCCAGTTTAAAACCGGTTTGGTGAAAATTAAATTACAGAGGCGAACCCACAATTGATCATAACCTCTGAGGGAAACCCCACAATGAAGAAGATGACTACTAAGCTGACAGTAGTTGGAAACTTTAATTTAATTCCTTTCTCTTTTTTAATATCTATCCGCCATTGTTGCTGCCAGTACATAAAGTTGAGTCTTAAGAGGACTGAAAAAGGGAAAACTTTTCAAAACAAGAGGAGAAGGAGACTGTGACATCAGTGGATTTTACTTAATGATGACTGACCAATTTACTAAAAATGTAACCAAGTGGGATTCACAGCCCACTCTGCATTGACTCCTCTCTGGCATGTGGGATGTACTCACCCGGGTCTTGCCAACACTAACATAAGAGCAACATCAAATCTATCGGCTGTATGTGGAGGGGAGATGTGGTTTACAAAATACTCAAATTCTTTTTAAAAAAGCTTAAAAAATCTTCCTTTAAAGCAGGGCTGAATCGGATTCCCTCCGAAACGTTTAAAAAGTGATGGATGTGAAAGTGCTGTGGTCAAAGCTACAAAGCGGTATTTGATGAACTCTGGTATCTAATGATTTTTTTGGCGGCAAGCGTGCGCATACAGCTAGAACTCCTCAGTCGCTCGCAGACCTGGGTCAAATCAAAGCTGAAATCCTTCCAAATACTTTGGAGCGTTTGCTTGAGCCTGTCCGAGGGTGCCACTGCCAGCTGGGTGGCATTGGGCTGCTTAGGGCTCTGCCAGACAAGCTCAATCGATCACAGCACAGTATTCTTCATAAGAGTTGCTTTTGACTCAGGGACTGATATTGCGGACAGAGGAGGACTACAGCATGCAGGCCAGCGCCATCCTTTTATACTTTCTGCCATAAAGCGCCTTTGCTAGCTAGAAAGCAATTTAATGGATGTGCAAGAGTAAAGCATATGGACTCAGGAGCGGTGGAAAAAACAGGTGTTTCATAAGAAAAATCAGTAAAGAAAAAAAAGAGGCATTTATTTTTAGAACAAAGTCTGATGACTTAAACTGCAGAGTGAAAACACGTCTAATACCCCGTTTACTGCTAAACTCCAAAACAAAATGACATCAAATAAATTAAATAGAAACTAAATTCAAGTTATCCATCATTGATAATAACGAAAAACATTTAAATAAATATAGTGGAGTAGCCTACAGTTTTCTATGCCTAATGAGTGCACATCCCCTGGTGCTCTCTTTGAACTTTAATCTGTCATCCAGATATTCATAGTGGTGTCTTCTACATGAGAATATTTTTTTTTTTTTTTTATATATATATTTCCTCACATCTGGTGATTTTGAGCTAAACCATAAGGCTTACTTTTTTTTGAAGACAGAAATTGAGGGGGATTTTTTAAACTTAGTTGGTCAGACTGGAAGACATGACATACACAAATGAATAAAGTCCAGACTAGAGAGATGACAGCACACGTAGAATAAAGGTAAATTTAGCGTGGCCAAAATGCTCGTCCTCATTTAAAATTCATAGAACTGACAGGAAAACAATAACCTACATTAAAAATTCTCCTCTACTCTGTCTCAACACATTGCATCTTTTCCATTCTTACCGCTTTACATTCAGACTTCTGTGCTGCACTTATTTTTCTTTCTCCTCAACTTCCACTTCGCCTATCTCCCTTTAACTTTCTCCCCATTCTCGGCCTTCACAAACAAGAGGACAGTATCCAGCTGAGACGAGCATCATACTGAATTCAGATACATTTAAATATATGATTAATTAAATACATTTGCAGGTCCCAAACTTTTTTTTTTTACAATCTTCCTCAAGCTCTTCGTTAACCATCACATGTCTTTAAAGTGTTCTGTCACCTCTCGGCCGTCACATTTTGGTCACAAAACAACACAAAAAAACATTGAAATAAACAATGGAGCAGGAAGGCTTTCTGCTTTTCGCTCCTACATTCTTTAGCCATTTTTGTTTTTCTTGAGGTGCCTTTTTCTTCCTCTCAGCCCTAAGAAATACATTTTTTGTTTTGTTTTCTAGAATAATGTAATAACAATAGAAAAAGTTAAATATAAAACCGATGAGTAGAACAATAAATAGAACTTATACATATTAGAGCCAATGCTGTGATCAATGGTGTAATCCCATATAACTCTTTGATGTGTACCTCGTCACGGAACATAATGTCTCTTATTAAACTTCCTTTATAACAATCTAAGGAAACAGGAAATCTCCTCAATACCTCATCATTTATCACATTATAAATATGTCCTATCATTCTCAGAGATTTTTTCAACTCTACTGTCTTTCTCTCTTCTCATTTTTTACTCTGTGGAGAAAATGTCCCTGCTACAGTTTCCCTTACCTGCATGGAGACATAGAAGTACAGCCATGTGGTGTCCCATAGCCATGACAACAGCATGTCACAGTAAAGCTTTTCGTCATCCACACAAAGTACCGTTTTGTTTTCCCTTTTTGGATAGAAGAGGGACTTGGAGTTGATAAATATAATGGAGCCAGGGAAACAATCAAACAGACTGTTTTTCACTGTCGTTTTCACCCCTGTAGTGACTGATATATATAGCAACTACACCTTGCACTGCATTTTGGGTAACGTAGTAAAGCTCAAGTTTGGAGAGCTTCAGCCTTCTGAACTGCTGTGCTTTGAGGTGCCTTCTTGAACACAAACCCATAATAGTACATCGCACACTCTTTCTCTCCCTCTCTCACACACTCATACACACTCAGACATGACATCCAATCATCAAATTAACTTACAGTAGCAGTACAATAGGGGAAGCAGTAGCAACACTTGTTGGGAAGCTGTACAAGCATAGATGTTAATACATGTGGTCGATGTGTTTGCTGGCGCCTGTCTAATGATCAGCAGCTAGAAGTGTAGCACCGGGTTTTAGTAGTAGGAGTAGTACCTGTAGTAGATGTGGTTGTATTTGAAATATAGCAGCAACAACATTAATGAATTGCACTGAGCAAAACCTGAGTCAAATCCTGCTTGACAACATGAGGTGTGGAGGATTCTACTCACTGATGATGACGACTGCTTCCTCAATCAACCCCAGAATTATAAATGTGAGAATTTTTCAAATTCTTTGAGTCTGAGTAACTGACTGTTCTTTTAAAAAGCCTGAGATACAACCGGTAACGGCAGCCTTGGGTTTGAATGATTTCAAAAGTTGTTATCTCCAGTCATATACAGACAAAGAAGCCACAAAATACGTCTCCTTCAGAAAATGCATCAGCTGTTTTGTCTAACTGGATCAGAAGTGGTTTAGCCTTCAGTGAGATTGGTAGGATAGACACATGTCAAAGCACAGCAGGCCACCGGTGATGCTCCTGTCATTAAAGGGACATTACATAGTAACTGATCACATCACAGTTCGGATCACCAAGGGTTTGCAGTGCAGGATTAGAAAGTAAACTCTTCTTTTACCTGGAAGAATTTTTTTTTTGAGAAAAGAGATTCATAATAAAACAAATAAAAATTAAAAAAATAAATTAAAAGAAGCTGACTGTAGAGTTGAAAAAAAGGAATAAGTCCTTCAAGTCAGGGTCTTTCTGGGTCAGTCCAAAGCTGTGTGTGGGTCTTCCTGTCCCACACTGATGACCTCAGAGATCAGCTGTGATGATGTCGCCATTGATGGACAGTTCATTCGCGTCCACTGGCCGAGTAGGAGAACTGAGGGAAGTGCGGCCTTCTCTCGTTGTCCAGACAATCCATCCCGTCTTCGTCAACTACAGAAAAATGTGGATTGAGAGGAAACTAATGACTTGACTAGTTACCACTCATTTTTATTTTAATATACAATACATAAAATCAAATAGGAAACGGATGAGTTGCTAGGTTGATTTTTCTGATATCAGGATATCATTGAAAATTACACATCATTGAAGTTATGGTACATTATCAGACTGAATATATTTCAACAGAGCACAATTCAATCAGCGAGAGTGTCTTTGATGTGGCATTTCGCTGCCAACTAACTGATGTGCGACCTACAAAACAAGTGGAACCACACATTAGCTCGGAGAAAAACACATCGGTTCCTCTCATGCATAATTCAGTGCCGATCGTTTTGAAAATGACGTGTTTATTTAAAAAAGAAAGAGAAAAGCCTGTGAATAGCTTTATTCAATAGACACTTGAATAAAGAGACAACAGCAACAACTTTTTGAGCAATTTGTTCCCTGGGTTAATTCAAGACATGTCACCTGAAGAAAGAGCACTGATACATTGTCTATTATTAAAGTGACAATTCATTTAGATTTTTAAAGAGGACAGATTTGATCCTATGCAGAAATCATTTTGAGCACTACAGCTCAAATCTAATATTTCTATATCCCTCTCTCCACTGACCATATTTACAGATACGTAATAATTGAAAGTGAGATGTTTAAATGTTTTGCCTGTACATGTGTGGGATAGAGAGAGAGAGAGAGAGAGAGAGAGAGAGAGAGAGAGAGAGAGAGAGAGAGAGAGAGAGAGAGAGACAGAAAAGAGACTCACATTTCTCTGGTGGAGTGATTGTGATGGTCTGGGCCGTGAACTCCTCGTCAAAGTATCTGGTGTCCGTCTCTGACGTCACCTGAGGCCTGAAGGGAGGCACCAGCTGAGGTAAAAAGAAAAACACAGAAAAGGAGAATAATTCAAAGTAGGGAAGGAAAGAGAAAAAAGAAAAGTTGAGAAGAGAAGAAAGGAGGGAATATGAGATGAGAGAAGGT